>NC_134472.1:19861317-19946681 GCF_964194025.1 Convolutriloba macropyga
CCTAAAAAATGTCGGCCTTTATAAAACGCTTTTATGTGGTTTGTTGGGCTACTTTTGTTTTTTCTCTTGTCTTTTTTGATGTTCTGATTTCGGTAAGGTTAGGTTAGAGATTATAGTGCACGACGATTCGAGTCGGTTCCGGCATTCTACCGCTGTATTTTATGCAAAATTTTCAATTGAAAATTTTGACTTTTCGAATGACTTTAACGCCCTTGACTTTTTGCGTTTCTAGTTTATTGTTTCTAGAGAACGAGAATACAACAAACAACTTGATACTTTTCCCACGTGATTTTGCTGGTTTCTCTGTTTTTTTAACACTTTTGTGCAAAATAAATCCTCTGCATTATTAAGTTTTGTGCAAAACAAATCCTCTGCATCTAAGCTACTTGACTCAAAGAAAAAGTATACAAACATTATAATCAACAGTTTTTTGAACATTTTTATTTTTGAAAATTTTTGCATTATAAATTTCTTTGTGCAGCTTAGAAAACTGAGATCATTCCAAAGTCACCTAATTTACCAAATAAAGGATATCTTGGACAAGAACAACAAAAAATCAAAATTTCTTGAGAAAAATATGTTCCCCCCTCAGTTCTAAGGTGTGTGTTTTGTTCCTGACGTTACAATTCACCTGCAGTTTTAAATAATTCAACGGTTTTGGTTTGAAAAGCAACTTCAGTCGATAAAACATTTAAAGAATTGATGAGACAGACAAATTCCACAAAGTAGGCAAAGTTCCGAAAAATTATATATATATATATATATATATATATATATATATATATATATATATGTATATATATATATATATATATATATATGTATGTATATATATATATAATTATATATATATATATATATATATATATATATATATATATATTTCCTCTTTACAATTTTCACACAGAACCACAATAAACCTTGCAACACTAATCTCACTACTTGGCTCTTTGGAGCGAAAACATTTTTAGTTTATTAAGTATTCAGAACCAGTAAAGACATCTCGACCACTAGAGGAAAGAATGAAAAAAAAATTCAATTTCATTGAATTCAGAGACCTGACTTTAATTTGATGCTTGCACTGTTCAGTTGATTCCTTGCTGATTAGTAGCCCGAACTACCGGAAATTCCATAGGGGTCTTTTTACCGGCTTTCACAATAAACTGATTAAACACCTACCTTTTTCGCGAAAACGAAATTGCCAATTACTGCTAAATACTAGCCACAAACATGCATTCCACTTAAATAAGGGTTACATTAAGCTTATAAGTTATCTGGATTGATTATATATGACAAGCTTCTAATAAGAAGAAGCGAAAATATGTTCTTTTTCAACAATATACTCTTTTTTCAACTGTTGTTTTGTTGATTTAAAACATAATTTCTCCAATTGATTTTATAAAAAGGATTTATTGTTCTCCGTAACCCATCAATGTGAGTTGAATGACATAAAAAGTCGTTTTTTTCGTGTAGACAATTGTTAGAAACCTTGTTTTTATAATATTTCTTTGATTAGTCAAATTAATGAAAAGAAAACTCTGGTTTGATTTAAAATTTTAAAAAATTGAAACCGTGCGCGTTAAATTAAAAAATTATTATTTTAAATTGAATTTTTTTTTGCAATAACGAAAATGTGACAAAGTCTTTGAATACTAATCTTAGATTCTTTGCTCGGTAACACTTTTTGTTGGAAATACTTCAACTGGATGTTGAGTCAAACTGATTAGTAAAGATGTCATCACTATGGGTTATTTTGAATTAAAAGAAGTTAAATTAGTGAAACGTTTTAAAAAATAGGATTGAACTTCTTTGTTTTTCTCGGAATTTCTCGCGGTTATCATGAATATCTTGTCCAGTCATTTATTTGTTTGCTGTTTATAGCATGCAAACTGATTGCCGCAAATTTTTTTGCAAATACTTCCCGTGTTTTTTATAATAAAGAACTAGCGGACAGTTATTTCTATTCGCGCTTCACAAAATTTATATCCAAACGAGGTGTTCCGTGCCTAACATAGATTTTAGAGGCGAATAATGAAACATTCTTGCGAGAGCCATCTTGTTATGCTATAGTAGAGACTTTCCGTACAAAAAAGAATTATTTTGTAAAGTAATGAAAAGAAAAAAAGAAAAAACTTTCTGCGGTGGAACGATGTTTTTACTTTTCATTCATAATAGCAAGATATTAAAAACAAGAACAGAGAGAGGGAGAGAGGTTTCTGTTTTTAAATTTGCATAAATTTGATATTGGCTTTAAACTCAACGCTAATTTCAATTGCTCTGAAGCAATTTATAAGCAACTATTTTAGTTCAGTTGAACTATTTTGCTCTATGTTCCATCTTAACCTCTTTGTTTGACCGTTCTGACTTTTTAAAGGAAAAAATGCATGAACAGATGAACCTTAACGAGCATTTTTTTCATCGTGTGAGGAATATGTTGTTAATTTTAATCCCCTTCCAACTGTTTCTCTTTACTGCTTCTCAATCATTGAAACTATAGCTACCCTCAGTTTTTGCTATCTACGACAAAACCCAACTCTCACCGGGCCTTTGAGAAGTTTTTTTCTAAGGTATTCCGCTGTATTCCATATTCATTTAAAGTGTTCATGGTACGTTCTTGGCAAGAAGGTTAGATTTTATGCGCGGTGAGCAAAAGTCGATCCACCAAAACAATTTTATTAAAGTACTTCTCTCCTTTCTCGATCAGGACATACTATAACTCTTTTAAAATTTCAGAGTTATATCAGCACCAAAATTAGTTTTTCAACACTAACTTTTTAGAATAATTTTGCGCAAATTTCCTATTCTTTCACTTTTTTTGCAAAACTTTTACTCATATTGCACAAACTGTTGGAGAGAATACTGTTCTCTGCTCATCTTTTCACATGGCCTTATATTATTTTCCTTGTGGAATATCTTGAAAATTTTTCCGCACTTAATAAGCAAAATTCTCAGAAACTGTAAAAAAATATATCGTGAGCTATCTAAAGTGAAGATTTTATATCATTTCGATCTGGATGGGTCTTTTCAATCGGTTTTGAATCAGTAACGCGTACCTTAAGAATACTCCTACCCCCATCGATATTTGAACCAGTCAAAGTCTGGAACATGGATGATTTCGGTCTACCAGAGCATTTTTCATAAGCAAAAGGGGTCAACGTGAGTGTTTTTGTGTCATTTGGAACGGGTACCTCAAAGTGGGCACGTTTCAGTTCTTGGAAAGCCCAAACACCACACTGTTGTCCTCGTCATCAAATAGCACCACATCAACACTTTGCAGTCCATTCGGAACTTTCTCCAGAATGGAGGGTTTCTGTCCCCAAGACGGGTCACGTGACTACCCTTTCGCCAAAGAACAAAACTTACAGAAGTTGATTCATAACATGAAAGAGTATAAAGAGCCTGTGTTATTTCTCAATACTATATTTGGTTAGTACATTCCTGCATATTATGCACCTACGGATGCTAAAGAATCCCATTGAATAAGATGTTAAAACGATCAAACTTTGGTTTATAACTTTGATTTATATGAGCGTGCGTGAATTTGCGTTTTCTTTTTATACCCTCGTGATTTAAAACAAACTTTTCGTGAACTGTTCAAATAATGTCTGAACTAGATTTCAATGATTTGAGATCAATGGTCGCAAATTCGGCGCCTCCGTGGATTACCTCCCAAGTCGAACCTCTTTTGTACACCTGAATCTCATAACAGCAGAAGCAGTGCTGGATCATATATTTTTTTTCTGTTTTTTACTATTCCCAGAGCTCTGACCATAGAACCTGCTAAAAGTTTTGCAGTAAAATTTATAATTAACTTTATATGAACATATTTGAATGTAATGTCACATAAGTTCATTAACTTTGTATGAGGTATGAACGCAATGGCCAATATATGGCTATCCTTAGCAGACCATAAAATTTGACCAAATATTTGTGTCAGGTTGACTTGTTTCAGGTGCTTCGTCCCTCTCCTACCCCAAATGTATAATCAGCCGCAGCAAAAACTTGGACCAATCAACCCAAATAATTTACTCAGTTAGCTACCCAAATATCAGACACATTGTAGAAATTTGCTCACAGCTGGACATTGACTTTCAAATAGTACTGCTGACCCGAAACCCTGAAGTCACATTTCTAAGTCAGCCAATGTCCCATGACCTTTTGACCTCTATAGAAATGTTGACGGACGCTTACAAGGAAATCCAGTTCCAGCTGTCAAAGTTGGATCCGCAATATCTCACAGCTTGTATTGACGTCGATGGTGAAATTGAAAAACAGCACGAATTAATGAAGCCCTTATTAGACAAAACTTTGAATCTGAAAAACGATGCAGCAAAACGATTTTCCAAACGAATTAACCTTATGGGTAAAACTGATTGCTCAGAACAAGTCAATGAAACAAAATACTCTTATGTAAGTGATGCCTTGTCAGATTTGTACAGAGAAGCAATTATAGTGAAAAATATGTGTTATGCAATTAAGGGGTTATCATGAACTTTATCCTAATTAACTTGTCCAGAATCGTTTCTCTATGCAAATCCCTCAACGCCCAAGCTACCGAACAGGCGTACAGGCGTTGTGAAATTTATATTGCTGTTTAATTGCTCTCAAACGAAGTTTGTAGCAATTATATTAGTCCTGTTGGTCTTTTTTATGCGATTTTTTGCTTGACCGATTTTTCGTCTGACCAATTTGACTTTTCGTCCTCAAAACGGGATGCCAAGCGGGCATTTAGTGCTTTTAGAGCTTTTCAGCTCTTTTTCAGCTTAAACTAGTTGGGAGACTTATACTTATGGTTTGAAGGGCGGTTCTTAGAGGTTGAAGACACCCCCACTGTTGACCCCCCTCCCCACTATTGCCCCCATCCCTCACCGCTCTGTTGCCCCCCATCAGGCCCCAGTTTCAAAATTTTTGTAAATTTTTTAGGTTTCTCCAGCCTCAAGAGCCACAAAAACCTCCTATATGTTTTGATGATAGGTTACTGCATAGCTTTTAGATGTAGTGAAATGTTTTTCAAGATTTTAATATCAAGAACTTTAATAATTTTTTAAAATAATTTGCAATTTTTTCAAGTTTTCTTTATATTTTGAATGTTTCTGTCCAGCACCAGGGTACTACTGACCTCCTTCAAGGTCTGATTATAGGTTGTTGCATAGTTTGTAGAGTAAATGGAACAGTTATCAATATTTTAATCACTCCAGCTTTAGCAATTTTTCGGTGAAAGTTAATATTTATTTTCAAATTTTCAGAAAATTATTATCATGTTCCAAATTTATGGATCTTTATGAGCCATTAAAACTATTTAAAACTTAAAAAAGGGAAACTATTAGTCCCTTGAGACATTGAAAAGATTTTGAAGATTTTAAGATGTTGCATTTTAGCAAAATGTTGTTAAAATTTGCTCTTGTTTTCAAAATTTTTGAATATTTTTGTCCTTCTCTGAGCTAAATGATCATTACTGGCCGACGAAATTTTTTGCAGATAGGTTACTTGACATAACTTGAAAGACCATAAAAATAGTTTTGAACTGCGAATTCTGGAAACTTTTTTTTATAAATTTGTAATATTTTCCAAGTTTTGAAAATCTGTTTTTTCTCCATTTGATTTTTCTACTAACGAGGATAGAATTCCCCACTAAACCGTGGCTAGATATTGACGAAGCCAACTACTCGCCGGTCGTTTGGAGCAATTTGTCCAACTTTAGTTGGTTATGTAATTCATTTGTGAATTGTATTGCCCAGGACATGGTCTCAGAAGTAAAACAATTATTATAAGTCAGACAAGTTTGGGCCGTGGACAAAGGGCCCAATGAGAATGAATTTGATTGTCTGAACAATTTTGGTGGTCTTGTATATGCCAGATTTGTAAATTGCTCCTGTCGTACTTCATTAAAATACTGTCGGCTTCACCGCACGAAGACACACCGTCAATTTGGATTTTGGTTTTGTCAGGCGAATGGTTTACTTAATTCTGATATTGATTTGCGGAGCGGAATCAAGAAGATTAAGGCAACTGATATTGAATAGACAAGAAAAGCAGAATGAACTCAAGAAACATCAAGAACTGTACAGGTATCATATAGTGCCTTACACGATTAAAAAATCGTACAAAAAGAACAATTTTTTTATATTAGTAACATATTTACAATGTTAATACTTGGTCCCTGTTAAATATTTAGTAACAAAATACTTGCTGGTTAACAAAACTAGTGATATTTACTAAATTATAATGTGAGTTTTTGAGTGTAAATATGTTTGTTCTAAATTTTCATGTTTTTCCGCCTCTTACACTGTCATAAAAATGACATTGTTTTCGGGGGTAGGCATTCTCTAATCCGCTAGAAATCGCACCCACGGTTCAAGAGGAAAATCATTTTTGCTCCCAGGCGATTATTTGTCTCTTCTGGAGATTGTTCTGCTGTAGATTGCACTGTTTCTACAACAGAGATATTTGGTGGTTGAAAACTTCCAATGTTGCCAGCTCTTCGTTCTCTTTTTGTTGGAGCGGATATTACTGAGTTGGATGACATACCTTCGAAACCATATTACGTTGGTTTTCGTCGATTGCGGCCGGATATTTTCTTTTCCATGTTTGTCGTAAATGTGGAAGGGGGAATTGTAGTGCTGAGGTTGAGGCATTGAGTGGAGGAATAATTAATTCGTTTGGCGAATCGACGTTCGATGTTTCATTTTGGCCCCAGAGTTCCAATTAGTTATGGACTTTGGGGATACGACCCCGCATCGTGTGTACGATATTAGATTTAGATGATGACACATCACTGTTCGGATCACGCCTCTTGTGTTTCATCTTCATATCGCCTTTTTATTTTCCTTAATTTCCTTGATGTGGCTTTGCACTTTTTATTCCACCATTTTTTTGTTTGTCCGTAGTCTACGACGATTACCATGTGCTTTTGTGGATGTTTGACGTTCCTGTTGGGTACCGAATTTCGCAATGTCACTATGACGAACTGTGACTATTGCCTTTCCCGCTTCCTTGGTCGTCGAGGTGGATGGACTGACTTCGATGATGTTTGACCCGGGTGCCAAAACCTCATATAGACCCTCAAGGATCTCCTTGGATTGGAGTTTGCCATGCACTTTGCGTGCCAGTTTGAGTTGCACAGCACGTTCTGTGAGTGGAAGTGGTCGGCATGGAGAGGGAAGGAATCGGGACTCTCCATCGGTGCTCTTTTCTTGCAGTCGTTAGCATCTTTAGTGGCCCGAGTCGACCCTTTTTAGCTTCTATGTCGCTCCAGCAGCCGTTCTACCATTTGTCGTCGGGAAGGATGGCCTCAGAGTTAACTGTGTCTTCATCCAAATAATAGTATATAATATTCTTGTACGAGACAACTTTGGTATAGTACAGAATACACTCAGCTGGGTATTAGGTTTTTTATCAACTTGTGCTTTGAAGGGCGAAATCTTTGTTGTTTTCAATTAAAATATTCGCAGTTGGTGGTTAATGGTCTTTAGTGCATGCTTCAGGTGGATCTGTTTAGTAGCCGATTATTCTTCCATGCAAGTCTATTCTTAATTGTATGCGATAACCTTCCTACCAGTACAATAGCTCGATCGTTGTTGACGCGAGCTTCAAAAAGATCTACTTTAATCTTTTTACAGAAAATCTTTATTTGATATCCCTAGGCATTTTGCTTGATCCAAACGAATGGAACGAAGTGTTCCATGTGTTTCAATTTACATGTTCAAAAATTTTGTTTCATTAGGACCATTCGCTTTGTCAAAAATTCAAGCAGTAGAAATGTTAGGGAAGCGATCTATTGAAGCGAGAGGGTATTTTTCATGGCCTTTTCCATCGTAAATTGAAAAATTGTAAATTAAAAAAAAATCAATTTGTAATTTCTGGTTGGGTTCAGCACAAGGTTTATGGAGTGGAATTGCTGGCGGGAATTAATGATTTAAGATTTTTACCAATTGCCGTGCAGGGTTTACACTATGTTGATCTGACTGTCAACTCCCTATTCATATATGGCCATCAGCAATGTTGTACTCATACATTTCATGCTCCAAGTATCTGCGTGACTAGCGTGCATGTCGTCAATTAGTACTTCCCTCAAAACGTTAGGGATAGCGATCTTTTCGTCTATGAGGACGCAACCACATCGCAAATGGAGATCCCGCCGGTACGAATGAATGCACGTTTGAATCTCTTTCAACATTTCCTCATTGTTGTTGAGTATACCATCACGCACTTTTTTTGGGACTGCGTCTTTGATTGTGAGCGAACCTATCAAGAGTTTGCTGAAGACCTTTCCTATGATATTATCAAATGTGGGTATTTGTAGATTGGTTGTGAGGGGTGTACTAATGTTAGATGATGCAGCTGGGAATTTAGTGGGAGAGGTGTTGTTGGTAATTCCATATTGCGGGAAAAGTCGCCGAATCTAACTCTGGTGATTCACTTCCTGGGTGCATATTGATTTTGTTTATTGAAGTTGTTTTTATTTAGATTGATGTTTTGGTGACAAACAAAGTTTGATTTGGAGGTAATTTTAGTTGACTGATGTTGAGAAGTAGATTTGGCAAAAATCACTGATTTTTTTGGTGGCTGACGTTTACAACTATGATTTGAATCTCTGTTAATTAGCCAGAAATTAGTCTTGTAAAATTTCGTTGTTCACACTGCGGAAGGCTGGACATTCTGAATTTTTAACAAATGCTTGAAGTGATGTGAATTTCGCTTAGCATATTTAGTATTGTTTGCATTGGAGCTGGTATTTACTAATGGATTTCAGCTTGCGGGTGACAAGTGGAATGCATGCGCGTGTAAATGAGTGTCACCTGTGCTTATTGTTTTGATAAATTGTTAAATACTTCAGTTTGTGTAGCGGTTCACGGTGCGAGATCATGTGTTTTAAACAAATTATGTAAATGGCTGCAGATTGAATTGAGTTCCGTTTAAAGAGTTTGCCGAGATGTAAATTTATTTGTGTTTTGCATCAAAGAAATCCTCATCGTAGGTTGTGAATTTTTTTAGCTTTTTGATTAGTGTGTCGAGATATGTAATCAACAAGATTTTATCCATAAGAGCACCTCGCAAGTGTTCAATTGTGAATTGATAAGGCAATAGTCTATCTAATCAACGGTTTAGACGGCAATTGTATGATTTATTTGAACGGTTTTCTTTTAAAATCGACAGGAGTGCTCTTTGATCTGTTATAGTTTTAATTGTTTTCCATCAAAAAATTTTCAAAAATTGAACAAACCAACCTATAACTAGTAGAACTAATTCATTGACATTATGTCTCTCTTCACAGGAGTTTAGAAATCTAGAGGTAGAAAGGTTTGTTTTCTACCCGTCTACTGTTGATTGTGCGAGGGCAGCACCAAGCCCGGCACGTGAAGCATCACATTTACCTCGCATTTCGAGTTGTGGATTGTAGTGGCAATTTTGAGTGGCATTTGGAATGTTCTTCTCAATTTTAAGAAAACAATTTTCCTGAGTATCGGTTCAAAAAAATTAGCAGATTTTCTTAATAAGGGACGTAATGGGTTGATAATTTGTACAAGGTTTCCGATGAATTTACTTATGTAATATACAGGATAAAGAAAAGAACGACGTTTCTTTAACCTTTTCGGTCCTTCAAGGGATGAGATTGCTGATGTTTTAGTTTGGATATTCTCGATTTTGAAATCTGATATCCAAGCGGATCAATTTCTAATTTTGCAAAGTGTCAAATAGGAGGAAAATTTATATAAACTTTCTTTTGAGACAATTGAATATACGTTTTTTATGATCTTTTTCTGATCCTTGCTAACAATTAGATTATCATTAAGAAAGCAAAATGCCGTTTTTAATCTTATTAACTTATAATCCACGGCTTTTTGAAATTCCGCGGTCATATCTGTGAGGCCACAAAATCCCGTTTAAAAATTGTAAATGCCTGTCAATTAATAGCTTATTATATTGAAATTACGGTAATTAATTGTGTCGGGTTTTATACTTATTTGATTGTTGGCATACTTAAGGTCCAATGTTGAAAAGTATGTGGTGCTTTGAGACACGGGATCACTTATTTGTTGAGATTTGGATTCGATTAGCACATCATTGTTAGACATTTGGTGTTTATTTTTGTGGCACGTTTTTTTAAAGATTTTTTAATCAATTGCAGGTGTTAGAGATTGATCTTTTTTAACAGTGACTACAAGTTGTGAAATAAATTATTTGTCTAGACAATTTGTAAGTTTTGTTTTGTGTGTTTTTGATCAAGTAATTTTTAAAATTCAGTATTTACTTTATCTTGCAAAATAACCGTTATACTTCTCTTTTTTTGGTGTCGTGGTTGGAATATTTTTTGAAATTTTGATTTTGCTACACAATTTTTAGATTTTTAAATGCGCGTATTTAAGTCAGGAAGTTGTAAAGCCATTTTTCTCTTTGAAATTGGAATGTGGCGAGATTTTGATTATTTGCTTACCATTTTGCGATGAGGAGTGTGTGACTGCAAGTCCTGGTTGATCAGAGAGATCGCGAGCAATGAGCGCGTTAAGGCCATAGGCAATGACTGTGAAAGTGGCAACTGATGTGTACCAGCCGCTGGTAAATACTGGTTTTCGAATCTCACCCTCAATGTTGACTGGCTGGTTCAAAAACATGTTGAATGCACGTACCCTTTCGGCTACGGGTCACTATTGACTACATCTCAAAATGCTGCAGGCACTCCTGAAACCAACAAGTAAAGTAGTTGAGATGTTTCCGATGTTGATGGGCCTGTTGTGGGGTTCACATTTCTCGATATCATTGGGTATTGTGGCGATCATCTTGTTATCGCCGCTACTGTTGTCTGAGTTGTATATTCCGGACAATGATTGTAGTAAATTAAAGGAATTTTTGGGATGAAGTTCTTCTTCTACTGTGTTGACCGATTTTTTGTTTGGATGTTGGGTTTTCTGTGTCTTTTGTTCTCTACATGTTTTGCGAAAAGATTTAAAAGACGACAATTGTTGCAAGTTTTACCTTTAGCAATGCACTTATTTCTGTGTCTCAGAAATCAATTTGCGCAATATAATGCAGGTGGTTGATTGCATTGCCTATGGAAATCGTTTGAGCGAGACGCATTTGGAGAGCAACTACTGGGCGGGCATTGAATTGCATCAACACCGGCCGGAATGAAGAGCTTGTTGTGTGCTTGAATTTGATGCTAATTTCGCTTCCCAAATCCCATGATTATAGTTAGCTCAAAAGCTTTCCTCGGCATCATTGTTTGCTTTAAGAGATCCTTCTAAAATTTTGGGCCGTTTTAATTAGCGATGAAGACGTCGCTGATTAGAGTTTCTTCTCTGTTTTCGAAGTCACAATTTTCTGCTAATTCTTTCAAATTTCCGTAGAGCTGCTCGACTGGTTCTCCGCCGACTCGTTTTGTGATGGGGAGAACGTGCCTGTCAAATGTTATATTTCTGGGTCTGATGAATGTATCTTCCAAAATCTTCCTAAATTCGGCAGTTGTGAGAGTGTCCATCATTATGTGTGGGTTTTCGCTGCGACCCTCTACACCAATTCGCAGGTGGAGTAGAGAGAGATTGTTTTTCGATCACTGAGTGCCCATTGTTCATTTTCGCACGTTATTCCTACTTCGTAGAATCTTTGGTATTTGTTTTGCTAATTCATCTTTTGTTGCGCATTTCGGGCATTGGGTTCCCGTTCTCATTGCGCTGAAGATGCGATGATCGTATCGTTGTATATAGGCTACCGGGGCAATTATACCATTTCGGTTTTACAACTGAGAGGTGTATCCAAGATGAGGTTCTCCTTAGCGAGTAAGGCTGGTTTGTACTGTACCCTCCACTTTTCCATCGGAGATATGAGTGTGTGGATTTATCCCAAAAGTCGTCAATTCATAGGAGAGTTCTTTTGTTAGCTGGCTGCGTCATGTCCTACTTCATTAAAAAACTGTTGTTTTCGCCATCCGAAGACACAACTTCAAATTAAAATTGGATTTTTGCCAATCGAATTGCTTGCCTATTTCTGAGATTGATTTGCGGAGCGGAATCAAAGAGGTTAAGGAAATGGATATTGAATTGACGAGACAAGAAGAATGATTTAAAATAGATATCAACAAAAATGATTTAAGGTGAGCAGACGTGTCTGGTCACGCAGCGGAAATTACAATCATATGAATGAATAACAAAACGAAAGCGGGAAACATGAAATAACGTCTGAAGGTAAATGAAGGTTGAAGGGCAACTTAAAATTAAGAAATATATATTGACACTGTATATGATTTACTGCACTAAATAAAATGAAAATTAATAAGAATTGTACATGCATCACAGCTACATTATATGGCCATTATATTTGTCCTGTCGTCTTTTTCATGCAATTCTTTTTTCCTTGACCAATGTTTTGTCTGACAATTTCTTACCTTTCCCCGGAAACCCAACGCGATCAAACATTCCCTCCCTGCCAATAAATTTAGTCGCCCTATCACACTTCGGCTTTTGAATGGATGATACAAATAGAAATTGGAAAAATTCTACACTCAGTAAAATTGTATAAATTCAGTAACTAACACTAACGCACCTCCCTTCATTTGCTTGTTTCAAGCACCCCTAATAACTTTGAGATTGCTTTCGCAGAAATCAGAACGTTTCTACATTGTACCCTGCACTTGGAAACAATTAGCAAAACACTGAATAAAACTTTACTAGAAGTACAATAAGTCCAGAGCGATACTTCCATAATAAGGGAGATGCCACATGCCGACAGCGATAGGCTCTTCCTTATTTAAGTAGGTTCGGCTATTGAGTTATTATTTTCTAGTACGGTAAGTTTTTACAATAATTGATTACAATAGTATATACAACATTACAAAAAATATATATCAATTTTACAATAATATATTAAAGTAATACATACAGTTATTACAAAATATATACCGGCCGATTATTTTATCCATTGTCCCTTTCGGTCAAAACAACAGCATTAACATTTATAGTATCGTGATATACAGAACAAATTCTTGTCTCGTGAGCATTGTGTTGCTTTGCGAGACCTTCATCGCTTGACATTTGAGCCAATAAAAATGGTTTTTCCTGAAAGCAAACAATGGTAATAAAAGCAAATAATTATTGTTGCATACGAATTTTAAAACTTGTGTTTAAATTTGAACTATGCAATTATGAGTAAATACGAAGTGCATTGGTTCTCATTTCATTAACTGAGAAACAAAGAGCCATTAAACTTTTGATAACGTACATGTTTATATCAATAGCTACCAAGGAACTTTCTATGTTGAGCAAGAAGCCTTTAATTAACTACAATTACATCAACCAACTTTACAAAAAGATTTATATCTACCACAAAAGATTTTATCTACCACAATAATTTCAATGATTTTGACTAAATCATCAACAGCATGGATGAATTTAAAGCAAACTGTGAAGCCAGAAAACGCTAAAATTGACACATCAGCGGGGTTCTTTCAACAAAACATTGAAAACCTCTCACCCTCTTCGCCAGAGAACAATCCAGCTTTTGACGAAATTAATTAAAACGATAGTAATATCGAAGTATTTTTCTCCTCGTAACCCTGTTTACAAAACTGAAATCGAAAGCATTTCTGAAAACAGCTTTTCTTCGGAGTCCCCAGACGACGACGGCTAATCTCCGCCTATTCAAATTTGCACCTTTAAAACAAAAAAAAATAATTCAATCATATTTTCAGATTTGGACAACTTAATAAAGACCGAAGAACCTGACATTTGGACAAATGTGCGCAATTAGTTGACACAGCCAATCAAATTGTAACATCCTTCACGCAATTTAACATTGCTGTTTGCCTTAAAGTAGGAAGAGAAAGTTTTTTTTAGAAGTTTTATTACCATAACTGCTTGAACGATTGTTATCTGGTCTATTATCTCACGCGGTTTAATAGCACATAAATACCACGTTAATCCTACAAGGGAGTACTACAATTACATCCGACACTTCTTAACAATATATCGAGGACCGTCATTAACTCTTCTTTATTGGGATTATATCAACTCAATTATTGTCGACTCCCCTGATCCCGATTACATGGGAGCAGTTCCAGGTGAATAAGATGGACACCTCATTCGAAGCCTCTAACCAGACCGACCCCTATTTTTCCCTACACAAACTGGATATAACTACACAAACTTCGATGTTGAATACGAATTATAAAACAACTCGGATGAGGAATGTTTACAGTTTATCTACACAAAACTATTGACACCACATATCTGCTGGAGTTTTTAACACGTATTACACCACAAAAAACGAACAAATTTTTCAGCAAAGGGCAATAATTACAACAAATGCATCTTGATTTCTGTAAACAAGAGGAGAAATTTTTTTCTTAATGATCAATCCATTCAAAAGTTTTATTACTCCCAAGTACATCAGCATAAAAAAATACAAGCTAATACAGTCCATCCAGTCTCCTATCAGCTACAACCAACAAATTTAGGAAAGTCAAATACTCTTCAAGGGCATTACTTAGAAAGCGTAAATGTTAAAAAACCGCAAAATAAGTTTGAAACCACTTTTGTATACCCAAATTATCGATAATTTAACCACATATAGTTTACTACAAAGACAACACCAAACTAATGCACCTCAAAGTTTCCTTTACCGGTTGCCACCACACCGCAACCGAAAATTTCAAAAATGTGACGGGGCATTACTTTAACTAAAATGAATTTAATTTTGACGTATAGTTTTAGCTCCACAGAACTGATATCATTTTGCAGTAGTGTCAACCCAATTTTATTGCTTCTCCTTTTAGAAACGAAAGCCTTGCGCTGAAAGGCGAACAAAATCACCATTGAAAATATTTATAACTCTCAGGTGAGAACATCGAAGAGACAACTGAGAAAAGAACTTTGTGCCAAAGGAAACCAAGTCTTTTACCACATCATCTTCACGACACGAAATCGTGATAAAGGCTCTTACTCTGCTCTAAATTTCTTTTTCTTTGTCTTACTCTTTTCTTCTTTAAATCCACTTACAGAAGATCACGAGAAACAACTGGAGTTTTCCGAATCCAGACGATGTCTACGTGCCTACAATTTTAGAAAAGCCATAATATATAAATGTGTAACACAAAGCCCTCATCAACACGATGTCAAATTGGTTGTCTTTGAAGACGTAATAGTCAGAGACGACGGCACAATATCAGTTTTCATAGAGTACGTGGAAGCCGGTTACCCTCCCAAAACAGTCATCAAGGCCATTGACTAGATCTACGTGTTGGCGTTTGTCATGAATCCACTAGAAGCCATCATGGAGGGAACCTACGAATTAACTAATTCATAAGCTAACTCGTAGAAAAAACGCCAAACATACTCGTGAAGCATCGTTCCCCTATCTATTTTTATTGTTATTAAATTGTAGAACAAACCTACTTTATTGTAAACGTGCTATTGTTTGGTTTGTATCACTTGCGTTTTATTTCAACTAATATATTTCTTGATAGATGCTTGTACCATGAAAGAATGGCGAACTGCATTCATCTACTCATTTTTTCATTAAACAAATTTGTTACAGAAATCATATATTATCTCTGTTTCCAAAACCTTTGTCTTGCTTTTAATACGAAATACTTTCTTCCAGTAATCCCTCTACCATATCTTCTTACTTATAATTTTGATATATATGTTCCAATGAAGTAATCTTTAATTTTAATAACCTGCTTTTATAAACAAAGCCTTTTCAGAGCTTCATCACAGCTCGTTTTTGATGCAAAACAACAATCATTTTCAATAGGAAACAGAACGACATGGCTCCAATACACAACAACATTCTCCTCTGTTTCTCTGTTTCTTTTACCAAGCCAGCAAACACGATAACTCAAGTAACCCATTTTTCTACTGAAGCGAAAAAAGGCTATCCGAAGAAGAGATGAAGGGCACCAACTAGATGGATAATACCAAGCAAAGAACCCCTACTGAACCAAAGAGACGGAAAAGAAGTTCGAAATTCCAAAAAGAAATCTGAGAGGACAAATGATAGTAAAAAAACAGAAACCAGGAAAAATAAAACAAAGATTAAAAATTGCATTTATATGATGAATAGCTTGCAGCATGTACTTACCCAATTGACCTAACCTATACAGCATTCCTAGCGAAGTACACTGTACCCTTTTGCTTTGAATCAGGAGGTCCCGAGTTCGCTCCCCGGTTGCCGCTGTTTTAGGACGCCGTAGTATCACGCTTTGGCTTTTGATTGGTTGATAAAAATAGATTGGAAAAACTATCACACGCAGTTAAATTGTATAATTTCAGATAATACCACTACCGCACTTGCGTTCAATCGCTTGTATCGAGCAACCTTATTAACCTAAAATTTAACTTAGCAAAAATCAGAACGTTTTTAATCTCGTAATTCGCACTAAGAAAAACTTAGCAAAAGAATGAATAAAAACAGTACTAGAATGATAATAACTCATGGCAAAACCTCCTTAAATAAACGAGGTGCCACATGTTCTAAACAATAGCCTTCAAAAGCAGGTACAGCTGATTATTTATAATTGCGTAGCGGGAGATTGCGGTTTCTGATAATCAACTATCGGTTTTTTGGCGACCTCGAAATTGGTTCTCTTCGTTTTTAGATAGCAGTTCGTCCGATGTTTGGTTTATGTTTGTCTTATTTGATAACATTTTTGTTATATCATTGACAATTTGTATGAGAAGAAAGGAAAGTGCAAGTTAGTTTTTAGTTTTTAAACCCGGAGAGCGATATAACTGTCATTGAGGAAAATTTTTGCTCTCTTCTTGCTTCAAAATTTTTCATGATAAAATTTTAGATATATAGAGATAATTCTGGCCTGCCAGTTAATGCTTTAAAAAAGTTGATTTCCAGACGCTTTTTGTGATTGAAGTACATTCACCACATCAATTTTTTGGAGAACCCGAGGAAAATCAAAATATAGCTTCGTGTTTACGCAAGTTATCACGAAATCTGGTTGAAACTGACCCTTCTTCATTTGTGTCTCAAATTGTCGAGAAATTGTCAATTCCTGTGTCTAAAAAAATTTTACATTGGCACGACGTGACTAATAGTTTGATAACTGGCCAACAAACAGAAAGAGCAAACGTATCATCTTACTGCGGAAAATTTTTTAATGAAGTCTTGAACCTGAAGCGAGTTGTTAGTTTTGTTTTTGCGTACGAGAAGGTGTCTCGACATTTATAGAGACATAAAAGCGAGTAGATCAACTGGTCTTAATTTTGTTAACTGGACATTTCTTAAAATATGGAAGCAAAGAGATCGAAGCAAAAACTAGTTTCAAAACACATTAATACCCACTTCGGTCAACATCACGAAAACTTGTAATAATGTGCTCAAATTTGGCAGCAATATAGAGACATTTATGCGAAACATACAAAATTCTTCGAGGAAACGGCTTTAAAAGTAGAAACAAATTGCCGATGACCAATAAGTGGGTTAAATTGCGTTGCTTCAAGGGTTTGTGAAGTGCCAAGTGATTTTTTCCTGGTAGTAATCACAACTCTATCCGCTCGAATGTTCACTGTTGCCTATTGATCGCTCGCTTTTGCATGTATCTCCCGCCTGAAACTTTCAGTAAGTTTTTTGAGGCGCCAAGTGATCAGGTTCCTGGTGGGAAAGCAAAATTAGTACCTCCTGATTGTTGAAGTTATTCCTGAAACTTTCAGTCAAGGGGGGAAGTTGTGCCAAACATGTAGAGAACTGAAATCCTTATTTGGTGGCATGTAAAATTGCATTGCATATTTTACGTGCATGCAACTAACTCCCGATTATACAAGCCCTCAATTGGTCGCAATTAGTGATATCTGGGAGCTTGGTAGCCGTTTGTTGCCGCTGAGCAACCAATGTTTGGAGAAAGGCTATGTGAATAGTTTCATCAATGGGAGAATTCTTTCCTTAGATTGCAAGATCAGGTCATGAGCAGGTGAAAAGCTTCATATCATCAACAAACAACAATAAAAATGTTGATAAGAAAAAACAGTGTCTTCAAAACTTCTACATGTGACAAATTTAAAAAAAGATAATCGTCTTCGAAGAGAACAAATTAGCAGTCTTCTCCGTACAAAAACCTTTGTAGAAGAACGATAAAAGGTTTGAAAAGAACATTACAAATCACGACGTCAAGAAAATTTTGAGGATTCAAGGTCTCACCAATAATATGGAAAAATCTCGAGCCTAAAATCTTGAGGCAGCTACTGATAAAGTACGTGCTATACTGGATTGAATGGGACTGAACCCAAATCTGATGGAATTAAGAAAAAAAACTCTTGAAATATTTAGGAGGCGAACAATTGTGCTATGAAAAGAGAAAGCTATCAAAGAAAATCAAAATCATAAAAAAAGGAACTGATCAATAAAGGTACTTACAAGAGAAGAGCAAAATAAGAATCTGGGATTGAAAAATGATTGAAAAATTGCTTTGTGATTGAAAATTTGTTAAAATTAGGTGAGACAACTTGACTACCTCATTACTCATCCTTCAATTGCATTAGAAATCTACAAAATGTCGATTGAAAAATGACATCAGCCTAATGGAGAACAGCCTATCAACTGAACTCCTACTAAACAAAAGAAATATTTGACGATCAGATCGAAAAAATTTAAATGAGAAAACCTACACCGCGGTAGCCTCAAAGTATTGAGGGAAAAGCTAAAGTAAGAGAGAGCAGTAAGCATCGTTCTTAATTAACCTCTTTTATGTGAAATCCATTACAACAACTTGAGGTTCCAGCCTAAATCCACCAAAAGTCTCTTAGTATCCATACACCGAAAATGACATGTGAAGACTTGAACTGTCTTGAGATGAGCTGAAAGACAATGATCAGTCAATACAAGGAAGTCACTTAACGAAATTGAAATTTTTGGCAAAAAAAACTTCCTGCGTTTTATCGAAACTGTGAAATGTTGGCTGAACTCAAAATTTCATGAATGTACCGAAAACGACTAAACCGACATAGTATTGGAAAGCTCATCTACTAAAATTGAAAGGCCCAATGTGAACTTTGGGAATTCAGATTACGACTGCTTAAACACTATCAGTTGTTGAAAACCTCTTGAACCAGATTGTTGCTCAAGCATGAACAATTGTACAAAAATTTGTACAATTATATTGATCAAATATTCGAACGGAGTATACCCAAGCGCATTATACATGGGCAATTTATCATCCTAGTTACCACCCTGGTTAATTCCATATACCTCAAAACTATTGAAATGCTGAACCCCCGGAAAAAAATACTGCAAGCGAAGCCAAAAAGAGATCGAATAAGTAATTTATCAAAATTGGAGATTACTGCAATGGATTTAAAAAAAAGACAGAATAGAACGAGAGGAGTCTCTTCTCGCATTAAGATATACAATTGCAACCCTTTAACATCAGAAAAATTCAGAAAAAAAATCAATGCTTACCAAAAATACTCCTGAGCAAAAAAAGTTCAAACCTCTCAGAACAAGTAATCAAGCCACAAGCAACCCGGGCCGAGGAATTTGGACAAAATTATGTAAGATCAACGGCAACTAGCGTTGACAAGTCGGAAAATTCACCGCAATTTTCTTACATAATTTTGCGTTGAATGCGTTGAATTTGAAGACAAAAATTCAACGCATTCAGCGCAAAATTATGTAAGAAATGGCGGTGAATTTGCCAACTTGTCAACGCTAGTTGCCGCTGATCTCACATATTTAGCGTTGAATTTAGCGTAGATCTTACATATTTTTGCGTTGAATTTAGCGTTGATCTTACAAAAAATCAACGCGTAGAACTCTTGGTATGGGACTCGAACCACTGACCTCTTGTTTACTTGTCGCCTCTTCTACCATTGCGCCACCGTACCTTGGTTTACTTTAGAGCCGCAATCCTTATAAAGCGTAGATCTTACATATTTTGCGTTGAAATTAGCGTAGATCTTACATATTTCGCGTTGATTTTAGCGTAGACCTTACATATTTTGCATTGAATTTGGCGTAGAACTTGCATATATTTCGTTGAATTTAGCCTAGATCTTACATATTTTTCGTTGAATTTAGCCGAGATCTTACATAATTTCAACGTATTCAACGCATTTATCATGTGAGAAGTACTGGGAAAAATTTAAAATTTTTTTTATGTTTTGAAAAAAATTTGAATTCCTAAAATGGTCTGAAATGGTTTTTGCACCGTAAGAGAGCAAATGGTTATTTTTTGCTGACTTCATTTTTCTCAATTGTGAAGTATAGGGGTCGAAACAGTAAAAAAAATTAATTTTTCGAAAAAAAAAACTATAAAAGAGCACTAAAAAAGATTTTTTCTGACTTCTTGTTACTCACCTTTGGAGTATAGGGTTCGAAATAGTGAAAAAATTAATTTTTCGAAAAAAAACTTGAAAAAGTTTTGAACATGTAAAATGGTCTGAAACGGATTTTGCACTATAAAAGAGCACTAAAAAGTGATTTTTCTCACCTGTGCAGTATAGGGTTGAAACAGTTAAAAAATTAACTTTTTGAAAAAAAAAACGCAAAATTATGTAAGATTAGCGTTGAATGCGTTGAATTTATGTAAGATCTACGCTAAATTCAACGCTAAATATGTAAGATCTACGCTAAAATTCAACGCTAAATATGTAAGATCTACGCCAAAATTCAACGCAAAATTATGTAAGATTAGCGTTGAATGCGTTGAATTTATGTAAGATCTACGCTAAATTCAACGCTAAATATGTAAGATCTACGCTAAAATTCAACGCTAAATATGTAAGATCTACGCCAAAATTCAACGCAAAAATATGTAAGATTAGCGTTGAATGCGTTTAATTTATGTAAGATCTACGCTAAATTCAACGCTAAATATGTAAGATCTACGCTAAAATTCAACGCTAAATATGTAAGATCTACGCCAAAATTCAACGCAAAATTATGTAAGAATAGCGTTGAATGCGTTGAATTTATGTAAGATCTACGCTAAATTCAACGCTAAATATGTAAGATCTACGCTAAAATTCAACGCTAAATATGTAAGATCTACGCCAAAATTCAACGCAAAATTATGTAAGATTAGCGTTGAATGCGTAGAATTTATGTAAGATCTACGCTCAAGCGTAGATCTTACATAAATTCTACGCATTCAACGCCAATCTTACATAATTTTGCGTTTTTTAGCGTTGACACCTCGGCCCGGGAATCACATTCTACTTTTAGATTTCATTCCAAATGTAGATTTTGGTATTGAAACTTTAGGTGTTGCTTACAACCCAACCTGGACAAAATCAAATCTGGCCAAAAATAGAAATTACCAAGTCACGTGGACAAAACGATCTACCTCCAGAATTCCACCTGCGCTACAATGGAAAATTGTAAACTAGATAATTGTTCTCAATCCACTGAGGTATGATAGACTCGTGAATTGTATGTTGTTCACGCCTAATACTAGTCTGACTAAGTCTAGAAAAAAAAAATTTTTCGAACGAACCGCCCATTTGACTTGATTATTCATTGTCTTCAATAACTTATCCTAATTCAGCTGTTCTTCTCTGACTCTTCTCTTGAGACTAAAAGTATTTTGACTGGTAACGTATCAGCGATAGATTCTCAGAGTGGATTCGTAAAAGCTTGCCAATACATTTTCATTAAACTTTAATCTTAAGTATCAAATGTGATGCGGATTCGTTCCGCGAATGCAACTTGTCTAAGATAAGCTGCACTAGTAATACCATTCCTAGTCTACTTAACAGAGTATCACATGGCGCAGTCAGAACCAAAAAAAAATTTTCGTAGGAGAATTTAATTCATTTGGGAAAAACCTACTTTAGAGCCTCCATTACGATGGAAAAGTTTGCAAATCATTTTTAAGTTAGCAGTTCTCGAAAAAGATGGAATTTCACTCGATATTATACTTGAAGCACCCCCGGATAAAGTAACACTACAATCAGAAGCGGTCTATAGGAGGAAGTTGTTGACAATAGCACGGCCCAAAATGAACGCGACGGCTAAAAATGGACACGAACAGATTAAGAACACATGGCTAAACGAACGTCAAACGGGGGAATCTTGAGTGGCTACAGACCCACGGAAATTTTGTTACAGCAAAGCCATCTCCATTTCTTATTTTGGTCTAGGCACAGAAGGCGGTAGAATTTCCGGCTCACAAGGACCAACAGTTAACAAAAAAGGAAAGTTGGGATTTTTTGGACAATGTCTTCACAAAGCAAAAAAAGATATCTTTTGGTCGCTATACTCTTTCAACAATAAAAAAAATCAGAATTGCCTTCAAAAATGTCTCCGTTATGCCCCTTTTAATAAAACATACAAACTTTGAATGGAATGATGACAAAAAATCAGACTTTCAACGTCTTAAGAAACAGCAAAGAAAACCAAAAAAAAATCATTATAATCGCACTTGGAAACCCGTTCAAATGCAACGCATCACGCACTGACTTATGTGTTCGATTAGAACAACGTTCATCAAGAGACTGGCACACAATAGCATTCACATCACGTTTCCTCAATACTAATGAGGAACGATGTAGAGTCAATGAAATAGATTTGTTGGGGAGAGCCTGGTCTTAAAATCTTATCAATGTTTACTTATTTGGAAAATCATATACTGCCATCACTAATCATAGAGCATTATTAAACATGAAAGAATATCTATCCACTAAATCATATGAAAGTCGTCTAAAACGTTGGGAGGAGCGATCATTACTGTTTGATTTTAAGATCAAATACATACCAAAAGCTTGAAAGGGCCCGGTAGACTAAAACAACAAACAAATCAGAAAGCAAAATTTACAAACAAATATAACAAGGAAATTGCGGTTGCAACAATTGCCCGATTTTGTGACGTCATTGCAGCAGTTTATATAAGTTAAGCACCATAAAACAGTTAATCAAAGCGCATTAACGTGGTAAATAAATTATATTCCACTCGAGCCACTAATACTCGGAGAACAAAATTTGGAATTGCTTTTTGTATTAAATCGTCTCACTGAATTGTTGCTTAATTCTCTCTCTACAAACGCAGCACAAATCCAAATTCGCAAAATCGAGAGCAACACTATTTCATCCCCACAATCTCCCTCAACAAACACAGGACGGATCACATTTCAATCAACCTCCAATTCATACACAAATACAATACGCTCCTCAAACGAGGAACAATCAACTCCCAATCTGGAACCCACCAAAAGAGGAAGTGTTTGAGAATAACTTAACTCAACCCTTCACGAAATACATTCTAGCAGTGCTGATCACAATACATGCTGTTCTCAAGGAAGTACGTGATTGCATATTGCAAAACGATGCAAAGATGTCAACCAAAATATGCTCTTATACTGGCGTGACCTTCATGTACTGTCAGGGTGCGTGTGTATTTACAAAAGGGTAGCAATCAGTGCGGGAAGCTAGTCTGAATTATCTCCATCTACCCCATCCAGGAAGCCGGGGGATGATTATCTTTGCCATGTACGCCTTCTGGCCATATATGCACCGCAAAATCTTAAATAAAGCGGCCAAATGCAAATTCTGCATGGATATAAGTAAGACCTGAAACTTGCAATTCCTTTATCAAGGTTAAAACCACTTAAAAATCGTTCCAAACCTAACGAAGATTTACAAATATATTTCGTATGTCCAGTAACGAATAAAAAAAATAAAGATATATTTTTTCTAGCACGAATAGGTACTTTCTCTAATTATCCGACAGTAGAAGTATTCGAAAGACCAATGGTCCCAACGCTGTTAGATTTTTAGACGAATATAATTATATTCAATAATTATCACGTATTTTTAGATCAAGATCGATGTCTATTAATTATATCAATTACGCATCTGTAAGAAAAAAAAACAACTTTTTACAGCATATTTTGGCGTAAAACCAAACACACCACAAGGCAACAAGATTACAAAACCCAATCATAAAAACTTAACATTTGAACAGATTCTAAACCATTTTTTAGAAGCAGGTACAGTTCCAGTAGAAGATTACCTCGATGACTACGGACGGGTATTGGCAGAAAGAAGCATCATGATCGCTGTTCAGCTGTTCTTCTCTGACTCTTCTCTTGAGTCTAAAAGTATTTTGACTGGTAACGTGTCAGCGATAGATTCTCAGAGTGGATTCGTAAAAGCTTGCCAATACATTTTCATTAAACTTTAATCTTAAGTATCAAATGTGATGCGGATTCGTTCCGCGAATGCAACTTGTCTAAGATAAGCTGCACTAGTAATACCATTCCTAGTCTACTTAACAGAGTATCACATGGCGCAGTCAGAACCAAAAAAAAAATTTCGTAGGAGAATTTAATTCATTTGGGAAAAACCTACTTTAGAGCCTCCATTACGATGGAAAAGTTTGCAAATCATTTTTAAGTTAGCAGTTCTCGAAAAAGATGGAATTTCACTCGATATTATACTTGAAGCACCTCCGGATAAAGTAACACTACAATCAGAAGCCGTCTATAGAAGGGCGTTGTTGACAACAGCACGGCCCAAAATGAGCGCTACTGCCAAAAATGGAAACGAACAGTTTAAGAACACATGGCTAAACATACGTCAAATGGGGGAATCTTGAGTGGCGACAGACCCACCGAAATTTTGTTACAGCAAAGCCATCTCCATTTCTTATCTTGGTCTAGGCACAGAAGGCGGTAGAATTTCCGGCTCACAAGAACCAACAGTTAACCAAAAAAGGAAAGGTGGGTTATTTTGGACAATGTCTTCACAAAGCAAAAAAAGATATTTTTTGATCGCTATACTCTTTTAACAATAAAACAAATCACAATTGTCTTCAAAAATGTCTCCGTTATGCCCCTTTTAATAAAACAAACAAACTTGAATGGAATGATGACAAAAAATCAGACTTTCAACGTCTTAAGAAACAGCAAAGAAAACCAAAAAAAAATCATTATAATCGCACTTGGAAACCCGTTCAAATGCAACGCATCACGCACTGACTTATGTGTTCGATTAGAACAACGTTCATCAAGAGACTGGCACACAATAGCATTCACATCACGTTTCCTCAATACTAATGAGGAACGATGTAGAGTCAATGAAATAGATTTGTTGGGGAGAGCCTGGTCTTAAAATCTTATCAATGTTTACTTATTTGGAAAATCATATACTGCCATCACTAATCATAGAGCATTATTAAACATGAAAGAATATCTATCCACTAAATCATATAAAAGTCGTCTAAAACTTTGGGTGGACCGATCATTACTGTTTGATTTTAAGGTCAAATACATACCAAAAGCTTGAAAGGGCCCTGTAGACTAAAACGACAAACAAATCAGAAAGCAAAATTTACAAACAAATATAACGAGGAAATTGCGGTTGCAACAATTACCCGCTTTCGTGACGTCATTGCAGCAGTTTATATAAGTTAATCACCATCAAACAGTTAATCACAGCGCATTAACGTGGTAAATAAATTATATTCCACTCGAGCAGCTAATACTCGGAGAACAAAATTCGGAATTGCTTTTTGTATTAAATCGTCGCACTGAATTGTTGCTTAATTCTCTCTCTCTACAAACGCAGCACAAATCCAACTTCGAAAAATTGAGAGCAACATTATTTCATCCCCACAATCTCCCTCAACAAACACAGGACGGATCACATTTCAATCAACCTCCAATTCATATAAAAATACAATACGCTCCTCAAACGAGGAACAAACAACTCCCAATCTGGAACCCACCAAAAGAGGAAGTGTTTGAGAATAACTTAACTCAACTTTTCACGAAATACATTCTAGCAGTGCTGCTCACAATGCATGCTCTTCTCAAGGAAGTACGTGATTGCATATTGCAAAACGATGCAAAGCTGACCAAAATATCCAAGAAAAATCTTCGCAGTATGTGGGATACTCTTGCTCCTGTAAGTGTACTGACTCGTACATCACCAAAAATAAAAGTAATCCGAGAAAATCCATAATCAGATTTCCAGAAGTACGGGTACAAATCAATGATATCGCAAAATTCGGCACAAAACTTTGAGCGAAATACTCCACTATGCAATTACGCACAACGTAGACCCCCTCCATATGAAAAGACAACCAAGAAAAAGATTGGCGAACATACAAAAAGAACTGACAAAGAAGCTCAGAGGAGATAGTGTGATTCGCTACAGACATGCCGTTAATCTTTTGGGTATTTCCTGTGAAAACAATAATATTTCAAAAGCAATGTCGGCTCGCAAATTATCAAAGCCCCAACCACTGGTCACACGCGGAAGAAATACACCCACTCCATATACTTCAGCTACCTCTTCTACAACTTTGACTGGTAAACGAACCAGAGAACCCCCTTCACACTATGGCTGAGAGAAATTCGTCAGTCAGTGAATCCAAATCAATTCCCCTCCCAAAAAACAACGGACTGAAAAATTTGTCATCGCAACTATCATACAGGAGGAAAGCACACAACCACCAGCGTAGGAAACAAACTTCAAATTTCTTGTTGTCAGGATTTCGATTAGAACCACGTTCATCAACAGACTGGCACACAATAGCATTCACATCACGTTTCCTCAATACTAATGAGGAACGATGTAGTGTCAATGAATTAGATTTGTTGGGGAGAGCCTGGTCTTAAAAACTTGTCAATATTTACTTATTTGGAAAATCATATACTGCCATCACTAAAAATAGAGCATTATTATTAAACATGAAAGAATATCTATCCACTAAATCATATGAAAGTTGTCTAAAACTTTGGGTGGACCGATCATTACTGTTTGATTTGAAGGTCAAATACATACCAAAAGCTTGAAAGGGCCCGCTAGACTAGAACGACAAACAAATCAGAAAGCAAAATATACAAACAAATGTAACGAGGAAATTGCGGTTGCAACAATTACCCGCTTTCGTGACGTCATTGCAGCAGTTTATATAAGTAAATCACCATCAAACAGTTAATCACAGCGCATTAACGTGGTAAATAAATTATATTCAACTCGAGCAACTAATACTCGGAAAACAAATTTCGGAATTGCTTTTTGTATTAAATCGTCGCATTGAATTGTTGCTTAATTCTCTCTCTCTCTACAAACGCAGCAAAAATCCAACTTCGAAAAATTGAGAGCAACATTATGTCATCCCCACAATCTCATCAAACAGAGGACGGATCACATTTCAATCAACCTCCAATTCATACACAAATACAATACGCTCCTCAAACGAGGAACAAACAACTCCCAATCTGGAACCCACCAAGAGAGGAAGTGTTCGAGAATAACTTAACTCAACCCTTCACGAAATACATTCTAGCAGTGCTGATCACAATGCATGCTCTTCTCAAGGAAGTGCTTGATTGAATATTGCAAAACGATGCAAAGATGTCAACCAAAATATGCTCTTATACTGGCGTGACCTTCATGTACTGTCAGGATGCGTGTGTATTTACAAAAGGGTAGCAATCAGTGCGGGAAGCTAGTCTGAATTATCTCCATCTACCCATCCAGGAAGCCGGGGGATGATTATCTTTGCCATGTACGCCTTCTGGCCATATATGCACCGCAAAATTATAAATAAAGCGGCCAAATGCAAATTCTGCACGGATATAGGTAAGATCTGAAACTTGCAATTCCTTTATCAAGGTTAAAACCACTTAAAAATCGTTCCAAACCTAACGAAGATTTACAAATAGATTTCGTATGTCCAGTAACGAATAAAAAAATTAAAGATATTTTTTTTCTAGCACGAATAGGTCCTTTCTCTAATTATCCGACAGTAGAATATTCGAAAGACCAATGGTCCCAACGCTGTTAGATTTTTAGACGAATATAATTATATTCAATGATTATCACGTATTTTTAGATCAAGCTCGATGTCTAATAATTATATCAATTACGCATCTGTAAGAAAAAAAAACAACTTTTTACAGCATATTTTGGCGTAAAACCAAACACACCATAAAGCGACAAGATTACAAAACCCAATCATTAACACTTAACATTTGAACATATTCTAAACCATTTTTTAGACGCAGGTACAGTTCCAGTAGAAGATTACCTCGATGACTACGGACGGGTATTGGCAGAAAGAAACATCATGATCGAAAAAGACATGATGCGTGCACAGGTAAACGCTGGACGAGGCTATAACGGTGAACAAAAAAATCGGTAAACAAATTCATATTACACCATAAGCTAAGAAATGATATCTCACGCACTGAGGAATCCTTGTAGCACAAATCCGCTAGAAAACTGACCAAAATATCCAAGAAAAATCTTCGCAGTATGTGGGATACTCTTGCTCCTGTAAGTGTACTGACGCGTACATGACCAACAATTAAAGTAATCCGAGAAAATCTATAATCAGATTTCCAGAAGTACGGGTACAAATCAATGATATCGCAAAATTCGGCACAAAATGTTGAGCGAAGTACTCAACTATGCCATTACGCACAACGTAGACCCCCTCCATATGAAAAGACAACCAAGAAAAAGATCGGCGAACATACAAAAAGAACTGACAAAGAAGCTCAGAGGAGACAGTATGATTCGCTACAGACATGCCAATCTTTTGGGTATTTCCTGTGAAAACAATAATATTTCAAAAGCAATGTCGGCTCGCAAACTATCAAAGCTCCCAACCACTGGTCACACGCGGAAGAAATACCCCCACTTCATATACTTCAGCTACCTCTTCTACAACTTTGACTTGTAAACGAACCAGAGAACCCCCTTCACACTATGGCTGAGAGAAATTCGTCAGTCATTGAATCCAAATCAATTCCCCTCCCAAAAAACAACGGACTGAAAAATATGTCATCGCAACTATCTTACAGGAGGAAAGCACACAACCACCAGCGTAGGAAACAAACTTCAAATTTCTTGTTGTCAGGATTTCGGCTACTACATCTCCTCCGAATTAGAATTATTCGGTCTAAAAAAAGGATGTCAGCATGTCTCTGTGTGACGCTCAAAATCAAATCTGATTAAAACGATAACTCCTTAATTCAAACTCTTCAATTCAATTTCAACTCCTTTCATCTGCTTTCAGGCTTAATTTCATTCCTTTGCATACTTTTTGAGTCCATCATTGAATCGTAACATTTTTAGAGTTTCCTTTCTTTCAATATTAAAATGCTCTAATTGTTGTGTTTATTCTGAAATTTGTTGTTTTACAGTGGAAACTCTCCACAATTCCGTTATCAATTTCTAAACGTTTTCTCCCCTTCTAAAATAGTGTTCACAAATAAATATTTGCTATCAAATGCAATACGTTTAAATTACAAATTGTTACAAGTTATAGTAATAAGCAAATATTTGGTTTAGATATGATTACCAGAAAAAATTTTTATTAATATAATTTCATATTTTATTATTGAACTCTTAACACTTTGTACATATTCTTAACTTCTGTTTTAGTTTATTTTTACTCTCAGTAATTTGACAAAGCTGCGAAAGTGGTAAAATTGGAACTTTTCTACTAGATAGATAATTTCATTCCTCTCAGTATGATATACTCATTACTTGCATGTTGTTCACCAGATACTATTTTGCCTCCATCTCAAAAGGATGTATATTTGTTCATGCCGCTCCTTTTTACCTGACTGCTCATTCTTTTCCCGAACTTATTCTAATTCAGTTGTTCTTCTCTAGCCCTTTCTTTGAACCTAAAAATATTTTGAGTGGTAACGTATTTTCTGCTAGACAAATGTTCAGTAGACAAATGTTCATATGTAGCATCACATTGGAATAGGGATTCGTGCCGCAAATTCAACATGTCTAAGCTAAGCTGCACTAGCAGTACAATCGCTAGTCTGACTAACGGAATCTCACACAATCGTTAAAAAAATTTTTCGTTTTGAATATTTTTTGTAAAAATGAACAACTGCGTAAGCTGCCAGGCAAATGGAAAGCTGCTGCAGTGTCATGTGTTTGCAAAAAACTGGAAAATAGATGAAAATCATTTGTTTATTTACTATATTACTGTCAAAAATTGCACCAAAATATGTAAAAAGACTTTATGATCGTTTAGGCGAAATGTTACTTGCTATCAGCTCAGTATCGCGAAAAAGAGTACCGTACAAGCAAACATACAGTTGTTTGTCATAAATATGCATGAATTGCTTTACAAAATATGAATGAACTGCTTGCTCTCAAAAGTTTCGGAGTTAGATCTTAACTACACACTATTAAAACAGGTTGCTAATATAGGAGTGGGTGGATGCATGCTAGAGCTCTGTAAATTTTACCTATGAAAAAAACAATACGTAAGAGTTGATAATACGTAGGAGTTTATAATATCAGTTCTGAAAGTTTAAACGAAATCAATGGGGATCCACAGAACTCACTGCCTTCACCTTTGCTGTTGCGAATTTTCATCAATGACATTCCCAACTCCCATTTGTTTGCCGAACATTTCCATGACCTCAAGATCATCTCAATGAATGGAAGTTTGTAACAGACGCAAAATGATTTGAATATAATCAAAAGTTGTGTTCGTACTAACAAGATGCAGTTTGTTACCAGATGCAGTAAATGAAGGGAGCAGAATCTGATGCAGTAGATGAATTGAGCATCGTGTTGAAATATCCAGCGAAAACGTTTTTTGCATCATTTAGCTATACAAGTGTTAAAGAAGAATGACAAAACAACATATTTGAATACTTGAGTTAAGCATAAAATACTATCTATATTACCTAGAAAGCCCGGAGAATGCTAATAACATAATTTTGGTTGAGACTACTTTCAAACTAAATTGATTGCGCTCTTCTAAGTCTAAATGTTTTTCATATTTTAAGGACTTATTGGGTACCAATCTGCGCTGAAATTCGGCTTAGACGAAAAGCCTGTTGTGCCGTTTAAGTCGCATTTAGGGTCATGTGAGAAGGCGCTTTTATGCGCTGAAGTTTACTCCGTTTGTTCGCACTTATGTATCCAAAATATAGTTAAATGTTCGGTTTTCATTGAAAAAGGTTGAAATTCTTGGTTTTAACGTTAGAAAGAACCAGCACGTTTACAATAATTACTCCGAATTTAGTTCAAGAGTATTTAAAGAGTGATTTTATCACTTTCAATTAGGTGCCGCGATCCTGGATTGCACCAGGGATATATTTTTGATACGGGCCATGAAACGGTGTAAAAAAATTGTTTTCAGAGGAAGAGCATTTTTTTATACTTTTTTTGGGAACATTTCTGGAACAAATGAAAAAGTTTACGCCTCTGGGATTTACATCACATGGGATCTGTCATGATAAACTCATATTGAGGTGAAAATAGAGAAGGGAAATAGAGTGCTACAGTTTAGAAGGATAGTTTTATTTCATGTAATAACTCTTACAAAATTGATTCTCATTAAGTCGCCTATTCTTCCTTTTCTTCTGTACGGCTATTCTTGTGTAGCAGTCACAAGAATGGATACCAAAATGGTGTATAACTTCCAAAAGACAGGTAGATGGATAACTATTTAGAAAACAACTTTCTATACGAATCGAGTCGGATTGCTTAGCATCATTTAACTGTCGACGTTCCTTCAATTCATGAATTTTTTTTTAAATCAGATGGAGAAACAAGAATTTAAATTTATACCCGTACACACGGATAAAGGACGATCATCTGAGGTTTGAAACGTTAAAAAATGTTGCACTTATGGTCATGTGAGAAGGTGCTTTTTTGTGCTGAAGTTTACTCTGTTTATTCGCGTTTATGCATCCGAAATATAGTTAGATTTTCGATTTTCACTAAAAAAAAGGTTGAGATCTTCGATTTTAACGTCAAAAAGAACCAACAAGTTTGCAATAATTGCTAAGAACTTCGTTGCTACGAGCAATTAAAGAGTGATTTTATCACTTTCAATTTGGTCCCGCGATCCGGGATCGAATCATTTTTTGATACTGGCCATGAAACGGTGTAAAAAATTGTTTTCAGAGGAAGAGCAAAAATTTTTACCTTCGGGAAAGTTTCTGGAACAAAATAGACAAAATAGAAATTGTGTGCTTCTGGGATTCACATAACATAGGATCGAGCATTATAAACTCATATTGAGGAGAAATTGAAGAGGGCAAATAGAGTGCTACATGTTTAGAAGGAATGTTTAATTACTTGTGAAAACTGCCGAGATTGTTTCTCAATATGTCACCTATCCTGCTTCTTCTGTACGGCTATTCTGGACGAACGAAACGTCTGAACTTGGTACTTGTTTTGTCTGCCATCTGGGTCGAAATAGCGGTATAATGATTATAGCATGAGACGGCTGGGACAACAGCAAATATCTGTACAACAGCGACTCCAAAACAAAACTAGAGAATATAAATCTCTAAAATGAATTGAGATAAAAGTTATAACAAACACAAAGAGAAACTGGAGATTTCAAGTTTTTGTTTGATTTTGATACGTGTTAACGTTATTTCTGAAAAGTTCAGTGGAAAAACATTTTTGGAAAATTTTGTGCCTAGAGAAGACTTAGTTCTACGGAAAAAGTTGTCGGTTTTTTGTTAACGGCTTTTCGGTATTTTGAATTCGCCTCTTGTGTCTTGTCGAGTGGCTTCAGAGAGCTTTTTTGGAGATCTAAGGTAGTGTCATACTCTCCCCTCATGGTTGCCAAGAGATAAAGTAGGTCGTGTAGTTCAGCATAAAAACACAGTGGTAGAAGTTTAAGGTTGGTTAATCTATCTCTGTAACTTTCATTTGAGCAGAGAATCCATTTTGTTGCCAGTTTTTGAATTTTTTCAAGATCTAATATGTTTGTCCGAGAGGGCTTCCATGCCTGTGATGCGAAGGTGACTGTTGGAACAACGGAACGATTGTACGCGTCCAGTTTAGTCGTCAAGTTACAAATGTTTGAGAGATTGCGCACCACTTTGCCTATATACCTCATCTTCCCAACGAGTTTAAGAAGTACTTCATGATGCTTTTTATCTTTAGGTTGCGTAAACAAAAGTGAAAAGTTGACTGAAGATTAAAGAGCCAGTTTTTCTTATATTTTGCTCCATTTTGGAAAAAAAATGTTGGAACAATTGTTTTAGGTATTCAATGCATAGACAATGAGCAAACGCGCAAATCCATTTCATACCGCTCAAAAGTCGCTAAATAAAGCCAAAAGACTATATGCTGAACAGAATAAGAAAGATGATGATCTTGGCACGTATCATTTGACAGACTACTACTACAGGGATGGACTCCGATTTGTACATCCGTACTACTACACATTCAAATCTTTTGTGAAAAGTGAGATTATTACTTAATTAGTTTGCTTCCATTTTTCAAATCTTCCCTTGGTAGCCATCCCCGAACCCTTGAGGACAGTAGGACTGGAGTTTACAACATCTTCTTCCCATTTGCCGTGAATATACCATAACAGGAATATACACTGGAATATTGTAACAAATTGCACTTTTGTGAGCTTAAATAGCCGGGCAGTGCTAGCTAGCTTCATAATACCTATTTAATACCGTTTACTTTTAGAACAATTACTTTCGCTATAAATCCATTATGTTTACCTTCTGTTTGACAATGCTGTGAGCAAATACTTGATTTCTTAAATCTGATGCTTCATTGTTTCTTAAATTACTTTATATATTTTAGAACGATGGGTAGGAGAAAAACTGAAAGATATCTACGTGAAAGAATTCCGAGGCGAATCAGAAGAAACACTGATGAAGAGATTTGCAGCTGGGAACATTGCAGTGAACGGTGAGCCCGTTAGGGATGATTACGTTATCAAAGACAACGACTTCATCGAGGCTACGATGCACAGACATGAGATGCCAGTAAAAGCAGATCAAGTTTCAGTACTACATGATGGAGACAAGTTTTATGTCGTGAACAAGCCAGCCTCCATTCCTGTCCATCCCGCTGGAAGGTTCAGATACAACAGCCTCTCTTTTATACTAGGTTTATAAACGAAGCTCCATTTATCTTCTGCATAGTCGACTTAATATCTCCTTGCGCTATTTTAGAACGCGTTCGAACAAGAAAAAAAATGTAAGTCAAAGCCCCCCCCCCCCCAGCATCATTGACGCTCCTCCGGTTCTTAATTGTAAAAATTTGCTCCCTCCCTCACTCACTTAAGACTTCCCCGTCCCCCTCATCCAGCTGGCGATTTGGACCCCCCTTTCGTCCATACCTCCCACCCCACCAACCCTATCCCCCGTCGTTTGACCCCCCACCGAATGGATCCCTAAGCCCCAGCTGGCTACTACCGAAGTAACCGCTCACCATTCGTTTGAGAGTAATTCTCTCGAAGTTCTCCCTGACGTTTTAAGCAGTATATTTGGCGCAATATTACTCAAACTTTTGACGCAATGTTACTCCAACTTAGAATCAGATTTCTAAAAGTTTTCGTCCCATCCGCTACATTAGTGCTCTCGCCTACCTTCGAAACTCAGGTAATATGCAATGGTAACTTACCAGAAATTCAACGTAAAGTTGATGATCTGTATGCTTTAAGTTTTAAGATAAGAAATTTGTCACGAAATCACACCTCCGATTGTTTTTTCTCCGATGTTTAACGCAAATCCAGTTTGAATCTTAGCTCAACAAACGTGAGAACATCAAATTTTGTAACATCTTTTCCCCTGAGAAGCCAGACTGAAGATCATTGGCTTGGAAGTGGTCTGAATTTTGTTTATCTGAATTTCAGAGACAGGCATAAGCACAGTGTATGAAATGGATGGTGTAAAAAAATTGACTGCAATTTGAAGTAATATTGGTTTCCTTTTTTTGAAAAAAAGTACGTTTACTTTGTAAAACTAGGGGTATATAACTTACTTTCAACGTTCTGTTTATATTGGGGGGGGGGGCTATCAGTTTTTATTTCAAGATATCTTCACACAATTTTTGAGTTCTTGTTGTCACTAGTCAAATTCGGGTAGTGGTTTGAGTGACGCCGAAGTAGTTAATCGACTAAAAAGCGAGAAGTTTCGAAGCGCAAGTTGAGTAAAAATACGGCGTGTGAACAAACTTCTGAGAGAGTTTCGTTCAATGCGGCCATTTGACTTCTGTATCAACTGCATTATTGAGACTTTCTCTCGGATTTTTGCTAAATAGTTTTTTCAATGTCTGCTTCTTGAGACTTAGTCTTTTGGGTTTTCTCACTAAAATTTCTTTGAACTATAATTTAGGGCTTGTCCTTTTGTTTTTTACTTCGTTCGTTTTCTGGTTATTTTGTTTTATTTGTTCACACATGGACTCTGAAAGACTTTATGCATTAGTGTTTACCTTGCTCGATTATTTTTTAACCATATATAACTTATCTAACTCCACGAACCGGCTTATGCACTCGTATTAAGTTTAATTTAAGGCTAGAGTAAACCATGTGCGTTATAAATGACTTATAAAAAAGGCTTCTGTGGATTGAAATTGAGCAAGCCATGTCAATTTACCCATATCCTTTTTATAGCTGTAAACAGCGTTGCCATTGTGGGTGATTTCTTGGTTTTCTCGTCATCTAAATTAGAGTTCCAAAAATTGGGAGCGCTGATTGGTTTAGGGAGTTTTTGAAATCGTAGAAGGTTCAGTCGGAGACACCCCCCTGAATTTAATTGCCACACGCCTCGTTTTTTTTCTTCGCTTGTTAAATTCTTTTCAGTATCTTTTTCGATCTGTGTTCCAGCTATATATTTTCAATTTTTGTATTTTCACAATTCTTTATGGATATTCGAGTAGTGGTCCCTAATTTCTAACAAGGAGGCTCGGTAATGTGTGATGGCACATAAGGTTACAACCCCGCTTATCCTCATTTTTGGTATAATTGTCTATCAAATGAGGAACAGATAGAAAACCACCAAATAATTTTTATTTTCAAAAAAATTGGGTGTATTATTATAAAGATAGCCTCCAAAGCAAATAACTCAGTGGAGTATAAAAGGACACATTAGATTGAGGACTTACTGCCATAATTAAGAGAGCGAGTCAAGACGAACAGCAAAATCAATTAAAAACAACAAACATTAATTACATCCAAAACTTTGTCCATTTAAAAAAAAACTTAATAACAAAAGTCAAAATGGCGTCAGATAAAACTCAAACTTAACAAAATAACTTGTACTTCACAAGAAGGGATATGGGACCAGTCCATAATATTGTAACAACTAGACAAAAAAATTCGCTTATATGTTTTAAAAACAATTAATTTCGAAATGAAAACCATTACAAATCAACTGGAAACATCCCACAGCTTTATGATTCCTCATTTTTCTATAGGAGGGCATTACGACCTGCCATTATAGATTTTTTTCATCCGGTTACAAAAGAACAACAAAAAGACCACAAACAACAATTCAATTAAAACTTGCCAGAAAACGCTGTCGAAGCCGTAAAGCCATATTTGGCCCTCAAAATATGTTCGATTGCGCCTTTTTCAAACAACGATAATGTAGTATGCGGCCTTTCATTAATGAGTCTAGGTACCAAGTAGACAAAAAAGAGAAATGGCAAAGTATATAATTCTTTTGATTTTTTTTTCGAAACAAAATTACTTCCTAAGTCATGGAAGCCATTAATTACAACATGAAATAATAAAATAGGCTCGTTTATTCGTCCAAAGGAAACCCTTGAGACCTAAAAGTATCCAGAATATGTTTTGCGTCTACAAAAAGAACGTCAAATGTGACAAATCAATTTAATTTATTTTGTGAAAAATAGGTGTTGAAGCCAGTAATGCTTTAAATTCTTCAAAAATTTTAAATTTTGTGACACCAATCTTTTTTGACACTTTCCCGTGACACCAATAATGTAATTTTTGACTTGTAATTAACGAGACTAGGTAACAAAAAGTCAATGAAAAGAACAAAATTGCGAAGTTAAATAGTTTTTTTTGTTTTGGAAACCATCAGCTATCTACTAATATCAAATATCGGCTCATCTATTCTTCCATGAAACGCCAATGAAACTTGTCACTTTACAGAAAATATTTCACGACTAAAATGGCGAAATAAAAACGACAGTTAAATACAAAATTAAAAAATTCCTTTCAATTCTTCAAGAAAGAAGTGTCGAAGCCGTTAAAACGATAATCTATATCTTTCAGGATTTTAATATGTTCAGTTGTGCGTTGTTTTGAACGCCAATGATGTGATATGAGAACTGTCAATAATTTGATAATGTGACACTACTAGAAAACGTGAAAAAACTGGCAAATATCTACAAATAAAAAATCTGAAATCTATTATAATCAAAGCCAGAAAACATTAACTTAAGGCTTTAAACCGCAATAGAGATTAAATTTTTAATCAGTAGAAAGAAGAAGCATTCTCTCTTTCTTTACTGACACTCAACTACAAGTTGACCTAATTAATAAAAAAAGAAAGGAAAATCTCATTAAACCATTATATAAAAAAATCAACTGTTTTCTTAAGTCAAAATGACCAACCATAAGCTTTCAAATAAAAAACTGAATGCATTAGCTTGGAGCTGCTTAGGAAGTTCTTGTAACTTTGTTCTATATCGGCTAAATGCAATTGCTTAGTTTATCACATAGCTTAGTACATCTGTGCGCGGAAAGTTTTTACTCCCCTCCGATTGGTTTTAAGAATAGGAACCTCTTCAGCAAAATAGGAGGTGGCTGTTGAAAAGATCCATTATACGAAAATATATTTTTAACGACAAGGTTCGGTAATGTTCGCTTGCGCATAAGGTTCCGAACCCGCTCATCCACAATTTTGGCATAATTGTCTATCAAATTAGGAGCAGATAGAAAAATCCAAAAATTATTTTTGGGAATCCCAAAAAACCCAAATATTTTTCAAAAAAAATAGTGTTTGAACGAAAAGATAGTCTCCAAAGCAATTAACTCAGTGGAGTAAAAATTGATGCATTAGATTGATGAGATATGCCAATATTAAGAAAGCGAGTTGAGGCGAAAACAAACATCAATTACATCAAAACTTATGTCAGTTTTAAAAAATAAAACTTAATAACCTTTAACATACCGTCAGATAAAACTGATACTAAACAAATTAACTTATAAATCACCAGAAAAGATATGAACCAGTCCATAAAAAGGTTTGATAGCAATTAGACAAAAAGAACAAACACTGTAAAGTTAAAAATTTCGCTTGAACTTACTTATTGTCAGTAGCGCAGTCTTAATGGATTTAAGTGAGTAACTTTTTAATTAAATCGACGGGAACAAAAATTTTAATCTTTAGGAGGTTAATGTTTTTATATATGGCCCAGGTGAAAATGGCTTACGCATATTACAGGTAAAACTCTGGGCATGAAGAAGTTAAGCACTGTGCATCGGTTAGACCGACTGACCTCTGGCTGTCAAATATTCGCCAAGGATTCCGATACTGCTCGCAAGTGTTTCGATGCGTTGAAGAGCCGAAAGGTGTCTAAACTGTACGTAACTGGTCTGCAGGGGATGTTCCCCGAAAAAGAGATCAACTGCGACGCACCAATTGGTCCAATATGCAGTAGAATTGGTGAGCTTTGTGGTTTATTTTTTTTGCAAGTGTTGAATCAGTAAAATGATGCTCACCTCACTTAATTGTTTGACATGTCCGTCTTTTGTGTGTCAAAGTAAAGTGCTATCAATAAGTACATGCTAGCTATCAGATGACTTTCACAGCCTCCCCCTCCCCCAGTGTAGAAATCCAAAATTGATTAGTTCTTTCTGATGTTATGCGGGTCCCACCTGTCATTACGCTTTGCCATCCGTATTCGTTCACTGGGGAAATACAAATTTTGTCACTAGGAAGCAGCTTCGAATGTTTTATAGGAGAAATATCATCGACTCAAACTCTTGACAAAATGGCCTTTCTTGTTAATCAATAGATACTAGCGTACCAGTAGTTGCGTCTTAAGTTCTTAAGCAGGAAAAAATAGCCTGCAGATTGTCATTGGGCTTCAATATTTATCATTAAAACATAAAGATTGACCTGCGATGTTTTCAAATCTAAATGTTCAATTGCATTTAACCAAACTCGCAGCAATTATTTAGGGCCTGTTCTTTTTAATGCAATTTTTTGCCCTGATCGTTTTTTGGCCGATTACGGCTTAATTTTAATGAGTGAGGCCAACCCAACTTAAGTTAAGCTAGCCAATGGCTAGTTTCAAGCCAGTTGTTTCTGAATAAATCGTCCGCCTTTAGTCAGTTATGCTTATGACGCACAGTTACATAGCAAAAGAAATTATAGGTCCATCTAAATGCAAGATTAAATTATTACTTAATCATCGCACCTGCACCTGTAATGTTATTCGGAAACAATTTACAATTTTATAAAGCCGAAGTTCTGATGGAGTAGCAGAGGAATTCTCGTATTGTAAAGTTTGTATATAGTTCTGAAATAATAATAATTTTTTAACAAGTTAATGTTGCAGGTATCAACGCAGTATCTCAATCACGAGGTCAAAATTCGGTCACCACCTTTAACAGAATTCACTACGATCAGTTGAAGGACTTGAGCATAGTTGTATGTAAACCCTTAACAGGTAGAACTCACCAGATACGAGTACATGCACAGTATCTGGGTCACCCTGTGATTAACGACCCTCTGTATGGCACAAAAGCATGGGGCGAAGTCAAGGGAAAAGATATTGACGAATTGGACGAACGGTCGCAGTTAGAGATTACTGACAAGTTAAGGTTAGTTGGGAATGGTGTCTTGTATATCGCTAACTGCACCCACTAGATGAATTATATTGATCCTGTCAGTTCCACCACGAATCCCTAAACCCTACTGAAAAAATGAATTTTTGTTTGCATGTGAACGAATGAACAAACATAATGCGTTTGTGAACCTGGTCATGATTTCTATTGCCTAATATGAGATGAAAAGGGATAACATTATTAAGGCCTGAAATGTCAATAATATGTGGCCATAGTCTGCTGTGGGAAAAATAAACAGATCCTTTTTTTAAACCTTTGACCCGTCACTGCTTTTTTAATTGACTGTTCTCAGTTGTGATTTAATTGGTAGTAGTTTACTACTGGTTAAAAACAACAAGCGGGTCGACTCCATACTATATACAAAAAAACGGGGTACAAATGACTGCTTGAGAGCTAGCAACTTGGTGCACCGAAGTGCACAGATTCATACCGGATTTGTTTCATTTTCCGCTCGGTAGAATATGGCTATCTATAAGTGGTATTTTTACACCCATATAAGAGTTATAGAGAGCCCCGCTTCTTATTAGGCTGCTCTAGAAACTTTTAAACGCTAGAAATGGTTGGCATGTTTAATTATAGTGGGACAAAATTAAATTAAATCAAATTAAATTTTCATTTCGATTTTCGAGGTTTTTCGCGCATATTATGTATATTTCTGCTTCTTGTTCATTCCGTGCTTGTGACTGTCTGCGGCTGAGTTAATTAAAGGACTATAAAAGGACAGATAGAGCAAAGTATGAACAAGTCTAGTACAGAACATCAATAGAAAATTCTAACATCAAAGATTGTGAATCGATAAAAAGTTGATAAAAATTTTTTAAAAAGTTTGGAAAATCAGTTGTTTTTCAACCCTGTTCGGAAAAGTGTAAAATCAACCCTGTTGATTTCTGTGTAAAACAATCGGTTCTTGAATTTGCTTCTCACAGGAGAGCTTCTTCAAGAAATTCTATGCATCGATTTTGATCTTCGCGATAGATCAAATTTGCCGATTCCGGGTGCTGATAATGATGGTCCCTGACTTGTGTACCTCTCATACGGTTCAACAGATATTCATAAAAGCCATCAAACTGTTTGATCGGGGAATTCCGAAAGTACAGGCAAGGGCTTATCAGTATCTATTGAAATCCTCAATTACAAAAACAACACCATTATGGTGTATGCAGAATCATTTCTTAGTCTCTGGGTCAAAATGCCCAAATTTTAAACCCCAGAGAAAAATTTTCTCTTACCAGCTGCTATCTAATACAATGTTACAGAAGGAAAAATTTAAGATCTGCTGATTACACCAAAACAGGGTACGCAGTTTGATTAATTGCTCTCCAACGAAGTTATAGCAGTAGCTTGTCTTTTTAATGCCGTTTTTCTTGCTATCGATTTTCTGACACTTCTTACCCCCTCACCAAGTCAGGTCAAGCGGCGTAAGCTTACGCTAACTGCAACAACCAAAATACAGCCCCACGGAAGGCGATTGAGCGCAGTTCGTCCAACGTTAGTCGGGCATTTTTACAAAACTTAAATACCATTCCTGAGTTGATATTCACAATGAGTCAAATTTGGATTGTATTCTAATTTAAAGGGCTTCGAGAACAAATTTAGTCTCATCTCAAAACTGGATGTTTCATCATATTATTTAAAGAATCCTTAATAAGAGTTTTCGGTCAAATCGGCCGTATTCGTTCCCAAATTGTCTCATTAATTATTCTGATTGCCTACAAGGTCCATCGTCTCTCTTACAAAGCAAATTTGAAAACAGCTCTGAGGAGTTGTTTTTAGTTCTCAAATTTAAGCACTTTTTGGGAAATTTGAATTTTAGTCAATATTTCTGGTTTTCTTAAATGAGCATGTTTTGGCTTCATTTGGAAACTGATTTGTTAGAAACTTCAATCGCGACTTAGCTTGTGATTATCCAGCTTGGGTGACCTCTATTTGAATTTGCATTCTCGATTTTCGTTTATTGAGTGCGGAGGTTATTTTTTTTACTTCTGCACTCATTTGCAAATCAAAATTGAGCTTTTGAGGTCTAAATGAAAGTAATTAGAAGCCAAGCAAGCTGAATAATAAAGAAGTTGTTACCTTCGAGACTTTGTAGCTTGAACTTCAGTTTGAAAATGGGATAGACGTTGGTTTCTGGATCTAATTTTTGACTTTGTTAAATTTTGCTGTTTACGTGACAAAGTTGTGTTTTTATATAGTGTGAAATTGTATTAGATTTGATATAATGTCTTTCATTCCCTGTTTTATTGATTTCAATAAAGTGATTCCACTGGTGTTCATATTCTCTCTTTCACACGTATGTCCTTTTGAAGAATCTATCAGTTTAACTGTAAAAATTGAATAATCGAATCTAGCATTTGCAGTTCTTTTGTCCCAATGGTAGATAGATGTTGTCTTAAATTGTGTGCGGGCAACTAATGATGTATTGACTTAGGGACATTGTCATGTAAATTTGTAAATTTCACCCATTTTTTACCTCACCACAATTAGTTTGAGGCCGTAAAAATTTGGGGGTTTTTTGTTTTTATCTAAATTGGTTGTGAAACGGGCAATTTGGCATTAAATGGTTTCTAAATTTTGTTTTTGAAAACAAATTTGCGAAAGTTTTCCTTCAGAATTATTGTCGACCTTTAATTAACTTCTTTAGCAAGATTTCCTTGACGCTTGATACTCAATCATGTCAATCCTGTGTGTTTATGCTTGACAATAATATTATTATTTTACGCTAAGGTTGTACTCGGTTAGCGCCAAATGTTTTCAATGAAATCGGTGTTTTTTTGCGTGATCTTGTCTTTCCATTTCCGCATGTTTGTTTAATGAATTGATAACCATTTTGCTAGAGCAATTTGTGAGCAATTTCAAGAGGCAAATATGACTTTCTTCAATCGTGGGCTGCCTCGTGATTATAAAACAGCTCTGTTTGAATTTGATCTGATTTTTTCTCAATTCAGATGTATAAGAGTGCAGAAGTCAGTTGCTTTCACTTCTGTGCTCACTCAAAGTCTAAATTGAGAATTTAATATCTAATTGAAATTAAATAGAGGGAACTTGCTTCTTAAAAGACCTTACTGTTTTAGATTCAGTTTGAAAACGGCATTGATGTTGATTTTTGAATCTCATTTTTTTGTTTCCTTTTTTGGAAAAATTATTTGTTCCCTTATCTCTAATTGAGAAATTGCAATAGAGTTGATTTCTTTTCTGTCGTTTCGAGTGTTTTTCTCAGTGTAGAAAATTAAATCCGATCTCGCTGGTATGAATCCTTCTTTGTATAGTCGTCTGTCCTTATTTAATGAGTCAAAGTTTGGGTAAAAAATTTTGAACAACTTCTTTAGAGGCAGTCTCTCTGCTTCAATTAGTAGACAAGTGAGGCAAGATTGTGGCCTAACGTTGTTGGAACTTTATGTGACATCGCACATTAGAGAGCCGGCTTGTTTTCTTTTGTTCGGGTCATTTTTTCCGACAAAAAGACCAACTTGACCGCTTTTTTCTTGGTAATGGCAAGACGATGAAACTTCCAAATGCAGAGTAAGTTCAAGAAATATTTGACAAGCAAACGTTTAATTGTATTTGTAATGGTCGATCTCAGAAAGTATTAATAAAAGATGTGCTGGCTTCGGAACCGGAAGTAAAAACAGGGGTAACGCAAGGATCGGTTTTAGGCCCCCTACTTTTCTTCTGTTATTTGCTGCCATTAGAGCTCATATTTAAACAGATTCAAATAAACTATCATTTCTATGCGGACGATACCGTTATTTATTTTGTCTATGAGGAAACGGTGACTCAGGAGATGTTTGATTTGATTATTAGCACCTTACAGAAATGGTTTTGTGGCGCCAAACTGAAATTGAATCCCAGTAAAACAGAATTTATGAAGTTAGTGCGAAATAATTCTTTCAATGCCGATCTAAAACTCCCTATGAATTCCAAATTTTCGAATCGTGTGAAATTCCTTGGCTTGGATGACAAACTTTTATTTTCAAAGCAAATCAGCTCAGTTTTTTCTGCCTGCTACTATATGCTACGGAAGATCTATTCTATCAGAGACACTGTTGACAACCATGTCCTAATAGAGTTGGTAAGAGTTATGATTATTTCGAGGCTTGATTAGTGCAATTCACTTTACTATGGATTACCTGCTGTACTTCATGGGAAGTTAAAACGGATAATGAATTGCGCATGCAGGCTGATATTTCGACTGTCACCAGCGTCAATATTTATCAAGCAGCTACATTGATTACCTGTGCAGAAACGTGTGTTGTTCAAAATTTTGCTTTTTTGTCATCGCCTAATTCATCATCTTCAACGAGTTCCAGGGTATCTTAGCTCTCTTGTGTCTCGCAATGATAAAGTTACAAGAGGCCAGTATATCTACAACCTTCAAATTTCGGTCACTAAAACTAACTTCGGAAAAAGGTCTTCCAGCCATGCAATTCTGCATGAATGGAACAGACTGCCATTTGAATCGAAGCTAATACCAGATGAGCTTACTTATAGGAAGAAACCGAAAACTTTTTTATTCTGATTGTTTTATTTTGAAGCACCTTTTGAGTATTTCAATGGTGCTGAACCTATAATAATAATAATAATAATAATAATAATATTTGGAATTTTGATTTCAGGGCTGAACACGACAACACTTGTGGCATGGAATGGAGAAACAAGAACAAATTCATAAAGAGATCGAGTACAAGTGAAACGTCCAACGAGTCATCCAAGGCAGATGAAAAGACACATTTTGACCCAATATGTGAGGAGTGTGGCGTTGATTTTGAAGATCCGCCTCTTTCTCAGCTGGAGATATATCTACATGCTTATCGATATGAGATTTTAGACCAAATGTTTGTGGCTCCGCTTCCTCATTGGGCTAAAAAGTATGAGGCATTGGTTGAAGAATTTGTCAAAACTTCAGTAGTTTCAGACTTCAAGTCTGAAAAGGCAGATTCACTCAATGGTGCGTCAAATGAGGCGCAAAATGAAAAGGCTCCAAATATTGCTGCTTCGGAGACCGTTGATTGTATGGAAAGTAAAAGTTGAGTATTTTTTGAACAATGGTGCTAAAGTTCTGAATTAAAGGAAACTAGAAACAGATTTTTATAATTTCTTCAAAATTTTATCCTAATTCTTACCAAGCTGTGAGCTATGAGGAAGTTTGGATTTGCAGAAGAGTAAATGAGGTCTATAGACAAATTGATCAAATTATTCAAAATAAACGGGTACACGGCTTCAACTATGTGTTGGTTCTAGGCCTGGTTAAACTCGCTGCATGTACCCAATTTATGCTAAGTCTGTTAACAACTTCACAGTAATTTCGAGACCTATTTGCCTTTCAAAATGACAAACAGGTGTTCACCATTGTTTGCACCCTTGTCATGTGACATAAATGACCATTCAGGCTACATCTGTTTTTATTATATAACGCAATTGGTGTCTACGAATTTTGATGAGCGTTGTCAACACCATTGAAAATCTTAGATTTTATAGTTTTCTCTCAATAGATTTGTCTGGTCAAGAAGATAGCAGAGAAGGTGGCCATAACTCATGAATAATTTAAAGTTACTTCAAAGTGTTGGAGTTTGAAATTAAGTACTACTCATGGATCCTCCTACTGGCCATAGTCCAATTATGAGAGGCGAAAGTCATTTTGAGCATGATTGGATTCTTCTAAATCCGAATGTTTTTAGGTTAAAACTTTATTATCAGCGACATAATTAATGGCTGATCTGTTTGAGGTTAAAATTCGTGTATCAGTGCATGTTCAGTATCATTCATTCCTTATTATAATTAGCTTCACTGTCAGCTATGCACACCAGAATCGACATTGTCGACAGAAATTTTAGCATGCGAAAATGATTAAAGTCGAGTAATGATGTTTGAATATTTGATTATTGCAATTTTCTGATAACTGAAGTTCATCGTCTTATCATTAAAAGTCATTAAAATTGTCGTGGATCAGCTAATAAATCTAGGCAATTATATTTGACTAATTTGATCGACCTTTTTGATCGACATAGTGCGACATTATATTGTATCATAATTACTATTTTTAGTGGTGAAGATATTTAGTTTTCAACGCAATCGACAATAAATCTAGGCAATTATATTTGACTAATTTGATCGACCTTTTTGATCGACATAGTGCGACATTATATTGTATCATAATTACTATTTTTAGTGGTGAAGATATTTAGTTTTCAACGCAATCGACAAAATGTCGACTCTAATCGATGCAATGTTCTCCTTAATTAGTAAAGCAAGATGTAAGGAGCTGAACCCTTAAGCTAGATTTTTGACACTTAGTCCATTGCATTTGTGCCAATTGGATTTGGACCATCTATAAGTACAAGGTTTATCGGCACTCATTAAATGAAAGTACATAGCATTCATTGTACTCTAAGGACTTTGCTGTCCTCTAAGAAGAGCACTCTAATAAGAGTACAAAAGTTTTTCACACTAACTTGGTTGCTTCAGTTTTCAATAGACGCCGTCAGCCTTACAACGGCTATTATTTAGGAGCTCTCCTATTTAGGCCCTCTCCAAAATCAAAGGATTTGAATTGCATTGAGGTACTGCCTTTTTACGACGAGAAGAGGAGTTGGAGAAGTGTCTCTTTTAATCAATTTTACTGGAGTTAATTTTGTAGCGGGAAACGCGTGAAAAAATATTGGAGTGGTTTGTGTTGATCAAAATGAGAGTGGAGCGAACAGATTGTGGTTTTTGTTGGTATAAAAAAGTAATTGAGTTTTTAATTGCTCTCAAACGAAGTTTGTAGCAATTATATTTGTCCTGTCGATCTTTTTAGGCGATTTTTCGCTTGACCGACTTTTCGTCAAGAAATTTAAGAGACTTAAGCAGTTACACAGGCGGTTACTTGCAGAGGGATACTTCACCTTCTACAGGAAAACTAAGGAAATTAGAGGAGCACAATTTCATTTTTATCATCGTCATTTAGTATGTTTCATTTGCTGGATATTTTCCAGTTCTTGCTAATCTCCGACCAATAATTTCTAAAAAAAATCAATAGTTCAATTGAAAAAATTGGAGCTATTGTTCTAAATATTTTAACTAACTTCCCGTTATTAATTGCTCTCAAACGAAGTTTGTAGCAATTATATTAGTCCTGTTGGTCTTTTTTAATGCTATTTTTCGCTTGACCAATTTTTCGTCTGACGCATTTGACTTTTCTTCCTCAAAAACGGGATAAACAGGTAGCGCCCAGCGGGCATTAAGCGCTGTTGGACGCTTTCAGCTCAGTAGTCGCCAAGGATGCGATTCACAGAAACGGTTTTGGAGACTTATACTTAAGATGTGAAGGACGGTTCTTGGAGGTTGATCCCCCCCCCCACATCAACCCCCTTCTCACTCCCCATCCCCACACGTTCACATCGTTTAGGCCCCCACTGCGCTCACCTCATGACCCTTCAATAAGCTAAAACTAGCCTCACAAAACCGTGGCTAGCTTCTGACAAAGCCAACCGCTCGCCGGTTGTTTGAGAGCAATTCACCCGACGTTAGTCGGTTGTGATTATAATATTTTAAATAAATTAATTAAATAAGTTGGTTTTGGGCTTTTTTAAATTTTTGACTGTTTCTTTTATTTTTTTTAGTCGCGACGAAAGTTTTTAGTTCTGATGTCAAATTGAACTAATGAGTTGGTCACGCCGAAACAGATAGTGGAGCAAAAATTTTAGAACAAAAAATTTTAGAACAAAAATTTCAGAACAATAGCGATAGAACAAAAAGTTGCTAGTGGTGTTTTTATTTACATGCGGCAGGTTGACTCAATTTTTACGGTTTTTTCTCAAGTATTTCGTTGGGTATCAATTCTAGGTCTAGTCCTTTGTTTAGTCGATAAAAATTGTTTTGAATTACAAGTCAGGACTTTTCCTGCTTTTTTTGCAATTCGTTTTTACCTGTCAAGCACTTTTTTGTTTTACATAGTCACGACTTTCACGTTTGACTACTGATTCTCCCCAAACTCTGTTACAATTGAGTTAATTTTAAATTCTCTCGCTCATCGAATTAAGCCATGTACTGAATACGGTCAAAGTCAAAAGAGTCTAACCTAATGAAGCCTGGTCATGAAGTCATAAAGTGCATTACGTATCAAAGTTCATTAGAGCGATTGATAGCTGGGGTTAGTATCAAATTCAATGGCGGCCCTAATTTTGAAAGATGAATCAAGTTAATTTTAGAATCTAACTAAAACTGCAAACCAAATTAAACAATTTTTGACGCTTGAAAAATAGTCAAAGTTTTTTCTTCTGTTTCAATCCTGAAGTTTGTCGAGGCTGTGAACGGTGGCTTTTTCAGGCAATTTACCGGCTTTGATAAGTAAAATTCTTGAATATGTCAATTTTGACATTTTGTGGAGTGATATTGTCAACTTGCTGTTTAATTTGGGGTTTGTTCTCCGATTTATTCTTCCCGTAAAAATCAGTGCGGGGTTAGATGTGTGTAACTCAGCGACGATTGAATTTTTCCAGTTTAGTCCAATTTTGAAAATTTTGAAAACGACCGTCTTGGCGCTATTGATTTCATTGATTACAAATTGTTTGCTCTTTTATTCTGCTCCGTTGATAAACAGTTTTTAATTATTTTCCTCAGAAGTTACCAGAAGGATGGTTGTTCGATATGATGCTCGGTTTCGCCTATTTGGATAGATGGTCTAAAACAACTACAGAACATCTTTTCATGCCTCGTTGATTAGTGCCGGGTGTTGTTTAAGCTCGGCTTCACCTAGTCTTACCTCTTTGCCCGGTACACTAATAATCAATTTCGTACATCTAAAAGTTGTTCTCTAACTTTTAATTAGACTAGAGTCTACAAAATCTCTGCTGATATGTCAAAACATACGTGATGCGTTTCAATGTTGCGCCATAAAAATTTGATTATAGGTTTTAGGTTGTTAAGTTTTATTCGTTTAGTGCCCAACTCTGATTAAAAGGGGATGGCGTAAGGTAATCCTTAGAATGTGTTGATTTGACCATTTTTCATGATATGCAAAAATTTGTCAAAATAAAAAGCTCTTTGAAAGCTGAATTGATTGTTAAAATGGTTTTTTAAAATCCTTTTTTTCTGGAAAAATTGAGCATTCCGAACTTTTAACGGTTCCTCTGGGCTTTTGTGCTTAAATAACCTTTAAGAATACAACAGATAGCATCAAGGTTTTAGTGAAAGTGCTAGTAGGTTATATAGCCGATTCTAAAGAAAAGACGTAGAGTCGCAGGATAAAAACTTACAGATTTGAATTTCAAATACCTTTTTTGAAATATCTTTTTTCGGTCATAATATTTTATCAGATTGGTCTTTTATAATCCAGTAAAGTAATTCGCCTTCAAATGAGTTTCTGATAGATTTCGAAATTGAAGATAGATCCAATTAGCTGCAACAGTTATTGAAATACCTTCATTTTACTATTTTGACTTTTTTTGTAAAACATTGTTAAAATTAACGTTTAATTATCTATTTTCCAAGGGATTATTGTTCAACAGAAATCGCTGGCTTAAAATCACACTGTCAGAGTATTTTAAGTTGTCTGAATCGGAAGAAATTGATCTTCAATTTTTTAAGATTTAAATGCGCTTGAGTTATCGTTGTTCTTTTAGATTTTAACTATTGCAGCTAATGACCAGTTTCACTGAGTTCAAATTAGGAATTTATATTTTGAGGCGCTCGACTGGATACCTAATGTATATAATTTTGACGCTCTTTGTATTCATAAACTCTGAGTTCTGCCATTAGTTCGTACTTTTTGATGTGTCGTGTGCTTATGATGAATATCGAGTCTTATCGGCCTTCTAATGATGCAAAAGGATAACCAATAACCTTTTCGATTTCGATATCTATAGATATATTTTTTGGTGCTAATTGTATTCATAACTTTTTGGTGACATTTGAGTTTTGGCGGTTTTTTCGTTTTTAACATGGGATCAAAGGAAACATCTCATCTGGCTCCGAGCGCGCGACCTTCGCCTTTTTTAAGTTTGCGGTTTTTATTTATTGTGCTTTCTGACTTAGACACTACTTGCTTTAATATGTCATCAGTGATTTATCGGTTTTGCTGGTGTTTTTTTCTTTATAAATAGCCGCACAGCGATAGCTGGGGCTATTATTGGCCTTCTCTTGGTTTTTACAATTCAAAGAATTTGAATTGTATTGGGGTGGTATTTTTTTAAGATCTGTTCATACATTTTCATGATTTTTGAAGTCAAATAGGAGTAGTGATTTTGGTCACGACGAAACAGGAGGTGGAGCGAAAAAGGTAGTGGTTTTGCGGCGTGAAATTTTTTCGCCCTAATTTCAAAGTAGAGTGAGAAAACAGTTCGCTTTCTCGCTAGTGGTTTTTTGTTCACATGCGGAAATTTCACTTTGGTTTGTACTGTTTTTTCAATTTGGATTGGATTTTCTAAACTGTTTCCTCAATCCATTCATAGTTCATTCTAGGCCTACTTTTTGTAAACCAAATTTCCATTTCTCGCTCGTGGCTTTTTGTTCACATGCGGCATTTTGACATTGATTTTCTGTTTTTTTTTATTTTTTCTGATTTTTTTAGAAATGGTTTTTCCAATTCTCTCATAGTCCGTTCTTGGTCTAGTTGTTTGTTTAGTCAACGAAATTTCTTTGAATTGTGCGTCAGGACTTGTCCTGCTATGTTTTTTTATTTCGTCGTGAAGATTTTTGTTACGACCATATGACGTCACAGCTACTTCAAAACTGCTTTTTGTTCATTCGTTCATGCAATTTCAACTGAAGTGCGTGCGTGACGTCATTTTTCGCTCTTAGGGGAGGGAGTTTTTTGTTCATTCATTCGCGTGATTAAATTTTTGGTCACACTTGACTTACATCACTCTCAAAAATGACTTCCTCACTTTGAAATTGACTTTTATTTACTTTCATTCAAAAAGATAAGGTCAAATGGGTGTGTGCCACTATAAATGAAGGTTATTTGAGAGCAGCTAATAGAGGCAGCAAAAACTTATACAGATTTTTAATCAAAATATAACATATCAGCCTTCAATGAAAAGACCGAGTTTTTTTGGTCTGGCTTTTTTAATGTTTTTTTTATAGACTGTAGATCCACAAAGCTATTGCGGCTATTTTCTGGCAATCTGCTAGCTATGTTTGTCTTCTCTTCGCCTTACTAGTTAGGAAGATGCCATCTGATAAAAAGTATCTTACAAGTTTCGGTTGTTTAAAGATTGAGATTATAATTAACAGTTTATTTAACTTGGGACTTCGCTTATTGTCAGAAAATATGTTTGACTCAGCTAAGTTTTCAACAAGAGGAAAAGACTTCTGCGCTGTTTCTTTTTCATTGATCAGACAAAACTTGTTATTCCTGACTTATTTTTGCCACTTTTAGCTTTTTCCGTGAAAACTGACTTTAAGACTAGTATCACTCTTTGTTCAATCTACTCGTTCGGCGTACAAAAAGCAGTTGTTCAGCAAAACTGAGTTTTGGAAGTTATGTAGCAATCTTATGACGATTTTTTTGCAAATTTTCGCTGGAAGGATTCCTCGAAACTTTTCTTCCAGAGGGCACTTAGATCTCTTGGAGCCTTTCAACTCACTAGTCTCCAAATATGCGGTTCACAGAAACTGTAATGGAGACGTATACTCATTGTGTGAGGGGGCGGTCCCTAGAGTTTGACACCACCCTTTCCATCCCACCCCCTTACCCCCCCCCCCCCCCTTTCCATCCCCAACATCAGCCCGCTCCCCCAATTTTACCCCTGCACATCGTTCAGGCCGAAAAGACGTGGCCACGTGCAGCCAAAGCCCCCCCCCCCTGTTGCTCCCCAACCGCCAGTGCACCACACTCCCGCTGCTCTCACCTCACGCCCCTTCAATTAAGCTAAAGCTAGCCTCACTAAACCGTTGCTAGGTACTGAACTAAATTGTTGTCATTTTTTTCATCTGTCGTTATAACTGGTATTTTAATTTTCAAAAATAAGAAGAAGTACTTTTGATGCCAAACTGTTGGTACGTAAATCAGTTCCTTTTAGCTATTAGCTCTTTTGATAGAACTTTCTTTAAATAGAAAACGACATTTGGATTTCTGCTTTTTTATTTGATTTTCAACTAGGAGGCTCGGTAATGTGAGTTTGCACATCATGTTAACAACCCTCCCATCCAAACTTTGACTTAATTGTCTACCGATTAGAGCAACAGTTAAAAAGCGATAGGAAATCATCAAAATTTCCCATAATTTTTAAATAATTGTTGTTTGATTATAAAAAGTTATGAAATTCGACGACTAAATGAAATAAAAAATGCCTCATTAGAAAGCATTGAGACTTGCCATTAATGAGACTACGGGACAAGAAAAACATGCAAATAAAACAATTAAATTGCAGACAAAAGTCAACTTGTTTTTTTATAAAAAGATTTAGTAACAGTGTCAATAGTATCAGAACAAACCTAAAGTAAGCCAATTAACTTGCAGTTTTTTGCAAAGCAAATGGGACCCGTCTTAACTTCAAAAGTCACAACAACCTTCAGCTTTCAAGTAAAAAATACTAGAAGAATTTACTTGTGACTAACTGAGGAGTAAATATCACCTGTTCTTAGTTTCACTAAGTCATAAGACTACAAAATAACAGCATCCCGACAAGACTCGAAAAATCAACAAAATTACGCAAACACATCTGGAGTCCTTATGAGCATAAGCTGTTGACGAAATTTTTTCTTTGTGTCCACGTGGGTCTCATTTGAACAACAATGGGACCGATTGTTAACCGGGCAATGTGAAGAGACAACAAAAAGAACCATAAATATTGACCTGTAACCGAAGCTCACATTTTTTTTGATGGAAAACTCAGTTTCAAAGACATAAAAGCATCGGCCAAGTCATAATCCCAAAACCAGATGAGATCAGTCTTTATTTCGATGAGACCTGTCAAAATTGAAAATAAGTTGCAGGTTGACAACAGAAAGAAAAATGTAAAAAGTGCAACATTACCTTGATTTTTTGAAAACAAGGTCATTAAAACCATCAACTGTCCACGGAAAGAGTTTAAAAAATTTACTTATACCTCCATCGGAAGCCATTGAGACATCTCAATACTCAGAATATGTCAAGCGACTACAAAAACATCAATTACCTGTAGTTATCGGAAATTTAAGTAACAATTACGAAAGAAATAGCGAATTGTTAAAACTGTAAGCTATTCACTGAATTTGTTATATATGTTCAACAGAGCCTCCTTTCAAGAACAACGGGACCTGTTGTTCATGGGACATTTTGAAATGGGACATAAAAGGAACCGGAAATACCTGCAAAAATTCAAAAATTATACAGTTTTTTTTTAAAAGTTTTGCAGTCGGAAAACCATTAGTTGAAACATAAAACCGCTATTAGTTTTACTTTTGCTTTTCTCCGTAAAAAAGTGGGACCTTTTATTAAGGACACTTCATTAAGTTGACAGAATTAAGGTTTTAAAAGGTTGCAAAGGGCAAATTTCAATTTTTAAAGGAAATATAATCAAAGATATAAAAGCCGTTCGTTTTTTTGGGATGCGAAAACTACTTGACATAGCAAACTAGATCTTTGATTATTGAGACTCGATCATAATGCTAACGAAAAGAGCAACAAATGCTGGCAGAATTCAAGAAGTAATTAAAATTTTTGGAAATCTTTAGTCAATGCCTTAAGAAAACATATGCTTTACTCTGAAAATATAATGTTATTATTGGGCTTCTTTTGAACAAATAGTATATCTCATTTTTGAACTTGAAAAAGAATTGCAAAAAGATTTTTAGAAGGACAGATATTCTTGGCCAGGAATTACGCATCTTTCTTCTGTCCATTCGCGAAATCGTTTTGCGGAGAATATCTTTTTCATCAATCGCAATGTGTGCAAAAATAGAGTTTTGGCTAATTTTGGCAATCTTTTGGCGATATAGATTGAAGTTTATTTTGAGATTGATAAATTTGTTTTGTTAAAATTGGCAATGATTTTTTTAAGTTTAGAACAGAAAACGAGTTTTATGTCGCATTATCCGGACGTAGTCATTTTCTTTTTTAGAATAGCTATTTTGGTAACTTGCTCAAAATAGAAAATGTTGGGGGATATTTTTTCATTGTGTGTTCATTCATGGTATTTGCAGTTTGATATTTATTTTTGAAGTATGTGCAAAGCTGCACGCTTGACCTATTCATTATTTGTAAAATTTGTGTTATTCTCTTCAAGCTATAGAATGCATTGCTCTTACATTGAGCTATACGGTGACGTACTTGCACTTTCTTTTCAAAGCTCTCATTTCTCTGCTCTGCGATTTGTTTGTTAGAAGTAGTTTGTTAATTGCTGATAAAAAAGTTGAGACTTTAAATACTGTATATACAACGTTCGTTTTTCTGTCAAACTGTTTACTTTTTCAGAGGAGTGATGAGTTATGTCAATATAAAATGCAGTTGATTAAACATTCAATTGGAGGTTTGAACCGGGAGAATTTGCCTGTTGTGCTATTTGGTGTCGCTTTCGATCAAGTAAAATAATATGAGATCAATGTGACTAGCCAGGGTGTACACAAATCGCCCCACTGCTTTTATCAATCAGGTCACAAGTCTTGTCGAGGATTTATTCCCTGAATAAATGAACTTAATTGTTGCATCAAATACTTTGTATATACTATAAACTAGTTAGTCAATTGTAGTTATTGGTGGCAGCTGTAACTGCTAGTTAGTTATAATTCGAGGATGGGCATTAATTGATCTTCATATTTAATTTATTTTGGGCGATTTAAACATACGAACGCCAACGTCAACCTTTGTGACATATTTAGTTAGTGATAGCAATCAATCAGCTATCTTATCGACCTTCATACGCAGCTTTCGAGGAGTGTTATAGGATCGCTTGCGATTTATGTTGTTGAAATTTCATCAGACTTGAATCTTGCTATTGCCTTTAAAGTCTGAAACGGGATTTCTCGATTGGAGTTGATTTTAACATTGCTTTCTTTCTGCGTTCTTCGCTCATGTGTGTAGTGTATAGTACTATCTATTTGGGTACAGAAGATATTATCTTACTTTTCCTATTTTGCCTTTTCGGGCCTTGTATGCAATACCTACACTGAATTGAATTTCAACCTTACCACGCTAACTTGGTTATTTTGTTGTTACTTGATTGAATCGAATCGGCTTATTCGCTTTGTCCAAACAAACCTCTTTAAAGTGCTGCTGTTAAGCATCTTCCCAGCTGAGTCACTATCTGTGTGTGGATTAGCTCTTTTGTTCACAGATGTGACCACTCAATTCGAAACCTAGGTACAAAATAATCTGTTGAACATTTACCATTGAGCTACCTGGCATCGTGACGAGTTCATAATTTGTTCACTTGTATGTCGATTCATAGGACCTAACTATTCTACAATATTTTGTCAAGCTGATCCGAAAATTAATCTATCTCTACGGAAGCTTTTATTTCTGACAGATTTTTGGACTGTCGTTTTCTGTAACAACTCGTGAAACGGTGAAAGGTCGGTTGGTTTAAAATGGGTGATGAGAACCCAAACGATGCAATGGAGAACCTCCTACCAGAAAATGATAGGATGGGTAACGAGGCCAACGAAAGCTCTTCAGATGGACAATCGTTACGTAACCGAAGCTCCAGCTCACGTAATGGCTCAGAATCCTCGAACACTAATAACAACGATCGGTCGCAAAATTCAACCTTGCAAACTGGAGAAAAAGATTGTGATTCAGGCTCTGAGCTTGCCAAAAGTGACAACCCGGAAGAGCATTTGCTACAAAGCTGTGGGAATGGATGTCCGACGTCATTGAAAGAGAATCTTTTTTTGAATTCAGATAACGGCAAGGGCAGTGACTGTGTTATCGCGATGTCGACGAACGGTTTTACCAGAATGAACTCTCGCTCAATAACAAATCCATACAACATAACTGGCCCTAGGCTTGAAAATGATGTGTATTTTAGACGGGCGGCTGCTTTAAACAAATTCAGAAGTTTGCAAACAGAGTATAAGAGTGACCTCAAAAAGAAAACAGGAAAAACGAAACAAAAATTGAAGCATTTTTACACCAAGCAAGATGATTTTATATCAGCGATTGTTGATGCAGAGGATGCGGTCTCTAAGTCTAAGGATGACGCTGATAATGAATTGAAAGCAACTGGAAAAGCGGTGAAGATGGCGGCAAAGTTGTCGTTTATTGCTAACGTGATTTTAATGATTGCCAAGCTGGTGGCGTCGTACCTATCTGGTTCCATGGCTATTATATCAAGCTTAGTGGACAGTGTTGTCGATCTTGTCTCGGGTGCTGTTATATTTTACACGACCAGAGCTGCCAAGAGAACCAACTTCTACTCGTACCCCTTTGGGAGGACGAGACTGGAACCGGCGGCCATCATCATTATATCTGTGGTCATGGGTCTCGCCTCTTTCCAAGTTCAAATTCAATCATTGCAAGTAAGCTCTCTCAACCCAATGATATACTTACTCCTTGTTCGTTTCTCTCACTAACTCCAAAATGTGTTTGTTTCTCCCAGTTGACAACGCAGTACTCTTTGCACGAGTAGCGACAGATTTTAAAGACAATTTCTTTTTCGATTCTTTGAATTTTATCGTTGTCGAGATTTTCCCACGTGCAAACTGAGATATTTCAAGATCGATCTTTCTTCCTCATGAGCAACTAATAATTGTTTTAAGGTGTAATCCTTGCATTTTTGATTGGACAGCAGGTCAAAAATTCTTTTTTCAATAACTGTTGGGGCCTTGTTTTTGAATTCTGTTTAAATGTAGCTTCCCGGCGTTTTTTTAGGGTTACTTTGCTCATCGGATTATTTGCTCTTGATTATTGCTCTCGAACGAAGTTCGTAGCAATTATTGTTAACGTGTTGGTCTTTTCTATACAAATTTTTGCCTTGGCCGTTTTTGCGCTCATCTAGAGCATTCTTTGACTTCTCAAGTGACTTTTTCTCGCTTTCGTTCTTCATTTTTGAGTGATCTCTATTGCTCTCACTCCGAAGTAAAGCTTGTTGCTAAAATAAAATCGATTGCAGCCTTGCAACAAGATGGGCCTGATAGCTGAGTGGGCAGTGCTTCTGGTGAGGGATCGGGAGGAATACATGGTTCGAATCCCGGCGTGGTTGGTCAACTTTTTTGGAACCATATACAAAAAATATATCTAAGCTACAGCCCCTGAATTAAACTGCATCGCCTGTCGTTCGAGAGCAATGTTTTCTTCTCGAAGTATGAATTGTATTCCGCGTGTTCGCTGCGATCTGAAATGAATAACAATTTGATATTCCTTATTATTCATGCTGGATATCATTTTTGGCAGTTTTTAAATTTTAATACACGCTAGCGTTGCATTTGACAGTAATTTCTCCCTGCCGGAATTGGTATTTCGGTTGTTTGATATTAGGTGCGGGAAGCGATGTTTTAATTATGTAGGATGGGAATAATATTTTATACTAATGATTCGAGTGGTATGTTTGGGAAACAAATTGTGAAGATGGATACTTTTACTCTAATACTGAGTTTTCTTAACTGCGAATGAGCCTTAAATTGTTTTCATTTTCTTGCAGAAGAGGTTAGTGACAATTAGCATGTGATCTTTTTTCAACCGCTCTTTTGCGGTGTAGAGGGATCTGATTCAAGCAGTTGTTGGAACTGAACTCTGGTGCGTCTACTTTTTATCAGTGGAGTGAATGAAGTCGGAGTGCTAAAATCGTTCAGGCATTAATTTTTTTTTCACGTCTTCAAAACTCCAAAGTATTGTTCGAATTGCAGTTGTTCTGGAAATAGAAACGGCTGCTAAGAAGCCAACATTTGAGCCCTCTTTACTAGTTGGGGATGAAATAACGAGATGTCTGCTGTAATTTTATGGAACTTATTCAATGGTTCTCCTTGCTTTGTACGTAAATGAAGGGATCATTCGTTAAGATATAAGATAAATCCTTTACGCTATTTTTCCAAAGTAACTGTGAGAAAATCTTTTGTGGAGACGTATCCTTATACTTCAGCATTGAATTAAATGGTACAAAGTAAAATTGCGAGTGATCTTTGGCTTGGTTTTATTTTCTCTCGGAAGTAGGTTTGACAAGTTTTGGCAGGATCTGTAAAGCTCTCATTCACGGATGTACGAGGTGATTCCATCGCTTTGGCTACATTGTTAGGTACCCTAAATACGATCTCTTTACTCGTTTTAGAGCAAAACAGCCGTTTTTGTGTTCCGTTTAAAGTTACCTTTCCCTCTTTTTTGTTTTTTGGTGATTGCTCTGTTAATGGCATAATTTATTCTTGAATTTTTTTTCGAATTTTGTATTGTATTCCGCGTTTCTGCTGTGATCTGAGGTGAATAATAAGTTTTTCCTACCATCTTTCTTCTGGAGACCAAATGTTGATCCAAAAGAGGTTGTTTAAAACGCTGTGCATACTAGTGTTGTATTTAACGGTAATTTTTCTGCCGAATTCTGTACTTCTGTTGGTTAATATTAGGCGAGTGGAGCGATGTTTTATATAGGCTGGAATAATTTACACTAATGACTCGAATTGTATGTGCGGGAAACAGAGTTCGGGGACCCAATCTGTTACCCTAACTTTCATTGGGCTAGTAAGACTGCCAATTGTTCCTGACTGGTTTTCAGTGTCTCTTAGACAGGGTTAGTGACCATTAACCTGCAGTTTGTCAACCGTCGTTTTCATGTTATGCAAACGGATCTTATTCAAGCTGCTTTCCGGACTGATTTATATTTCCTCTGCTTACTGACTTACTGAAAGCAGTCCAATAGAGTGGTTGAATTCAGAGTGTTAAAATTGTTCCCACCTAAAATTTGTTTTTGAAGTTTTTAGAACGATTTTTTCTGCAGCAAATAGGAATGGCTGATGAATGGCGTACGTTTGAACCCTTCTCTACTCCTTTTAGAAGACAAGGATATCGTTGATTTTTTAGCTTGTAGTCAAGAGTGCTGAAATCCTTCAGGCATTATATTTGTTTCGAGTTTTTATAAACTGCAAAGTATTGTTCGAATCCCATTTCTTTTGGGAATGAAAACTGATGATGACTTGCAAAACTTAGCCCTATTTACTAGTTGGGGATGAAATCAGGAGACATCTGTAATTTATAGAATTTTTTATGGAATTTGTTCAATGGTTCTTCTTGCCTTGTAAGTAGGTGAAGGGAACGTTCGTAAAGATATAAGGCAAAATAAATCATTTAAGCTTATTTTTCAAATAGAAATTGAGAAAATATTTTTTGTGGAGAAGTATCCTAATACTCCAGCATTGAGTTGGCTTGTACAACAGGGGAATAAAATTGCGAGTGATCTTCGGTTCGGTTTTAATTTCTCTGGGAAGTAGTTTTGACAAATTACTTTCGGCGTTTTTTTATTTTCAGTTTGGCAGGAAATGTAAAACGCTCATTTATGGATGTACGAGGTGAACTCTATCACTTTGGCTAAATAGTTAGAGAGCCTAAATTTGAACTCTTTTACTCGTTTTTTAGCCAAAACAGCCGTTTGTGTGTTCGTTTAAAGTTACCTTTCCCTCGTTTCATTTTTTTGGTGATTGCTCTGTTAATGGCATGATTTCCTCTTGAATTTTTTTTCGAATTATGTGTTGTAATTGGCGTTTCCGCTGAATAATAAAATTTGATTCCTTCCATCTTTCTGCTGGAGATCAATTGTTGATCTAAAAGTGGTTGTTTAAAACGCTGTGCATGCTTGTGTGGTATTTAACGGTAATTTCTCCGCCGAATTGTGAAGTTCGGTTGTTTAATATTAGGCGAGTGGAGCGATGTTTTGTTTATATAGGCTAGAATAATTTACACTAATGACTGGAATTGTATATGCGGCAAACAGAGTTCGGGGACCCAATCTGTTACCCTAACATTCATTGGGCTAGTTAGACTGCCAATTGTTCCTGACTGGTTTTCAGTGTCTCTTAGACAGGGTTAGTGACCATTAACCTGCAGTTTTTTTGTCAACCGTCGTTTTCATGTTATGCAAACGGATCTTATTCAAGCTGCTTTCGGGACTGATTTATATTTCCTCTGCTTACTGAAAGCAGTCCAATAGAGTGATTGAATTCAGAGTGTTAAAATTGTTCCCACCTAAAATTTGTTTTTAAGTTTTTAGAAAGATTTTTTCTGCAGCAAATAGGAATGGCTGATGAATGGCGTACGTTTGAACCCTTCTCTACTCCTTTTAGAAGACAAGGAGATATCGTTGATTTTTTTAGCTTGTATTCAAGAGTGCTGAAATCCTTCAGGCATTATATTTGTTTCGAGTTTTTATAAACTCCAAAGTATTGTTCGAATCCCATTTCTTTTGGGAATGAAAACTGATGATGACTTGCAAAACTTAGCCCTATTTACTAGTTGGGGATGAAATCAGGAGACATCTGTAATTTTTAGAATTTTTTATGGAATTTGTTCAATGGTTCTTCTTGCCTTGTAAGTAGGTGAAGGGAATGTTCTTAAAGATATAAGGCAAAATAAATCATTTACGCTTATTTTTCAAATAGAAATTGAGAAAATATTTGGTGGAGAAGTATCCTAATACTCCAGCATTGAGTTGGCTTGTACAACAGGGGAATAAAATTGCGAGTGATCTTCGGTTCGGTTTTAATTTCTCTGGGAAGTAGTTTTGACAAATTACTTTCGGCGTTTTTTTTATTTTCAGTTTGGCAGGAAATGTAAAGCGCTCATTTATGGATGTACGAGGTGAACTCTATCACTTTGGCTAAATAGTTAGAGAGCCTAAATTTGAACTCTTTTACTCGTTTTATAGCAAAACAGCCGTTTGTGTGTTCGTTTAAAGTTACCTTTCCCTCGTTTCTTTTTTTGGTGATTGATCTGTTAATGGCATGATTTCCTCTTGAATTTTTTTTCGAATTATGTGTTGTAATTGGCGTTTCCACTGAATAATAAAATTTGATTCCTTCCATCTTTCTGCTGGAGATCAATTGTTGATCTAAAAGTGGTTGTTTAAAACGCTGTGCATGCTTGTGTGTAATTTAACGGTAATTTCTCCGTCGAATTGTGAAGTTCGGTTGGTTAATATTAGGCGAGTGGAGCGATGTTTTGTTTATATAGGCTAGAATAATTTACACTAATGACTGGAATTGTATGTGCGGCAAACAGAGTTCGGGGACCCAATCTGTTACCCTAACATTCATTGGGCTAGTTAGACTGCCAATTGTTCCTGACTGGTTTTCAGTGTCTCTTAGACAGGGTTAGTGACCATTAACCTGCAGTTTTTTTGTCAACCGTCGTTTTCATGTTATGCAAACGGATCTTATTCAAGCTGCTTTCGGGACTGATTTATATTTCCTCTGCTTACTGAAAGCAGTCCAATAGAGTGATTGAATTCAGAGTGTTAAAATTGTTCCCACCTAAAATTTGTTTTTAAGTTTTTAGAAAGATTTTTTCTGCAGCAAATAGGAATGGCTGATGAATGGCGTAAAAGGCGTACGTTTGAACCCTTCTCTGCTCCTTTTAGAAGACAAGGAGATATCGTTGATTTTTCAGCTTGTAGTCAAGAGTGCTGAAATCCTTCAGGCATTATATTTGTTTCGAGTTTTTATAAACTCCAAAGTATTGTTTGATTCCCATTTCTTTTGGGAATGAAAACTGATGATGACTTGCAAAACTTAGCCCTATTTACTGGTTGGGGATGAAATCAGGAGACATCTGTAATTTTTAGAATTTTTTATGGAATTTGTTCAATGGTTCTTCTTGCCTTGTAAGTAGGTGAAGGGAACGTTCGTAAAGATATAAGGCAAAATAAATCATTTACGCTTATTTTGCAAATAGAAATTGAGAAAATATTTGGTGGAGAAGTATCCTATTACTCCAGCATTGAGTTGGCTTGTACAACAGGGGAATAAAATTGCGAGCGATCTTCGGTTCGGTTTTAACTTCTCTGGGAAGTAGTTTTGACAAATTACTTTCGGCGTTTTTTTATTTTCAGTTTGGCAGGAAATGTAAAGCGCTCATTTATGGATGTACGAGGTGAACTCTATCACTTTGGCTAAATAGTTAGAGAGCCTAAATTTGAACTCTTTTACTCGTTTTATAGCAAAACAGCCGTTTGTGTGTTCGTTTAAAGTTACCTTTCCCTCGTTTCTTTTTTTTTGGTGATTGATCTGTTAATGGCATGATTTCCTCTTGAGTTTTTTTTTCGAATTGTGTTGTAATTGGCGTTTCCACTGAATAATAAAATTTGATTCCTTCCATCTTTCTGCTGGAGATCAATTGTTGATCTAAAAGTGGTTGTTTAAAACGCTGTGCATGCTTGTGTGGTATTTAACGGTAATTTCTCCGCCGAATTGTGAAGTTCGGTTGGTTAATATTAGGCGAGTGGAGCGATGTTTTGTTTATATAGGCTAGAATAATTTACACTAATGATTGGAATTGTATGTGCGGCAAACAGAGTTCGGGGACCCAATCTGTTACCCTAACATTCATTGGGCTAGTTAGACTGCCAATTGTTCCTGACTGGTTTTCAGTGTCTCTTAGACAGGGTTAGTGACCATTAACCTGCAGTTTTTTTTGTCAACCGTCGTTTTCATGTTATGCAAACGGATCTTATTCAAGCTGCTTTCGGGACTGATTTATATTTCCTCTGCTTACTGAAAGCAGTCCAATAGAGTGGTTGAAGTCAGAGTGTTAAAATTGTTCCCACCTGAAATTTGTTTTTAAATTTTTAGAAAGATTTTTTCTGCAGCAAATAGGAATGGCTGATGAATGGCGTACGTTTGAACCGTTCTTTACTCCTTTTAGAAGACAAGGAGATATCTTTGATTTTTTAACTTGTCGTCAAGAGTGCTGAAATCCTTCAGGCATTATATTTGTTTCGAGTTTTCATAAACTGCAAAGTATTGTTCGAATCCCATTTCTTTTGGGAATGAAAACTGATGATGACTTGCAAAACTTAGCCCTATTTACTAGTTGGGGATGAAATCAGGAGACATCTGTAATTTTTAGAATTTTTTATGGAATTTGTTCAATGGTTCTTCTTGCCTTGTAAGTAGGTGAAGGGAACGTTCGTAAAGATATAAGGCAAAATAAATCATTTACGCTTATTTTGCAAATAGAAATTGAGAAAATATTTGGTGGAGAAGTATCCTATTACTCCAGCATTGAGTTGGCTTGTACAACAGGGGAATAAAATTGCGAGCGATCTTCGGTTCGGTTTTAACTTCTCTGGGAAGTAGTTTTGACAAATTACTTTCGGCGTTTTTTTATTTTCAGTTTGGCAGGAAATGTAAAGCGCTCATTTATGGATGTACGAGGTGAACTCTATCACTTTGGCTAAATAGTTAAAGAGCCTAAATTTGAACTCTTTTTTTCTCGTTTTATAGCAAAACAGCCGTTTGTGTGTTCGTTTAAAGTTACCTTTCCCTCGTTTCTTTTTTTTTTGGTGATTGATCTGTTAATGGCATGATTTCCTCTTGAGTTTTTTTTTCGAATTATGTGTTGTAATTGGCGTTTCCACTGAATAATAAAATTTGATTCCTTCCATCTTTCTGCTGGAGATCAATTGTTGATCTAAAAGTGGTTGTTTAAAACGCTGTGCATGCTTGTGTGGTATTTAACGGTAATTTCTCCGCCGAATTGTGAAGTTCGGTTGGTTAATATTAGGCGAGTGGAGCGATGTTTTGTTTATATAGGCTAGAATAATTTACACTAATGACTGGAATTGTATGTGCGGCAAACAGAGTTCGGGGACCCAATCTGTTACCCTAACATTCATTGGGCTAGTTATGCTGCCAATTGTTCCTGACTGGTTTTCAGTGTCTCTTAGACAGGGTTAGTGACCATTAACCTGCAGTTTTTCTTGTCAACCGTCGTTTTCATGTTATGCAAACGGATCTTATTCAAGCTGCTTTCGGGACTGATTTATATTTCCTCTGCTTACTGAAAGCAGTCCAATAGAGTGGTTGAAGTCAGAGTGTTAAAATTGTTCCCACCTGAAATTTGTTTTTAAATTTTTAGAAAGATTTTTTCTGCAGCAAATAGGAATGGCTGATGAATGGCGTACGTTTGAACCGTTCTTTACTCCTTTTAGAAGACAAGGAGATATCTTTGATTTTTTAACTTGTCGTCAAGAGTGCTGAAATCCTTCAGGCATTATATTTGTTTCGAGTTTTAATAAACTCCAAAGTATTGTTCGAATCCCATTTCTTTTGGGAATGAAAACTGATGATGACTTGCAAAACTTAGCCCTATTTACTAGTTGGGGATGAAATCAGGAGACATCTGTAATTTTTAGAATTTTTATGGAATTTGTTCAATGGTTCTTCATGCCTTTTACGTAGTTGAAGCGAACGTTCGTAAAGATATAAGGCAAAATAAATCATTTACGCTTATTTTGCAAATAGAAATTGAGAAAATATTTGGTGGAGAAGTATCCTATTACTCCAGCATTGAGTTGGCTTGTACAACAGGGGAATAAAATTGCGAGCGATCTTCGGTTCGGTTTTAACTTCTCTGGGAAGTAGTTTTGACAAATTACTTTCGGCGTTTTTTTATTTTCAGTTTGGCAGGAAATGTAAAGCGCTCATTTATGGATGTACGAGGTGAACTCTATCACTTTGGCTAAATAGTTAAAGAGCCTAAATTTGAACTCTTTTTTTCTCGTTTTATAGCAAAACAGCCGTTTGTGTGTTCGTTTAAAGTTACCTTTCCCTCGTTTCTTTTTTTTTGGTGATTGATCTGTTAATGGCATGATTTCCTCTTGAGTTTTTTTTTCGAATTATGTGTTGTAATTGGCGTTTCCACTGAATAATAAAATTTGATTCCTTCCATCTTTCTGCTGGAGATCAATTGTTGATCTAAAAGTGGTTGTTTAAAACGCTGTGCATGCTTGTGTGGTATTTAACGGTAATTTCTCCGCCGAATTGTGAAGTTCGGTTGGTTAATATTAGGCGAGTGGAGCGATGATTTGTTTATATAGGCTAGAATAATTTACACTAATGACTGGAGTTGTATGTGCGGCAAACAGAGTTCGGGGACCCAATCTGTTACCCTAACATTCATTGGGCTAGTTATGCTGCCAATTGTTCCTGACTGGTTTTCAGTGTCTCTTAGACAGGGTTAGTGACCATTAACCTGCAGTTTTTCTTGTCAACCGTCGTTTTCATGTTATGCAAACGGATCTTATTCAAGCTGCTTTCGGGACTGATTTATATTTCCTCTGCTTACTGAAAGCAGTCCAATAGAGTGGTTGAAGTCAGAGTGTTAAAATTGTTCCCACCTGAAATTTGTTTTTAAATTTTTAGAAAGATTTTTTCTGCAGCAAATAGGAATGGCTGATGAATGGCGTACGTTTGAACCGTTCTTTACTCCTTTTAGAAGACAAGGAGATATCTTTGATTTTTTAACTTGTCGTCAAGAGTGCTGAAATCCTTCAGGCATTATATTTGTTTCGAGTTTTAATAAACTCCAAAGTATTGTTCGAATCCCATTTCTTTTGGGAATGAAAACTGATGATGACTTGCAAAACTTAGCCCTATTTACTAGTTGGGGATGAAATCAGGAGACATCTGTAATTTTTAGAATTTTTATGGAATTTGTTCAATGGTTCTTCATGCCTTTTACGTAGTTGAAGCGAACGTTCGTAAAGATATAAGGCAAAATAAATCATTTAAGCTTATTTTTCAAATAGAAATTGAGAAAATATTTTTTGTGGAGAAGTATCCTAATACTCCAGCATTGAGTTGGCTTGTACAACAGGGGAATAAAATTGCGAGTGATCTTCGGTTCGATTTTATTTTCTCTGGGAAGTAGTTTTGACAAATTACTTTCGGCGTTTTTTATTTTCAGTTTGGCAGGATATGTAAAGCGCTCATTTATGGATGTACGAGGTGAACTCTATCACTTTGGCTAAATAGTTGGGTAGCCTAAAATTGAACTCTTACTCTTTTTATAGCAAAACAGCCGTTTTTGTGTTCGTTTAAAGTTACCTTTCCCTTGTTTCTTTTTTTTGGTGATTGCTCTGTTAATGGCATGATTTCCTCTTGATTTTTTTTGAATTATGTATTGTATTTGGCGATTCCGCTGAATAATAATTTTTTATCCTACCATATTTCTGCTGGAGATCAATTGTTGATCTAAAAGTGGTTATTTAAAACGCTGTGCATGCTAGTGTGGTATTTAACGGTAATTTCTTTGCCGAATTGTGAAGTTCGGTTGGTTAATATTAGGCGAGTGGAGCGATGTTTTGTTTATATAGGCTAGAATAATTTACACTATTGACTGGAAATGTTTGTGCGGGAAACAAAGTTTGGGGACACAATCTGTTACCCTAACATTCATGGGGCTGGTAAGGCTGCGAATTGTTCTTGACTGGTTTTCGGTGTCTCTTAGACAGTGTTAGTGACCATTAAATTGCAGTCTTTTTGCAACCGTCATTTTCATATTATGCTAACGGATCTTATTAAAGCTGTTTTCGGAACTGAAATATTTTTCGTTTGCTCACTGAAGGCAGTCTAGTAGAGTGATTGAAACCAGAGTGTTAAAATTATTCCCACCTAGTTTTTGTTTTAATAATATTAGAAAGATTTGTTCTGCAGTAAATAGGAACGGCTGATGAATTGCTTACGTTTGAACCCTTCTCTACTCTTTGAAGCAGATGAGATATATTCTTTGATTTTTTAACTTGTAGTCAGAGCTAAAATCCTTCAGGCCTTATATTTGTTTCGAGTTTTTATAAACTCCAAAGTATTGTTCGAATCCCAATTCTTTTGGGAGTGGAAACGGTTGATGACTTGCGAACATTTGAGCCCTATTTACTAGTTGTGGATGAAATCAGGAGACATCTGTAATTTTTAGAATTTTTTATGGAATTTGTTCAATGGTTCTTCTTGCCTTGTACGTTGATGAAGGGAACACTCGTAAAGATATAAGATAAGATAAATCATTTACGCTTATTTTTCAAATAATATTATGAGAAAGTTTTTGTCGAGAAGTATCCTCATACTCCAGCATAAAATTGCCGTTGATGTTTGGTTCGGTTTTAATTTCTCTTTATTATTCTTCTAAAGGAGACCAATTATTCTTCCAAAGGTGGTTTTTAGAACGCTATGCACACTAGCGTGGTATTTAACGGTAATTGCTCTCTGCCGAATCGTGCATTACGGTTGGTTGATATTAGGCGAGTGGAATGTTGTTTTATTTATATAAGATGTAATAAATTACAATAATGATTGGAATGGTATGTGCGAGAAGCAAAGTTTTGAGACCTATTCTGTTACACTAACATTCAGTGGGCTGGTAAAACTGCGAATTGGTCGTGACTGGTTTTCAGTGTCTCTTAGGCCAGGTCAGTGACAATTTACCTGTGATCTTTTTTCAACCGGTGTTTTAATGGTGTGCAAATGGATCTTATTCAAGCTGTTGTCGGATCTGAATTATAATTAGTTTGCTTACTGAGGGCAGTGCAGTAGATATATTGAAGTCAGAGTGTTAAAATTGTTTCAGCATAAATTTTGTTTGGGATTTTTTTGGAAGTATTGCTCGAAGCCCCGTTCGGCAGCAAATTGAAACGGCGGATGAATAGCCTACATTTGGACCCTCCTGTACTAGTTTGAGCAAGTAAGGAGATATATTGTAATTTTTCGGGATTTTGATTCTTGATTTTGTAGTCCCTGCGTTGCACGTAGATGAGGAAATTTTACGTATAGGAATAATATTTGACGCATACTATTAATAGGTATGTCTGAAAAAGCAGTTGTGAAGAACTACAGCATTGAGTGGGCTGATTTTTTTTAAATATCACTCAGAAGTAGTTTGTTACAAGATACCTTTGGCGTTTTTTTCTCAATCTTTGTCTGTGCATGATCTGAAAAGCTCTCATTCAAAATTGCACGAAATAATTTCTTTTGGTTTGGCTTAACGCTTGTGTAGCCTAAATTCCAAGAATTTACTCGTTTCAGAGCAAGTCAGCAGAGCGTTTAAATTGCGTTTGCTTTGTTTAAATGTACCTTTCCCGCATATGTTTTTTTAAGTATGTATTCCGGATGTTTGCTGGGATCTGAGGTGAATAACCATTCACTTTCCTACTCGACATGAATTTTGAACTGAAAATTGATCTGAGCGTTTTTGGAATACTAAGCGCACTAACGTCGTATTATTGGTATGTATTCCTTGCTGAATTGTGTATTTCGGTTGTTTGATATTAGGCGATGGGCGCAAATGTTTTATTTTTATATGATGGGAATATTGATTTAAAATATGATCTGATTGGTATGTGTGGATAACAAATTGTGAAAAACGATTATGTTATCTTGTTTCATCGAGTTGGCTTGCAAAACTGCGAATAAGCCTTGCCTGGGTTTCAGTGTCTCTCAGACGAATCTTTTTTCTACATGCGTTTCACTTGATGCGTACGGCTCTGGATCAAACTGTTGTTCGAATGGAGTATTACTTCTGCTTAATGACAGCAGTTCAGTGGATATATTCAATTCAAAGTGAAAAATTGCTCCGACCATACTTTTTCGTTTCTTTGAGTGATACATGATTTGACCATTGAAGCCTCTGGGGTCTCCAGGAAATCAAGGTGGTTGAGGTGTAGCCTACATTCAGACGCTCGTTTGGAGAAATCACTAGACAAAGTTATCTGTTTCACTTGTCACTTAACTGCTAAAGATAATTTTAGGAGTTGGACAATTTTCTTACACTTTTCGACTAAAGATCGTTTTTTGTAATCTTTTTTTTATATTTTACACTTGAATGCCAAGTTTGCAGTATGGATGAATTTTTTTTGCGGAAGTTGGATGTTAGATGAGGCGGATATGGATTTAACTCATGTGTCAACAAAATATTCAGTATCGTGAAGGCATGTTCTACAGAAGATTTCTTTTTTGATTGACTGGACTCTCAAACCTCAGTTTTAAAAAATGTTTTAAATTAGTTTAACTGATATTTTTATTCTTGAATATTTGTAAAATTCTTGCAGAGTTTCGACATTTGTGTCTGCTGACTTTTTTCAACGGTCTGATCTTGGTTGTGTATCTGAAAATTTGTCCAACTCATGAAGTGGAATCTTTTCGTCACAATATTTTCTACTTCTCAATTGTAGAAGGCCACTATTTTTTGAACGTTGCTTTTTAATAGGGGGATTTTGAAAAACTCTGCTTGCTCTAAAATAGTGTTGCTGCTGTTTGGATTGTGCTAGTCTTTCTTTTGCATTTTTTCGACTGACTGGTTTGGCTTGCCGCTAAAACCTTTATATTGAAAGATTGAAGGCGTTTAGTCAAGGTCTAGTTTTTTCAGTAGTTCTACGTGTCTCGGTTCGGATGCAACAATTACTACAAAGAATTACTTTGTTTTACCGGGGCAATTTTGTAGTTTTCACTCATTTGATTGGATATTTTTCTCGGGTCTAGTTTTATCTTCAAGGTGTCCTGTGTTTCTTCAAGCTTCATGTGTCGTGAACTGGGAACTATCATGTCGGCGGCACGTTGTTTATGAGTAGTTTTCACGACGTGATCGGATACTCTTCTGCTTTTTGCTCTAGCGTTGGATCTTTGATGAGCCTGTATATTTGAATCTTGAGTTTGCTCCTTGATGATAGAATGCAGTTTTACTTACCTTCAAAGGATATATATTACGCTCTCCCATATATATATATATATATATATATATATATATATATATATATATATATGGGAGAGCGTAATAATCTCTATCGTGAAGGCGTATTGACCTACAGTAGAGTTTTTTACTTTGCTTTAGTGGTCTCTCAATTTTTAGTTGACAAACTGTTTTATTTTAGTTCAGATTCTGTGTTTTCTAATATTTATTGTTGTCAAATTCTCCTTGTTGGATTGCGACGTTCTTGATTCCGCATTTTTCGCCGGATCTTTTCATTACTTTTTTTTCAATGATAGTGATCAAATTTTGTTTCGAACGTTGCCTATCAACGTGTGGAAGATTAAAAGACTTCTGTTTGCTCTCAAATAAAGTGTAGATTTTGTTTGGTTTCTGTTGGTCTTTCGTATGAAATTTTTGACTGATCGGTTTGACTTGTCGTAAGAAACTGCATGTGCTGATAGATTGAAGGCATTTAGTCAAGGTCTAGTTTTTTTGGTAGTTCTACGTGTCTCGGTTCCAATAAAACAATTACAAAGAATAACTTTGTTTTACCGGGACAATTTAGGAATTTTCACTCATATTTAATGGGATAATTTTCTCGGGTCTAGTTTTATCTTCAAGGTGTCCTGTGTTTCTTCAAGCCTCATGTGTCGTGAACTGGGAACTATCATGTCGGCGGCACGTTGTTTATGAGTAGTTTTCACGACGTGATCGGATACTCTTCTGCTTTTTGCTCTAGCGTTGGATCTTAGATGAGCCTGTATTTTTGAATCTTGAGTTTGCGCCTTGATAATAGAATGCGGTTTTACCTACACCTACCTTCAAAGGATATATATACGGGAGAGCGTAATAATCTGTATCATGAAGGCGTATTGACCTACAGAATAATTTTATAATTTGATTTAGTGGCTTCTCATTTTCCAGTTGCACAAGTTAGTTCTATTTAGTTCAGATTTTGTGGTTTTTGATTTTTATTATTGCTAAATTCTCGTCGCAGGATTGCGGCATTCTTGACTCCGGATTTTTTTCTAATGGTCTGTTGCTTTCTGGGTTGTGTATTTATAATTTTGTCTAATGGCTCGTGAATTGGAATCTTTTCATTACTTTTTCTTTTCAATGGTAATCAAATTTTTTTGAACGTTGCTTGTGAAAACGGAAAATTTAAAAAATTCCGTGCTCTCAAATAAAGGGTAGCTACTGTTTAGATTGTGTTGGTCTTTCGTATGATTTTTTTTGACTGAGCAGTTTGGCTTGTCGCAAGAAACTGCATGTGTTGATAGATCCGAGGCACTCAGTCAGGTTCTAGTTTTTAATAGGTCTACTATTCTGACAGGTTCTCGCGCACCAAAATTGCTGAAAAGCATAACTTGACGTAACTTCACGTTTTATCGAGGCAGTTTGTGTCGATAATTTTATACTGTCCATTTTTTTATCTTCAAGATATTTTCCGTTAGGCTAGCCTCATGTGGCTTGAACTGTGAACTATGAAAGTTTTTTATTAGCAGTTTCCGGTACTTTGGTTGGATTCGTTTTTTTTTGCTCTCAAACGAAGTTTGTAGCAATTGTTTAAGTCCTGTCTTTTTAACAACTTTTTTCATGCTTTTTGAAAATTTTTGACATTTTGTGAGTTTTATCAGCGCCAGGTATCCAGGAACCTCTTCTAGGACTTGATAATGTGTTACTGCATCGTTTCTAGTGTTAATGGAATGGTTTCAACTTTTTAATCACGAATCTTACCATTTTTTCAAATAAAAAAATTTTTTCAAATATACTGTCATTTTTTTCCGTATTAAAGTTTTTCCAGACCCAAGGACAACGAAATCTCCTTAGGGGTTATAATAAGTTAATAAGTTACTGACATTTTTTTATTGGCCATTGAGTAGTTTTCAATTTTTTATCACAAATTCTAGCATTTTAAAGTTTGCATTTTATTCAAGTTTTTTTTAAAAAAATTGTTGTTTTTTTATGTTTTTCTGCCTCAAGAGCCAAGGAACAGCCTCTGTTGGTTGAAATTTGGTTACTGTTTTGTTTCTAGACGTATTGGAATGTCTTTCAAGATTTTATTATCACGAATTTTAGCATTTTTTTTGACAAAACGATTTTTTTCCTATTTTTTACATTTATAGTCATTATTCAAATTTTTTGAGCCTCAAGGATCGGAAAACTCCCCTTAGGTAAAAAGTTACTGGCAAATTTTTGTTGATCATATATTAATTTTCAACTTTTTTATCACAAATTTTAGCAATTTTTTTTTATAAATTTTGCAATTTTTTAAGTTTTGAAATTTTTTGTAATTTTTCTGCAGCCTCAAGAGCCGCGAATCCAGCTCAAGGGTTCGATTTAAGGTTACTGCATAGTTTCAAGATGTAATGGAATGTTTTTCAAGATTTTAATATCACGAATTTAAGCACTTTTTTTAAAAAAATATTTGCAATTTTTCAAGTTTTAAGCATTTTGATTTTTTTCGACACCAAGGGCCCTAGGACCTCCTCCAATTTTTGGTAATAAGCTGCTGCATAGTTTTTAGAGTTAGGGTTAGCATTATATATTTCTCCAGTTTAAGTAATTTTTGGTTAAAGTTTTTTTTCTTTACAAAGTTATTATCATTTTCCAAGTCTATGGATCTTTGAGCCAGTGAAACTATTCAAGGCTTGAAACAGGGATACTGGATAGTCCCTTGAGACAATGAATTGATTTTTAAGATAAAATTATCTGGAATTTTAGCAAGATTTTATTAAAATTTGCAATTGTTTCCAAAATTTTTGAATATTTTTGTCCTTTTCTGGGTTAACGATCATTACAGGGCAACAATTTTTTTTCAGCAGATTGATTACTTGACAGATCTCTAGAGACACCTCTAAATGGTTTTAAACATTTCCACTGCAAAATCTGGAAACCTTTCTTTTAAATTTTACCTTTTCCAGTTTAATGATTTATTTACGAACAAGGCTAGAAAACTTGAAGTTACAGAGTGACTTCCATCATGGAAAATATTCCTAGCGCTCTTTCACACTCTCTCTCTCTCTGTAGGTTAGGTTTCTTTCCTTCCCTTTCTTGTTCACGTTTTATCTTTCCCTCTCTCACTATCTCTTTTTGTTGATGCCCCACTTCAGCTGCTGTTTTGTGGAGTATTGTCATCGTCTATTATCCTCATTAACGCTGAGTTAAAGTAGAAATGTTTTTATCATAAATTGCACAACCAGCTCTCTTGAGGAAATCATTCTTAATTGCTCTCAAAAGCAGTTTGTAGCAAATATATTAATCCTGTTAGTCTCGTACAATTTTTTGCTTGACCGATTTTTCGTCTGACCCATTTGACTTTTCATCCCCAGAAACGAGATAAGAGGTAGCGCCCAGTGGGCATTAAGTTCTCTTAGAGCCTTTAGCCCACTAGTCTCCAAGTATGCGATTCGCAGAAATTGTTTTGGAGACTTAAAATTATTGTGTGAAGGGCGGTTCTCAGAAATTGATCTCACCACCGCCCCACATCAGTCCCCACCCAGTCCACTATTGCACCCCCGCTGCGCTCACCTTACTCGCCGGTCGTTTGAGAGCAATTCGCCCGACGTTAGTCGGTTATGTTTGTTATTCGCTGACGAAATAGTTTTCAATGAAAGGAGATCCAAGCTCTGAACAAAAAGAAAGACATGCTCATTAGAATAGATTTCGGTCATAACTGTAACACCGATTATTTATACGGTCTGCTGGTTGCTCTATTATATCAACAAGAGCCTCAATTAAGGCCCAAAAAAGTTTGAAATCCTTAAATGTCTATGGAAAAGAAAGTTTCGGGCGAGCAGCTGCTTTTCGCAATTATTCAAACAGAAAATCGTAATAAACTAAAGTAACTGCTGTCAATTTCGCTTTGGGAGCGGATAAGGTCATTTTCAAATTAAATATTATGCATGCTACAGGTTTTTGCCGCTCGTTTTATGATAATATAAGGAAGTTTGCTCGAGTGTTAATTAATATGGATGGAAGCATACTGCATGATTTGTTGTGGTAATTTTACAGCAGTTAGTTTGTGGAGAAATATATCCCGATTACCAATGGGTAAGTTCAGTTCGACTGAGCATCATGTCAATACAAATCAAAATGGACACTAATTACCATTGAACGAAAGTGCTCTGCTACGACTGAGCACTTAAAATGTGATCGAATATTGATGAAAGGGGTTTAAATTTAGTTTAAAATGTGTTTAGAAATTAGACAATCAGTTGACATGGAAAATTTGAATGCAAGGGGGAATCTTAAATATTTTTAAGTGCCCAGTCGAACTGAGCTTTTAAGTTTTAATCGAACTGTTTCCGTCTCAAAAAGCGCAATTTTTCAATATCTCAGCTACTTTTGTTATCGAGATGTTTTCTGCTGCTGCTGCTGCTGCTTATAAACAATACGCACTGGAATTACTAAATTTTGATATACTTTAATACTTAGATGTGCGAGATGCAAATAGCGTTACAGTTTCGAAAATGGTCGTTTGTTCAAAAAAAATTGAGACAAACATAGAAAAGGATGTCAATTCCTGTTTTTAAGTTAGAAATGAAAATTTCCTATTTACGCGCGAAGGAAACAGTTCATAGTACCGCATTGATATGCAAAATTTTGATTGTATATTAATCTTTTTGTTTTAAATGTATTTGTAGCTTTTCAGTTATTGAGTTCAAACGAAAGCAGTGCATAAATGAGTTTCTGGGTTGCCATCGGGTGTGAAATTGGACTGAAATCAATTCACAAACTGTTCTATAACTGATATCCAATGTTAACTGTGAACCATGAAAATGCTGCCTAAGTTAGAAGCGATAATTTCGTGTTCAGACTGAATGGCCGCATGGCGGCTTGCATGTATTGCTCAGTAAATAATGATTTAATGGAGATAAAATTCCATGTTCTTACAATGTCCCCTTCCCATTGTACCCCAACTCCCCCACAGCTGAGTAGGCCTGCTGGAGCGTGTAACGCCCCTCCCGCCTCCCCCATTAGTGAAAAACACAACAATGGGGGGGGGTGTAAACTGAGAAATGTATTCAATGTCTCTGGCATATTTTTGTTTATAAATTTGACTTGTTGTATTGTCTTTAAGACAGTTTCGTTGGCCTATGGTCTATAAGACAATATTATTTGTCGGCCTTGTAATTCAATGACCATGTACGATTGACTTAAAGTAGACTGAAATGGGTCGCCTTTAATTAAGCTCACTTTTTCATTGCTTGGAGCACTGATAACCAGGAACGCAAAGCAGTTATCTCTAGATATGGATATGGTTTTATTTACTCTGTCGGAATGAAATCTTGGTGATAAATGTCACGTATTATTAATAAAATACTTTATTCCTCCATTGCGAACAATATAATTCATTTAGCAAAAAGGTAGTGTGTTATGTAGTTTAGGTATAGCAACGATTAAAAATTGACTTTTTGGTGCTGAAGGAAGTTTCGATTTTTAAACTATTTAATCATATTCGTGGTCTATTCAGCGTGAACGTCATATTGAGCTCATATTAGCGTATCTTGTTCACATGCTGCAATAAGTATCGAATATAGACACAACCGTTCCACTACCAAGTACTTTCAGCGTACGCTTTCAAGACCGCGGTTTAAAAAGCCTTCGTTGGTATAAAAGAAAAAAATGCTTGATATAATGATGCTATCACGTGGTGTTTTATAACTATTTGGGATTGCTGTGATGATTTCAGCAAATAATAACTTGGAGTGCGAACCCTCACGTTGACATATGGTCGAAACTGATGGTGTTTGTGACGATAGTGATGAAGTTGCTTCTCTTCTTCTACTGCCGAAGAATTGACTCCCCCTCCACTAAGACACTAGCGACTGACCACTTCAATGACGTTATCGGGAATTCATTCGCACTAGCCTGTGGATGGGTTGGATCTACCTACGCAGAACTGAAAGTAGTCGATCCTATTGGTGAGAAACATTAAATATATTCAGCTAAGTCTTGTGGCGATTGCAAATTCTTGGCATTTTTGGTCCGTTATCACTGGTAATTTACCATAGAAACGTTTTGGGCTCCTAAATTTAAAGTACTCTGAGTTCTTAAAGTTTTGTAATTAAGTTCCAGAATTGTTTGCTGAGAACAATAAAAGCTGACCATGTGAGAATTTGGAACTTTTACTATTTTCCATTTTGTTTAATCTGTTTTGTTCTTTCTTCAACGATTTGAACATGATAAGACCAAACACTTCGAATTCTAGGAAGAAACAAATTTTGCGCTAAACTGTTAAAGCAAATGTTTGACAGAAATAATAATAATAATAATAATTGATTCGTCTTGAAAATTTGCAGAATCAAAAACAAACTGGAGTATTGCTGAAGGGAGCCGAAAGCAATCAAATTTATAAAAAATAAAAAAACAGATAGTGAAACAACTAGCGATGAGAGGCAAATGCTCATAGAGTATCTCTAATTTGGGAATTAATATCAATGTTTCATTCGAAAAAGAAAACCTATAAGTAGCATAATGTGAGTTTATTTCCTATTTGGAACAATTATTGTCCTCCATTTTTTTGTGACTTATGAGTGCTGAACAAAAATATCTGCATTGGAGTGTTCCATTCACGGGTTCTCTTGTTCGTAGGTGCGATTCTCATATCTTTCTACATCTGCTACAATTGGTGGAAAACGGGCAGCGATCAGATCAAAGTCATCACTGGTCGAACAGCTCCTCCGTTTGTGCTTGCCAAGATCACATGGCTGTCCCTCTATCATCACGAGAAGATCAAGAACATCGACACTGTTAGGGCTTTTCACCTCGGCTCTGGATTTCTTACAGGTCAGGCGAAATCTAGTTTTAATGGTTAGACATTCGATACCGTATTATTATCATGGCTTATGAGCTTATTATAACATGCCTGAATAGTCAATGCAGTACTTATGCGTTTTTTGTTGCAGTGAAATAAATACTTGAATCTGTACGCTTTACAGTCTTATTCTCATAATGATACCTCAGTTTTTATCGATGTTTCATAGATTGTTTGTGCAAAAAATAGTGTGCCACTTTTTGACCTCATAGCTTAGTTAATGACGTCAATTGATCGGTAACAATGGTGAAAAATTAACGCGTTTCATTGTCAAAGTTTCATTAATAAGCTCATTGTATGGTAGTTTCGTCTGAGTTTAAAATAGCGTTATAATTCGAATTATTTCCAGAAAGAATGCCTGAGCTGCTAAATTTAACTGCTTTTTTTAGTTTTAGACTAGGATTTTATTTGAGAAATCGAATAAATGTGAACGAATGCTCCCTCCAATTAGAAATATTATATTGATGCCATTTGCCCTTTTCGAAAAAATATTTTTAAGTGAGAGCTAAGTAATATGTGGTCTTATAGTTTTCCGTTTTTTTCTTCAGTCAAAGTTTCACTTTTTGTTTACGCATCGCAGAGAAAAAAAATAGATAAACAAAAATTTGTAGCGCTCAGGATTCAGTTTTGGTTTCTATAAAAAATATCAGAAAATTCAAAAAGGGGAACTTAAATAGAAAAATCGAGAAGCAAAAAGAAACATCGCTCGGAGGGGGGGGGACATCGCTTTATATCCGTCTCTGCTAGTCAAAAACTGTTGTACAAACTGTTTTTCCCCTGTATCAGAAAAATTTTGGAAATTTGATTACTTGGAGCAGTTTAGAGCTCTCAAAATATGCAAAAATGATCTTTTTTATTTGTTTTCTTTTTCATGTCAGTGCCGATAGTTCAAAATAATCTCCTCTATTATAAGGACATACAGATTAATTTGTCAGTTAGTGTCTATGGATTTCCAGGTTGAAAAATTCAATACATTTTTTTCAGTTCTCTGTATTTTGAAATTGCTATTCGAATTGATTTCTAAAGAAGTAATTAATTAATAGCCGCCCTCATCTCAGCCGGCTATTATAGCGCTCCTATTTTTTTTTTACTTCGTCGAATAAAAAAATGTTTCGCTTTACCTCATTTTGCCGCCTTTTCAACATTTTGCGTGAAATCTTTTTGACTTCTCTAGGCTAGTTTCTCTCATTCTGCTGAAAGTGATTTTGAACAGCAGTTGCTCAGCAAAGCAATTCAAAATGAACAGTCAATATAAAAAATTGAAGTCAGAAATAGAAACGGGATAAACCCATACAGCCCAATTTTAGATGCCCGCTATTTGAACGTCGTTGCTGTAAGCCTTAGTTACCATCTCTAATGCTTATTGGTATTGATTGTTGCCCCTGTAGCCTCTCTCTAAGAAACAAGTATGTTCAACTACGAAATGCCATCAAACTAAATCGGACTTAAAGAATGTTTTTGTACGAATTTTTTTTTCAATATCTATTCTTTCAATCCCAATCATGCTTATTGGAACCAACAGCGGCTATTTTCCGGCAATCTTTCTGGTATGTTTTTCTTTTGTTTTTCAGTTCACATAAGAATTATTAAATTTTTCCATTTATATAAAAATACTCTTAAGTGACTGAAATGGCCAAAACGTACAATTTACTGATACCAATGTTCTTCAACGCTACTAAGTGAGACATTTTAAGAGCAGCCTTCAATGATCCTGTACATGTTAGAGACAAACTTTACATGCAGATTGCAAAAACTGTCAGAAATATCAAAAACGCGTAGGCCAAATATGATCGTGAAACATCAAAAATGCAAAATATTTTGAATAAATTCAAAAGGTTTGTTTCAGATTTTTGTGTTTTATCTTAACCAAAACTATTGCCCCAAGATATCCATGCCAAGTTTGCCAGAAAAAAAAACGAGTGAAGAAGCGAATGAATGAAGGGCGAGAAACTTCAAATAAAGATCAGATGCCAAAACGAAATTTTTATTGTTTTTGGTGTCGGGTTTTTGTTTGTGTGCGCGCTTGTGTGGGTGTATATAAGTGTCTTTGTGTTTGTAATGTACCGGGTGTGTGTGATGGAGAAAGAGACAGTTTGTCCGAGAAAGATTTATTTCCTTTATATGTTGGCCACAATTGGAAGCAGAGTGCAAAAACTGTCAATCATGACAGGATCAAAAAAATTACTTCTTTGCGACAACTTGCTAGAAAAGTCCCAAACCAAACTTTGGGTTATTAAGTCTTGTTCATGACACATCTGCACGATTTAACAAATTTAATTGTCCCATTATGCTTATAAAGTATCAAGATAGGAAGAGTATTCTAAAAGTTTTCGTTTCAATGTTAAGTGTCAAAATTAGAGTTACCGATACCGTTGCCTCAACAAGTCCGAGCCTAGTTTTAAAGAGTTAAAGAAGACCTGAATGAACAGTGCCGAGCCATGAGTACTGATCAATTGCCACTTATCTTTCTAGAATTCTTTGAAGGGTTATTGTTTTTTTTTCTGCCTAAAAGACTGCATTTTTGGTTTAAACAGTACATGTAATTTTCTCCAAAGCTTATAAGCTGCTTTCGGATAACCCCGACGGTTTCTCTGATAGAATTTAAAAGTTGTTGTTTTTGCAACGTTGAGAGGTATTTTAGAACATTTTGTGCTACGTACAGACTCGCACGAGCCGTGTTGTTAATTTCAGTTCGCGTTTTCTGCAGCATCAACCAAATCGTTGCATGATGATCTTACGTGTTTTCCGTGGCCTTGAAATATCATGCTTCATATGAGAAACTCTCTTAAAATTGCGGGGCAATCTTGAATGACACTTGGATCTCTAGATAACCATTTGCCAGTCAGCTGGAAGGTGTTTCAATTAATTATAGTGATATTATAGTGATAATAATAATTTTAATTAACATTATATTATCGAGAAAAAAGTTTAATTATCATAAAAGATAAGAGACCTATTTAGCCTCATAATAGAAGCCTGTAAAAATTTTTATCAATGTTTTTATCGATACACTTGTTTAGCTGTGGTTGTTTCTCTGATGGCGTAACTTATAAAAGTAACCGTTCCACAGACTGATCACTTTTGTGCTGGTATTTTTTGTCGTTATAATTTTTTACATGGCGGTTTAAGAAATGATGTGTTTTATTAAAGCTCTGATTGCATTACAGATCCTAGCTGAATCAATCAAAGGCGGCCAATCCGTATGGCGTTTTCCGATATTTTTTTTATTTTTAGTGAACGCGTGGCTTTCAATAGCGAGACTGTAGTCGCGTGTCAGTGTTTTTTTTTCAAGCAGGACTACATGAAGTTAATCTGTTCATTCAATGGAATAGGAATTGTCTATTGTAATCGTAATTTAGAACTGAAATGAGATCGTGCCTACTGGTGTGAATCCGTCATCATGATTCGATCACTCAATAACGAATATAGCTTTGTGCTGAGAGTTTGCAAAACTTAACTTCGCATAGCTTTCTGGGACTCACAGTTTCTGTGAAAGAAAATATACTGTTATTGTTAGATTCGACTGGCTATAATCGAAAGCCTTTCTGTGAGATGTTCTGATATTTATGCCAATATCACCTGAGGTAAATAAGTCAAGCGTTGCTAAAACCAAGAAAGTAGAACGGAACTGTCAGCGATCTTTTCCTCGGAGAAAATCGAGATAGAAATTCTTGCGTAAGATTTTTCCATTGTGTATAATCTAAAAGATATCATCACCGAATAGTTATGTGCGTAGTTAAGAGATTTGTTCCTACTTGTTTTGGTTTCAGAGGTTCACATTACTCTGGACGAGAACATGACTCTACGCGAGGCACACGACATTGGTGAATCACTTCAGAACAAACTGGAGTTGTTACAGGAGGTAGAGGTGGCCTTTGTCCATTTAGACTACGAGAACGATCACAAGGCATCAACGGAGCACGCCTTCCTAATGCGCAAGCCGAGCGAGGCAAAGAAACCAACGCCCAGATCCAGAACCGTATCTGCGAACACGAACGCTTAGCACAACTATCCTTTCCTTATCTGTCTTGGAAAACTTTATCGGTCACTGCGATGTTGCTCTAGCTTTGTAAACATGAGAACTTTGTTCGTCGAGTGAGAAGTCGCACTTCTCGAAAATTACAATATGGGATTTGCAGCTTCTAATAAACAAAGATTCAGCACTGCCGGTCTTTGCATTATAAATTGTTTGTCCCACCGATTGTTCAGTTATGTTCTGGGTGTCGTCTTCTGGAAAATGAACGAGCTAGTTTTTAATTTTGTACAAAAAGTTATTGTTCTGATACTGGTTAATTAGTGTTCTTTGTATTTCGTGCTTTTAGGCTCCGCTTATTTAATTTGGTATTAAATCTTTAACTAAATGTTTGCACGTAAATGTTTGTCGCTAACTTTCTCGATGTTCTCTCGAATGATTCAATTTTGTGCCTAATTTGTTTACTTGATTCATTTCATCAATGGTGAAGCCTCTGGAAGATCAGATTTATATTTCTATGACAATTTAAACTTGCTCCTATTTTTATACTAGCAATACTATCCAGTAATCGTTGAGTGGAGCGGTTGAAATAGTTGAGCCCACCTCTAATTAATCTGATCAGGAGCTGAGGAAGAACCTGAAACTGATCCCTCCCCTCCCCTCGCTACCCCAGTGGATGCACAATGATTTGGTTTTCAAAGCCATTTGGGTTTCAAAAATCAGTACATATTTTTTGCACTTTACAGTGGTTTGCATAGCATAATAAAAGTTGGTATATTATCATATACTATTAATAATATAATAGCCGACGGTAGCCTCTCAAAGGCTATTATTTAGGGGAAACCAATTTTTGTAGCCATTAGGCAAAAATTTTCATGTAACTTATTGTCGAATTTAGGCGAAAAACAGTTAAAACACTTGAAGACAAAGGATACTTAACGCTATAATGTGCTCAGGTGTCCCTAACATGAAAATGAGCAAAATTAAACTGTACAATTTTTCAAACCTTTTTTACACTCTGCGACATTATCCAATCAAAACGATTTTGTCAAAAGTTATAGCCGAAGGAGTGAATTTTTGAAAAAATTCTTATTTCGGTATTTAGAGCTAAGCTATGGGGCTCGGGAAACAACGAGGAAAATGTTGGCATAATTGTGTAATGGAACTAAACTGAAATGGTGCAAATGGAAAATATTCAAAACATCTTATCTGCGTTTTCGCAAGCTATTATGTTAAGACAATTGTAAGGGACACTTGAGTACTTTATAGTGTCAAGTGGAAATTGAAGTCTGTAATTGGTTTTGCCTAGTATCCACAAAAAGTTAGTTGAAAAGTTTGACTAACGACTACAAAAATTACCTTCGCCTAATCGAGTCTTATTTAAGTCAATTTAATTGGAGAGAATTTTGAAGCAAGAAATGAAACGTGTAAAAAATTTTTGAGTGGTTTAAGTGTTAAGCAAAATTGGAGAGTGGAGCGAACAGATAGCGGTTATATGTTTCTGCCGCTTTTTTGAGAGCGGGAAACTGAGGTGTGAACAAATTTTCTGCTGTCGAGCAATATTTTTGTGCACTTGCTGCTTTTTCAGTAAGTTTTATTTAATTTTTCTATGGCTTAGTAGCTCAACATGTGTTCAGCTTTTTTTGTAATTCATTCGAGCTTTGTTGTTTTTTGGGTTTTTTCAGCTTTTTTTCAAATTTTGGTGCTATTGAATTGATATTTGACCATTTTGTTTCATCGTTTTCGTGGGAATTGAAAAGATGCCTTTTGCTCAAAGTATTTTAATATTACCAAATGAATGCAGTTTTTATGTAAAACTTTTTTTTGCGAAATTGTTTGGAAAATTGATAATTTGTGTAACCATTTTTGCCAATTTCTTCCAGTTTTTAAAACTGACTTGGCTTGTCTTTTGCTGTGTGTTGATGTTTTTAATTCAATAGAAAGCATATTTTTGTGGCAAGTTTTACCTGTATTATATAAAGAATAATAAAATTTTCTAATTTTTCGTTCGGTTAATTTTTCGGGCTAGTTTCTTCAATTGTTTTACCGAATTTTCAAGTCATATTGGTCTGTTATAGTAGGCTTTAGTTCAACAGTTTCTTTTTTTACTGAGAGCACTGTTCGAGTCTTCCCAGCAGTGCATCCAGCTATATTTCTTAGTTCGTTTCAACTTTTTTTGTCTTACATAATTCACCACTTTTCGCGTTTAACTTCTGGCTTAGATCTGTTTCAACTGAATGGATTTTGGAATTAGTTCAGCAATTTGACGTGCATACATATATGATCAACAAGCGAAATTGAAGGAATGGGATAAACTTATGAAGCCGGGCCACTAAGACTGACTGTTTAATTGCTCTCGAACAAAGTTCATAGCAATTATTGTAAACGTGTCTTTTTATGCAAAATTTTTGCTCGACAATTTTGACTTTTCGAGTGACTTTTACGCCCTTGACTTTTTGCGTTTAGCGTGATCTAAAGTTCTCTCTCAATCAGAATTTCAAGCAGCTGAACTCAATTGGCGGCAATTTATTACTCAAAGTCAAATGAAAATTGCGCCGAAACTGGTGCCATCTTTCACTTTAAATCTTAATAGTGGTAAATGTTAACCTCCAATGTGGTTATTAGAAGACCACTATTGAACTTCTTAGTCATATTTAAGCTCCCCCTCCCTCCCCTGACTGAAGCAGGCTGCAATTGATTAGAGCTCCCACTAGTCGTTCGAGAGCAATTCTTCCGACGTTGAGTCGGTAATGTTTAAAGACTTAGTGCAGTGAGTTAGTTATTTTCCTTAAAGTATATTGCTAATTGGTATTAGTTTTTTGAGCTTTACGTCATCCAATATAGAAGCTGAACTTGCCATTTTTGCTAAATCCAATGAAACGGCGGACAAAACTAGAACTCTTTTTGAGCTTTAGAGAAAGATTAGGCTGTTGTAATTTTTTTCTCCTTAGTTTTACAATCCAAAGTATTTGGTTTGTATTGGTGTGGTATCTTTTTATAAGATCTACCAAGGCTTTTTTTCGGGTTTTTCGCGCCCGTGAGAAGTCAAACTAAAGTAGTGATTTTGGTCACGCTGAAGTTGAAAAGGGACAGAAAAATCGTGTTCAGCTGAGGCGTGATTTATCAAATTACCTTGAAAGTGGAGTGTGAAACTGGTTTTTGAACAAATTTTCAGTTTTTCAAATGGGATTGTTGTCAGGTGCGTCAATTGGACTTCTGTTTTCAATTTTCTTCTCCCGAGTGCTATTATTTGCAATTGCTTGAATTCTTCAATGGACAACTAAAGCTTTTTGACTTTGACACTATTTGTAGTCATAAAATATTTGTAGTCATCACTTAATATCAATAAGGATATTATTGGCTGCTAATAAGATATCAAAGAACGTTATTAACGCTGTGAGTCCATAGCTAGAAGTTTTCGGGGCTTTGATACTATTTGGGGACTTTTTACTATTTGATACTAATTTTAGTGAATTTTTGAGTTTCTCGTGTATTTGTTGAACTTCTTTATCAATTAATCACACTAGAAAAACTTCTCATAGGTTCCCAATAAAGGTTGAACTGATCGATTAATTTTCTCTGTTCAAGGCTCTTTACTTTTTTGAGTTTGACATAGGTCTCATAAGTTGCCAAGGATGCATAAATTGATCGCGTTAACTGTCTCAGGGCATAGTTGTTGCTTAATTAACTATTCGCTGTTCGTTTCGATATATATGAATTTTTGAGTTTTGCATGTATTTGTACTTATTGCTGTCTTAGCGGTTATCCTAACAATGACAGGTAAGCAAGGTTGGTAATATTTAATTAGTTAATTTCTTCGTTTTTGTAGCTAATGCGTTTGATGACTTCTATAATGTTAATGTTCAAATGTTCTGGAACAGTTCTTTAGTTTTTGCGAAAATTGTTTTTTTTTTGTTTTTTTTATTCGGCCTTATTGATGACACTTCTAATGACAGCTTTCTTGGTTGCTAATGAGAAAATGTGAATCGAATCTGTCGTCTGAGCTCATAGCAGTTGTCTTTATGATTTTGACCATTTCTATTCAAAAATAAAAGTTGATTTTTTGGTCTTGTTTTTTTGTTGTTTGAGAGCAATTCTTCTGACATTAGTCGGTTATTTTAAGTTTTGCGTATTATTATAGCGTATTACTATTATTTTTCTAAACATTAGATCTTGGAAAACAAAATTTTGTAATTGTTCTTGAGTTTTCTTGCGCATATAGAGTCATGGGTTTTTGCCTGTTTTAGTTTGATATTGCTGTAAAGGTTGTGTCGGGTCATTAGTTGATTAGTTATTTTGGATTTTTGGATTATAATTCAGGACATGTCCTGCTATACTTTCTATTCTAATCCCGACGTGGGCCAATGGGTTCAGCAGCGGCTCTTTTGTGGGAATTTTTAAGTTATGCTAAATGTTTTTAGAATGTTAGTGTGATATATATGAAAATTTAGGATCTTTTCCGTTTGTGCCCCCCAGCTTAGTGGGCGCTTTTTATTTGCACCCACCATGCCCACGTGCCATATTTTTACAAAGTGATTTACTATGTAATGGCACGTGCTGTGTACCGGGGGAGGGGGCGCATATCGTACTGGGGTGGGGCACAAACGGAAAAGATCCAAAGTTTATTTTACTCCATTGTTTTTTTTCTTCTGTGAGTCCATTATATCCCCCACGAAACTATATTTACTATATACAAAAACAGTGGAGATGCGGATTCTCAGAGTTTCAATCTGAAACATGTAAAATGGGTGATTCCAGCATGAATACCTGATTCTATAGAAATCATTACTAAATTCCAGCTGACATCACAAAATACTTTTCTTCGTTAACTTTTTTGCCTATTGCCTTCAATTTGAGAATTTTACAAGGTCGGTTTTTTTCTGTATTAAGAAGGAATATTTGAGTCATTCCGCTAGAAGTGCTAGCATATAAATTGTCATTAAATGTATAGTCTAACGAAATAACTTTGACTGCTTTGGAGCAATACGTTCCCAATTTTTTCTATTCCATTTCTTCAAAGGGTGACAGTGGGGTTCGTACCATTGAGCATCCGTTAATAATTTGCAAAAACTCTTCAGTTTCAACTAAATTAATTGCAGTAGTTTGTGAAACCATTTTTTTTCAACACTTCCTCTTTCTTTGGTGGGATCTCTTCCGTTTGTAGCATGTTCAAAGAATTGTTTTTTCTGTTGCAATAGGTAATACACCCCTATTTACAAAACACGTGCAATTACATGTTGAGTCATTGTTAAAATAAAGCTCGTGCGCGTGATAGTGTAAATAGTGTACCCACTGAGTGGTGCGAGGGGGTACAAACGGAAAAGGCCCCCATCCCGTTATGATATATTTGCGGTAATGGATGGGGACGTCATATGACCACGGACATCGGGGGGTCTAAGTTGAAGAACCAAATTTTGAATAAGTCAAAATCTTTTTAGTTTTTGCTCTCAGTTTGTAGCAATTATATTAGTCCTGTCGGTCTTTTTACGACTCGAAG
>NC_134472.1:19946881-20291881 GCF_964194025.1 Convolutriloba macropyga
GTGTGAACAAAATAACGCTTGTTTTTCGCATTAATATTGGTTTGTATAGCCAGCCGGATTGGAGGCAGGGTTAGTCTTAGAATCAATCTAAAACATTATAAAGGTGTTAAAAATATCACAGAGGTTCAAAATCCACGGGGGGGGGGGGGGGGGGTTGTAGTGCCCCCCCCCCCCCCCCCCAGTGGTTTTGTGTCTATTCTGTTTGCCAGTGTTTTTATACGCCCCAAGTTACAAATTAGATATGTTGTTATACAGCACGTTACTATGTAAAAAATAGGGATCTTTTCCGTTTGTGCCCCCAGCTTAGTGGGTGCATATTATTTGCACCCCGAGACGCACGTGCTATATTTTACAAAAAGATTTACAATGTAATGGCACGTGCTCTGTAACTGGGGGCGCATAACGTACTGGAGGGGGGGGGGGGGGGGTAAAGATAGCAGTCCACTAAGCTGGTGGGGGAAAAATATATATCTAAGAATTGACTTGCTTTTACTTTCAGGTTGATCGATGATTATGTAAAGTGACTTACTTAATCAGCTACAGTGTAAATAGAAATACTACCGCCATACCTATCTGACTATTATATCTGTACATATTCATACAGATGAGGAGTAACTAATGGTGCTCTGAAAGCAACTAATGCACAAAAATACTCAGTCACACTCTGCGGCACTCACTCTTCTTTGGACATTGTGTGAGTATGTCATCTGGTGAGTGGGGCTCTTTCCGGGAGCAGTTGGTGAGACGAGAGTTGTCCGTGGCCGCCCACAAATCCATCACCAGTCTACCGCTCAATATACTCCAGTTGCTCCTATTTGTAAGTCACCTGCCTTCTGACCTAATATTTGTCCTGGGGCAGCGGCCCGCTCTTTTCGAGGAGTTTTCAAGCTATGCTATGTCAGTGTGATGTATGGAAATCCATATTGCTCCATTTTTCTCCATTACCTTTTCGAGTCTTTCCCATTGTAGCCCCCAGGAGATTATAGTTCAAAATGTACAAAAACAAAAGTTGAGATGCGAATTTAAGGCATTTCAATCTGAAAACAGGTAAAATGGGTGATTCCAGCATTGTTTACCTGATTCTGCAAAAATCATTACTCAATTGCAGCTGACATCACAAAATGTTATGCTGTTCTCGATTGATGCTCGAATTGACGCGACCTCAACTGGGCTTTGTTGACTGGGTTTCGCTTTATTGCGTATTGCCTTCAATTTGAGAATTTGACGACGCACACTGCTAGAAATTTGTTTGTTGCTAGAAATTCATAAAATTTTTGTTAAGTTTATATTGTTTTGCGTTTTTTTTTATAATTGCTTTAAAAAGTCTGAAGTAATAGCAGTATTTACTTTTCCCCCTTTTCCTCTATAATAAATCCGCTTTTTCTTCTATAATAAACAAAAAGATTCAAGTCATTCCGCAAGAAGTGTTAGCATATAAATGCTTATCACATGTAGAGTATAACGAGATAACTGACTTTTGGAACAATACCTTCTCGATTTTTCTATTTTTCGGATGCCATTTCTTTAAAGGGTGACAGTGGGGTCCATAACATTAAGCATCCAGCACCCATAATTATTATACAAAAATTCTTTAGTTTCCACATAATTAATTGCAGTAGTTTTTGAAGCAATTTTTTTAAAACTTATTTCTTTGGTGGGATCTTCTGATTTTTATATCATGTTCGGCGAATTGGTTTTTTTTGCAACAGGTAATGCACCCCAACTTACAAAGCACATGCAATTACATAGTGAGTCATTGTTAAAATAAAGCAACCTCTCCCTAATATTTGTCCTGCTGATATTTTCCATAAACGATTTGACTTTTAGCTTTTTACATGTTGAGTTTTGCATGATTTAAATTGTTCTCATTATACTGCTTAAGCTGTGACTTCATTTGTTGTAGTTTTTCTACTGAATGTACACTGGTAAACTACCACGAAAACGTAAAAAAAATCGCAGTTTTTACATGATAAACTGTCCTTTTGAAGCGCAATTTCACAAACGTTCCAAAGTCCGTTTCAATTTTTTTTATCAATTGACGCATTTTTATCCGAGTCTAATAGGTCAAAATTTGGAACAATTTACAAGCCAGCTTAGGAAAAGCGGATATATTTTAGCTATCTTTCCGTAAGCTGTCTCACGTAAAATCATGATTAATCATGCATATGTTCAACTTAATCATGCTTCCCTGAATTTATGCGTGTGTTTGAATTGTGAATTGAATATTTTTATGATAATAATAATAAGAACAATATGTTCATGATAATATTAACATTTTTTTGTATCAGATAAACAAAAAAAATTGTGTTTTTTTGCGTTTTGTGTATTTTTTTACTGAAATTTTGATAGCTTTATGATCAGTTTGACTGGATATCACAGGAAACTCAGCTTACGACAATTTATAGATAGTTGGCAATTCTATCTGTGTTTTTGCTCCTTTAGTGTTTTTGTGTCTTGCTCTACATCCTAAATTAATCAACATTCTGTCATTTGTCAAGTAACTCAAAAAAATTTTAAGGGAAATGGAATTAGGATTGTTAAATTAAAAAAATGTTAAAAAGTGTCTAATAGTAGGCCAAAGTTGATTTCTGTTCTCGGTTTCTTCATGTGTGGCAATTTGATTTCGTTTTTTTCTTTTTTTTTCAATTCTATTAAAACGTATAACACATGTATTCTATTTGTACATGGTTCCAGTTGCATGAGGCAATCTTAGGCTTTTCTGTGCCAATGAATCTTCAAGGTTGCGCCCAGTTAATGGATAGCATTTAGCCATGACTTGAAAATGGTTTTCATTGTGCTAGCTTCAAGAATTTATTAACTAATTTTGAGAAGAACTTAGCTTCAAAATTTTAGCTTCATTAACTTTTTGCAATTTTTAATCAAAAAACTGCATACCATGTTTGTCGTTTTTCCCTGTTCGACTCTCATTTTTTTCCGATGGATTTCGGCTAACCGGCAGGTTAGTTGTGTTGTAGAAATGGGCGCAAAAAATTTGAGCAAATAGCCATCATTTTTTGAATGTTTCTTTCAAATTTATTTGTTATTTATCTAATCTTTCCGAAAGTGTTTAATAAAACTGTTCTGGGTTGACTGCTCAATTCTTAGTTAGATTTTATGGTTTCATGTTTTGTTCTAATTTCTTTAGCACCAGGTACATTTGGCTGAACTTCACTTTATTTGGAGTGTTTTTGACAATATCAAGCACATTTAGCTAAACTTTAGTATATTTTTAGGTTGTTCAGCTTCAGCTATGTTATTCAAAACTTCTTAGGCAAAAATTTGTTTCGCTTGACCTAATTTGAACCCCTTTTCGACATTGCGAGTGAAATTGTTCTGCTTCTCTCGGGTAGTATAATTTTGCCCTCAGTCTATTTTTGCGTTTAAAGAGCAGTGAAAACGACCTGAAACAACGATGTCACCCGTCAAACAACGAAATGAGACAAAAGCGTCCCAAACCCTTAAAGCGACGGTTTAGATGGTTTAAAAGAATGATATCTGGTGTTTAAGTGTTCTCGAATTACTTTTGAAGCAATTATTGTAAACGTGTTGGTCTTTTTTATGCACAATTTTTGTTTGAAGGTTTTTGAGCCTTTGTTCTAGAACATTCGTCGACTTCTTGAGTGACTTTTTGGCAATTAAGTTCTTCCTTTTTGTGATTTAAGTTGCTTTCGTTCTGAATTAAAATTTGTTGCTAAAAGCGATTGCGAATGAAAGAAAATAGGCATTGTGTCTGAGTGGCTAAGATGTCAAGACTAAAAACATTGAGGTAAGTTGTTCGAACCCGTCTGGGAACAACTTTTTTTGTGGCCATTACACCATAAAGCATTTTTAAGCTACATCTTCTCTAAATTAAATTGCCCCCGCATCTCGTCTGAGAGCGAATCATCGGACGTTAGTCGGTGTGTATTCTGTTTAATTGCTCGTAAAGAAAATTTGTAGCAATTATATTAGCCCTGTTGATTTTTTTATGCGATTTAAGCTTGTCTGATTTTTCGTCTGACCCATTTGACTTTTCATCCTCAAAGACAGGATAATAGGTAGCGCCCAGAGGGCATTAAGTTGTAAATTAATGCCCCCGCTGCGCTCACCTCACGCCCCTTCAATTAAGCTAAAGCTAGCATCACTAAACCGTAGACTGCGAAGCCAACCTCTCGCCAGTTGTTTGGTAGCTATTCGCCCGAAATTAGTCGGTTATATTTAGTCCATTTATCCTCTTGTTAGGAAACAGGAGCAATAATTATTACCGAATCCAACCATTCAGTCAAAATGGTTTTGATTTTGAGATTTTTGAGTAATATTGATTTTGTAGGATTTTGATTTTTTTGTAGGAAAACAATCAGTTTTTCCATTGATTTTTCTTTGTGCTGTAATGCTAGCCTGCTTAAACTAGCCACAGCCGAAGCCACTACCCCTCTCATGTCCTTCGAGAGCAATTCATTGTTATGTTTTACTCAAAAACCTTGATCGTGGTCAATTTTAACCTCTAATAACGTCATTTGAATTGCCACCACCTCAAACTGAAAAAGTCAACGATAGAATCGAGCCGACAGCCGTAGTTTTTTAAACTCTAAATCTTAGTAGTGGCATGAAATAAGCGCTAGTAACACTATTTGAAACCCCTTAATGACTGCAACCATGCTATTTCCCCCTTCGCTTGTCCTTCTAGAGAATTTTGTCCGATGTTGGTTTATATTTAATAGCCGCCCTCATCTTCTCAGCCGGCTATTATTGCGCTCGTATTTTTTTTTACTTATCATGCTTATTGGAATCAACGGCGGCTATTTTCCGGCAATCTGCCGGGTATGTTTCGTTATTTGGAGAAAGAATTGAAAGGAAAGGTGTCCTACCTCCCCGCCTTCATTGGGTTGTATCAACAAATCGATGTTTGTTTCAGTTTGATTTTGGCTCGTATAAAAAATAAAACTGTCGAAGTTCTTTCTCAATATCACCTTACAAAGTGCAATAATAGAGACATTTGATCTCAGCGCAGTGTACGAATTAAATGTTAAATGTTTAGGCTTGTGTAATAGCGAAGTAATGTATTACAGTCACAATTTTATCTAACTTATTACTTTTCCATTGTTTTTATTGTACTTTTCCCATGATCAAAGTTCTTGTTTTCCTAAGTCGTGTGAGCAAAGTAATCTATTTTTAATAAATTTCACGATCTGTTGTTTAGTGTGGCAATGTAGTATTGGCATTTTTGTATGCCCATTTCTACACAAAAGAAACAGACGAGATTCAGAAGAGTTTTGGGAATCCTTTCTCAGTCATTTCATATTACAATGTCTTCAACTGGATCTGTCTTCTGTTGATACACAAGAGACTCAAGCAGTTACACAGACGGTCACTTGCAGAGGGATACTTCGCCTTCTACAGGAAAACTAAGGAAATCAGAGGAGCACCATTTTTATTATCGTCATTTAGTAAGTTTCATTTGCCGCATATTTCTCAGTGATCTCTGACCGGAGATTTGTGAAAATCAATAATTCAATAAGCTATTGTTCTAATTATTTCGATTGAATTTTGTTATATTAATCAGCCAAAAATGCTCTGTAAATGGGCTTGCCTTTTATGCCTAATAAGGTCAAAAAAGCATTTTAAACTTATTTCAATGCACAATTTCAAGAGACTTAACTCGATGGAAGTTCATCACTAATGGTCAAATGAATTATTTTGATTGCTCTGTAACGGAATTGGAGGCAATTGTCATTGTTATTTGTTCCATTTGATTCACAATTTTTGCTTGACCTTTTTTGGCGCTTCGTATGAAGTCTTTGACTTTTTGCGTTTTGCATAATCTCCTAAATTAATTGCTCTCAAACGAAGTTTGTAGCAGTTATATTAGTCCTGTCGGTCTTTTTTATGCGATTTTTCGCTTGACCGATTTTTCGTCTGACGCTTTCGACTTTTCGTCCACAAAAACCGGATAACAGGTAGCGCACATCGGGCATTAATTGCTCGTAGAGCTTTTCAGCTCAAACCGTTTTGGAGACTTATACTTATGCTGTGAAGGGCGGAAGAGAGGTTAAAGACACCCCCACTATTGACCACCCCCCACCAATATTGCCCCCACCCCCCAACCGCGCTGTTGCCCCCCCCCACCCACCCCACTGTTGCCCACCCCCCTCCCTCTCAATCAGCCCCCCGGAGACCCCCCGTGCTACGTTCGAACAATCGATTCCTAAAAACACATAATTTTATAGTAATTTTCACAATTTTTTTCGAGCATTTTGAAAATTTTGGCATTTTTTTAGTTCTTTCAGCCCCAGGTGTCAATGAAGCTCCTCTATGGTTTTATAATAAGTTACTTCATAGTTTCTAGTTGTAGTCGAATGGTTTCAACATTTTAACATCACAAATTTTAGCATTTTTTTTTGACAAAACGTGCAATTTTTTGACACTTATCGTTATTCAAGATTTTACGGACCCAGGGTCCAAAAACTCCCTTAAGGGTGTAATAATAAATAAGTTACTGAAAAATGTTTATTGGCCATGGAATAAATTCAAACTTTTATTATCTTAAATTTTAGCAAATTTTCGATAAAAATTTTAAATTTTCAAGTCTTTTGAAAATTTATGTCGGTTTTTAGGTTTACACAGCCACCAGGACCTCCTCTAGGAGTTGACAATAGGTCACTGTATAGTTTCTAAATGTAATGGAATGTTTCTCAAGATTTCAACACCACAAATTTAGGCATTTTTTTACAAAACATTTTAATTTTTTTTTCAATTTTTTTGACATTTATTGTCGTTATTCAGGTTTTTCAGCCTAACAAAATCTCCGATAGGGTTTGATAATAAGTTACTGGAAAATTGTTTTTGGCCACGGATTAGTTTTCAATTTTTATTATTACAAATTTTAGCAGTTTTTTATGCAACTTGCATTTTTTTAATTTGTTTGTCATTTTTTCGGTTTATCCAGCCTCAAGAGCCACTTAACGTCCCTTAGGGTTTGAATATAGGTTACTGCATAGCTTCTAAATGTAATGGAATGTTTTTCAGGATTTTAATTTCAGCACTTTTTAAAAAATAGTTGCAATTTTTTAAGTTTTTTTTAATCTTTTTGAATTTTTTTATCATTTTTTCCGGCACTCTCGCTTAGTGTCTAGAGTTAATTGAATAGTTGTCAATAGTTTAATGACTCCAGCTTTAGCAACTTTTTGATAAAGTTTATTTTTTCAAATTTTCGGAAAATTATTATAATGTTCCAAGTTTATGGATCTTTATGAGCCAGTGAAACTATTTAAAGCTTGACAGAGGGATACTGGATAGTCTGTTGAGACAATGAAATGGTTTTGAATATTTTTTATCTTGATTTTTAGCAAGAGTTCGTCAAATTTTGCGGTTTTCAAAATTTTTGAATATTTTTTGTCCTTTTCTGAGTTTAACGATCATTACTGGCCAACGAAGCTTTCCAAGTCTTGCAAATGGGTTACTTGGCATAACTACGGAGAGAAAAAATAATTTTGAACATTTTTACTGCAAAGTCTGGAAGCTTTTTTTAAATTTTAGCAAAATTTTGCAAATTTTAAATTATCAGTTTTTATTTGATTTATTTACTAACAAGGCTAGAAAACTGCAAGTTGAAGAGTCGAATCAAGCTAAAGCTAGCCTCACTAAACCGTAGCTAGCTATTGACAAAGCCAACCGCTCGCCGGTCGTCTGCAAAGGAATTGAGTCCCACGCCAATCGTTCGCGAGCACTTTGTCCGACGGTAGTCCGTAATGTTTTTTTATTTCTGTTTTAATGAAATTTTTGTTCTGTAATAAACTCCAATAATAGCAATTGAAGGCACTTAGGGGCCTTATACGCGCAGGAGCAAACCACAATAGAAACTCCACCTGCCCCTGTTGTCGTTTAAAAGAATTTCGCCCGAAGTTGGTCAGTTGTTGATTGTGATTGCAGGAATGTGTTAATTTCAGTGAATACAGTGCTGCTAGTGATGGTGAATCTGTTGCGTGACTTGCAAGAGAACAGCAATGACAACTCAGACAAGACAAACAACGAAAGTGATTACACTCTCGACATTCTGCAGGGTCTAACCTGTCTTGAGCTACTCCTGGCCACAGTCTTCATCGCTAAATATGCATGTATGAGCGCAAACTTATTCATTTGCAAAGGAACCCCCACGTTTACGGCTCATTTTTGTTATAGCTGCGAAGCTGCAGTCTGAGTGGAGCTATATTGCGGCGTTGGTGTTTTTTATCACAATTCAAAGAATTTGAACTGTATTGGGGCGCTGTCTTTTTTAATGATATTTTCACAAATTTTCATTTGAAGTCGTATTGGAGAAGTAATTTTGGCCAAGCTGAAACATGAAGTCGAGCGAAAAAGAGAGTGGTTTTTGTTGGCGTGATGATTTTCCGCTCTAATTTTAGTTTTTTTGCAGGTTCTTACGACTTGAAGAGGAGTATTGGTATTCTACAGGTTTTTTAGGATCCAAGAATTGGATTTTATTGGTGCTGTCTTTTTTGTAAGATGTTTTCACACATTTTTCCATGACTTTGATCTTTCAAAGCGGGATAATCAGGTAACGCCCAGTGGGCTTTGTTTCTGTAGAGGCTATAGAAGGCTTTAATAGTCCCTCAAGTGCTTCGAGTGCTGCAGCTGTTGGGAAGCTGCAAAGGAACCCCCTTGTATTCAATGCTAAAAGATGATTTTTAGGAATTTTCCAGCCTAGAATGGTTCAATTTTACATTTTTGCGTCTTTTTCCGATTTTTTTTCTGTTTAATCTGTCTTAAATTGACTGTCAAAGAGGATAAAGGTCTTTTGCAAAACATAATTTCTTTATGACCGTTTTGTGAGCGGCATGTTTTGGTACTGTCAACATGAACACGCGAAATGATACTAATTTTTGCAATTTTTAATTTGAATATCTTTGTCGTTTTTTTTATTTATTTCAGCTTGAGATAATCTCCTCTAGGATTGATAATAGGTTACTGTATATTTTTGAGGTGCAAAGGAAAAGTTATATATTTTTTAATATCATTAATTTTATCACTTTTCTGCTTAAGTTTACCATTTTCAAATTTTCCGAAAATTCTTATCAATTTTCGTGTTTATTGACCTTTATGGGCCGGTAAAGAGTTTTCAGACTTGCAAAAGGAGGGTTTCTGGACACAACGAAATTATTCTGAGGATATTAATATTACGGTTTTAGAAACTTCAATAAAATCTGCAATTTTCAAATTTATTGAAAATGTTCTTTATGGATCTTCCATAGCCGGTGAAATTTTTAAAGTCTTGCTGTCGGGTTAATGGACATATTCGAGCAACAAAAAATGGGTTCTGAACTTAATGATATCGCGAATTTTAAAAACTTCAATTTTTGTCATAATTCTCGAGTTCTATCTTTACTGGCCAATAAACGCTCTCAAGGCTTATGCGTGTAAAGGGTTATTGGAAATATTCAAATGGAGCAGATTTGGCCATGAGGGTAATAACTTCATAATTTTAAACAATGATAATTTTTTGTTTAGTTTGTTTATATTTCTCTAGACTTACGAGATTGTTTGGCTGGTTTTGTTAAATTGCCCCGTTAGTGCTCTGCTGGTCAGTTATAGTAGTTCTAACCTTTTCATTTAATTCTTTGGATTGTATTTAAGGACTTTTCATGTTTTTTAGCTGAAGCGAAGAAAGTTCATTCATAACTTTGACTTTCTAATCAAAAGTTTACCTCCGTTTCTGAACTTTGACTTCTGTTATCGAACATTGGACTTTAATATTAACATAGATAGTAATGTAATGTCATTAGGTGCTGCTGATAATATTCAAGGTGATAGTCAGTTCGCGAGTTTTTGATCTCGTGTAAGTCTGTGCTATCTATCTATCCTACCCCTTCCCGCATACTCCCCCTAGCTTGCCCTCTACCCATATAACCCCCCCCCCACCCCCCAACTAAACCTTTACGTACCCCCTCAACCCTTCCTGTACCTACCGACATTAATTATTTTAAATTGTGTCTAACTTCATTTTTTAACTTCTGAGTTTTTGATTGCTTTCTTTTTCATATTTCAGAATTAGTTAAGATTAGGCAGAATAAGGATACGTAGATTTTTTTATTTCACGACGCTTAATGTCTCTATTTTTCTATTCTCTATGTTTTCGCTGGAGCGTTTTGGTTTTTTGAGGGACTTTTGCTCCCTTGATTTTTCCGTTTTGCGTAATCCGATTTTCGCTTTCACAAGTGTCAGCAGCTGAACCCAAGTGGCGGCAGTTAACTTCTAAAATTCAAATGAGAAATGAGCCGATTTGAGCCGTTCTTTTCACTTTTGACTCTATAGTGGTTATAGTGGTGTATAATAACATCTAATGACGTCATTTGAAGACCTCCTTAGTGATTATAGTTAGCCACCCACCCCCTCTGAAGCAGGCTGGAATAGATTAGAGCTCCCACTAGTCGAGAGCAACGTTAGTCAGTTATTTCTTGCATTTTTTAAGCTGGTCTGATCAAAGTAACACCTTGATTATTCATTACAATTGATAGGAGGCACAACAGAAGGTGGGAGGCAATTGCTCTTATCAGCGGGGGGATTCCAAAGGGAGGGGGCAATTAGTCTTGATTTCAAAAAATGATTAAGAAATGGGCTTCAACTGATGAGACATAAATATATTATGCAAAATGAGTTCTATGTTTAGGGCTAGTTCGAAAATTTAACAGAAGTCGAGATCCACCGGATTACATGTTGGAAACTAACAAGTTCATTGACCAGCCGGGTGATAACCTCACAGGTCGCGACAACGCAGTAGTCGAAATCGGTTTCAGAGAAGTGAGCAGATCTGCCGAGATTATCGAACGACAGTATGATATTATCGTCCATTTGAGTCGTAAGCTGCGTGAGACAGCTGCCGAAAGGTATGATAACGCAGTTAACCGTAACAGATCAATACTGAATGGCGATGTAACACCTGGCTTAAACGGAGACCAGCTGGGCTTCTCGGGAAGTGGAATTGATCCCTGAACAAACCGTTTTCAATCAATGGTAATGTTGAACACTATTCGGATAGCGATTGACGTGAGTGCTAAGACTGAATGGGCGATAGTCCTATAAAAGTTGCCACAAAATATGCACAGAATTGTAGCGACGCATTTCAGCTCATTTAGCATTGATGCCAGGTTAAATTCGGCTGCTGCAATTATCTGCAAGTTTGATTTGAGTTAATGAATGAAAATTACCACGCGGTTGTTATTGCCATCAAGAAGTTTTTAAACTCCGCGGCGAAGCCCAGCTGTTGAATTCAACTTTGAGAGGCCGATAAAAATCGTGTGGTAATTTTTTTAGTCAACTCCTGTTGCGATTACCACACCTAACTACAGTACAACTTACCCCACTGTGCAGTTGATCAGGCTACTTTTTTCATACAGCAAGATTGGCAATAAAAGTAGAAGAAAAAGCAAGCCAATCCCGAAACGGAATTTTGCCGAAGCTGTTGCATATGTTCGAGGGTGTTAATCGGACGGACGCTAACAATTTATTTGGTAGATAAGTTATGCAGCTGTTGATATCGCAACGAGGGTTCATTAAAAAGCATTTGACTGCAAGTCTTTAAAGTTTTCTATCGCAGTGATTATTATTTATGAATTGGTCCAATGAAATTGTTTAGCAATTTCTTTGGTGTGAAAATTGTAATTATATCGCTGTAATGATTGATGCCTCAGTTATGGCATTTTTTCTATGTGGACAAAAAGTATATTCTTACCTGTTACGATCACTCTATCAACATCTCGGCTGCGTGACTTAATAATGACATAGAATAATTTTCGATAGCGTTAGTTACTAATTGTACTATACGATATAATTGCCATTAAAATGTCTCGTTAAGTGGGTTCAGTTGACTGATAATATAGGTTCATTTCTGACTTGACTCAATCGAGCGCTGAGTGACGATTGACCTATGTATTGATAGATGTTGTGATGTCTTCAAGGCAAGTTGTGAATTGAATGTGGTCTATATTTGTATATCCAAATTATATTTTTATATTCCTCAGTAGTTAGTTGATTGGAGGTGAGTTAATTTAATGACGTAGATTTTTATTATTGAAATATGATGTAGTATTAAAAATACTAACAGAACATTTGTTTGTCATCGAGTGACTAAACGAGAAGATGTGTGTCCCTGCCCACTAAATTTGTTTTAAGTTTTCGATCGTTTGCAAATAGCCTTTGTGGTTAGGCGTGCGCTTGCGTTCCTTCATTTGTTTGCTAGACTAACAAGAGGTGGAACCAGTCAATGAATTCAAAGCAATCATCATAAAAAAGATAGTTTGGAGGATGTAGGGAAATGAGAAAGTTCTTAGTATATTGTTTGAATTATTTTTGGCTGGTTAATGAGCAAATGAATTGACAACAAACTCAAGATTATCTGGACTGACTTCTTTCATTCAGTTATCTTATAGGAGTGTAATTGTTGTGAAAAAATGAAAGAGAGATTGAAATTTGAGAGTTTTCTGGAGAAGCTTAAAGGAATTGTAAGATCCAGAAGCTTTTTTAGTACTCATGACTTGCAGCAATTCATATTGAAAAAATAATGTTCACCGTATTTGTTATTTTCAATAGCTGTGCTCATCTCAGTCGGTTATTATAGCGCTCCTGTTTTTTACGACTCGAAGTATTGGTTGAGCGTTTTTTTAGGAGTGTATTTGAACCAGGATGTAAAAGTGAATGCCTTGTGAAAATTGCGTTTAAGTCAAACGGCTGAATGAATTGCAGAGCAGAGCAGAGAAGAGGGAGTTGTTTTCTGTTCATGTCGTGTTTTGAGAGAGAGCGAGAGCGAGAAAAAGTTGTAAATAAATTTTCGCTAAGCGGTCAAATATTTTTGACCACATGTGGCTTTTTTGAAGCAGTTTTTTTTAGTTACAACTCAGTTTTTTCAATGGGAAGTGTTAATCTTGTAATAGAACTAACTTTTCCATTCAATTTTAAGCTATTTTTTAAAATCCTTTTTGCCTTGTTTTGATCTTTTTAGTAACTTTTAATTGCTCTCAAACGAAGTTTTTAGCAATTATGTTAGCCCAGTCGGTCTTTTTTCATGCGATTTTTCGCTTGACCAATTTTTCGTCTGACCCATTTGACTTTTCGTCCTCGAAAACCTGATAAACAGGTAGCGTCCGGCCGGCATTAAGTGCTCTTAGAGCCTTTCAGCTCTATTTCAGCTCAAACTGTTTGGGAGATTTATATTTCGTGTGAACGGAGGTTATTAGGTTGAAGAACCCTCACTGTTGTCTCCACCAAACGCCCCCCCCCATCAGCCGCCGGTGCACACCCCCACCCCCACCACCACCGTGGGTAGCTTCTGCCGAGCAATTCGCCCGACGTTAGTTGTTGTTTTTGTTATTTTATAACATATGGAGAGTTGTATGGTTAAAATTAGTTGTTCTAACAGTTTCAATGGTCTCAAAATGATTGACACTGGTTTTGAGTTGTTATCGTTGACGAAAAATAGGGTAAAGTTCAATAAATTTTTGCTGCTTTTTCTCTTTTCGAGTTTTTGTTTTTTTAATAGCCGAGAAGCGATAGCGGCTATTATTGGGGACATCGTGGTTTTTTTAATCTGTCGTCTTCATTGAAGATTATTACGACCTGAATTCTTGGAATTGACTTTTTCAATGACTCAAGTGACTTCTAAAAAATGACTTCTGAACTCACTTATGAATGTGCATTTAAGTAATGCATCTAACTTATATGCCCTAAATGTTAAGTATTAGAGTCCTGAGATTTTGATTTCGAATAATAATTTTGAAAAAGCTCTTAGGGTTTTTTCCTCTTAGAGCGTATGTGACTAAGAAATGACAGTCAGAATCTAAACCAAAACGTTTAGTGGACTGTCAAAGGACGGTTAGTCAATCTGTTTATCTTATTTGTGACCAATTTTCTAGATTGTCTGTCAAATGGTAATGTGTTTCTCACAAAAGATAATAGTTTTTGCCAATAGTTTTTCGGAGTACCAACTAAGTAAATGTTTGCCAAACGCTGTATCAATTTTTCTGTTTTTTTTTTCGTTGTTTTCCCTATTGCTGTCTAAAAATGTATTTAGGATGTTTAGAGTGTATTTATTTAGGATGTTCACTAAGTCAGTGAGGTTGTTGAACTTCTATTTCGAGTCTTTTCCGGAATTCTCTCGGCTATGTTCTCGTTCAACAAAATTTTGTTTCGCTTTACCTCATTTTAGTGCTTTTTGGACATTTTGCGTGAAATCTTTTCGTTTTCTCGGGGCTAGTTTCTTTTTCTCTCGTTTTTCCAAAAGTGGTTTTAAACAGCAGTTGCTCATCGAAACAATCTGAAATGAAACGAATCAGTCTCGAAAAATAAAATCAAAATTGAAACGGGATAATCCCATAAAGAGCAATTTTAGATCTCCGCAACTTAAACTTTGTTCTTATAAGTCTTAGCTAACATCTCTACTTCTTTGATCTTGATTCTAGCCCCTGTATCCTCTTATCAGAAAAAAGTGTGTCTAACTACAAAATACCATTTAAGTAGTTTGCACTTTTATAAAAATCTTGAGAAACAATCAAATTTTATTCTTTTTCTTATCCTTCCATCTCAATCGGTGTTATAGGAATAAATTGTGGCTGTTTTTGGGCACTTTGCGGTGTATGCTTTGAAACTGCAAAGTGATAAGAGACAATTTTGCGAAAAGGAATTTTTTTGTCAGAATGCAATACACCATTTTCGTAAATATTGTATTTGAAACTGCTATCAGCACAGTTTTTGAAGCTGTTACTTCGATTTCTCAAGTTTTGATTTGATATTGGATGCATCTTTCCAATTTGAAGTTTCTGGTCTCGTTTGTAGCTTCAAAAAGGCAGAAAAGTTCAAATTTTATTTAACTTTTACCCGAAAAACAAGAAATTCTACTCGAAAATAATCCGATAAAAAGAATTTTCATTGGGTTATTTTTTTGCTGCCCAAAGTCTCTTGATTGGCCAAATTTGACTGAGCCTGTTGGATTGCAAAATCAGTTGAAATCTTCTCGTTTTCTCTGGTCTAATTTCTTTTTCTCTCACTTTTCCAAAAGTGGTTTTAAACAGCAGTTGCTCATTGACACAATCTGAAATAAAACGAATCAGTATCGAAAAATAAATTCAAAATTGAAACGGGATAAACTCATAAAGAGCAATTTTAGATCTCCGCAACTTAAACTTTGTTCTTATAAGTCTTAGCTAACATCTCTACTTCTTTGATCTTGGTTCTAGTCCCTGTATCTTCTTATCAGAAAAAAGAGTGTCTAACTACAAAATCCCATCAAAGTAGTTTGCACTTTTCTAAAAATCTTGAGAAACCATCAAATTTTCATTCTTTTTCTGTTCTTTCCATCCCAATTGGTGTTATAGGAATAAATTGTGGCTGTTTTTGGGCAATCTGCCGTGTATGCTTTGAAACTGCAAAGTAATAAGAAATAATTTTGCGAAAAGGAAAAATTTTGACAGAATCCAATACACCATTTTTGTAATTATTTTATTTGAAACAGATATCAGCACAGTTATTGAAGCTGTTACTCCGATTTCTCAAGTTTTGATTTGATATTGGATGCATCTTTCGAATTTCAAGTTTCTGGTCTCATTTGTAGCTTGAAAAAGGCAGAAAAGTTCATATTTTATATAACGTTTACCCGAAAAACAAGAAATTCTACTCGAAAATAATCCAATAAAAAGAATTTTTATTGGGTTATTTTTTTGCTGCCTAAAGTCTCTTGATTGGCCAAATTTGACTGAGCCTGTTGAATTGCAAAATCAGCTGAAATCTTTTCGTTTTCTCTGGTCTAGTTTATTCTCTCATTTTTCCAAAAGTGGTTTTAAACAGCAGTTGCTCATTGACACAATCTGAAATAAAACGAATCAGTATCGAAAAATAAATTCAAAATTGAAACGGGATAAACCCATAGAGCAATTTTAGATGCCCGCAACTTAAACTTTGTTCTTGTAAGTCTGAGCTTACATCTCTAATTCTTTGGTCTTGGTTCTAGTCCCTGTATCTTCTTATCAGAAAAAAGAGTGTCTAACTACAAAATCCCATCAAAGTAGTTTGCACTTTTAAAAATTTTGAGAAACAATCAATTTTTTATCCTTTTTCTGTTCTTTCCATCCCAATCGGTGTAATAGGAATCATTGGTGGCTCCGATGGTGGCTCCACTTTCTGTTCATCTTCTGTTCATCATGTCGTGTTTTGAGAGAGAGAGAGCGAGAAAGAGTTGTAAATAAATTTTCGCTAAGCGATCAAATATTTTTGACCACATGTGGCTTTTTTGAAGCAATTTTTTTAGTTTCGACTCAGTTTTTTTTCAATGGGAAGTGTTAATCTTGTAATAGAACTAACTTTTCCATTCAATTCTAAGCTATTTTTTAATATCCTTTTTGCCTTGTTTTGATCTTTTTAGTAACTTTTAATTGCTCTCAAATGAAGTTTTTAGCAATTATGTTAGTCCAGTCGGTCTTTTTTCATGCGATTTCTCTTGATCAATTTTTCGTCTGACCCATTTGACTCTTCCTCCTCGAAAACGGGATAAACAGGTAGCGTCCGGCCGGCATTAAGTGCTCTTAGAGCCTTTCAGCTCTATTTCAGCTCAAACTGTTTGGGAGATTTATATTTCGTGTGAAGGGAGGTTCTTAGGTTGAAGAACCCTCACTGTTGTCTCCACCAAACGCCCCCCCCCATCAGCCGCCGGTTACCCCCCCCCCCCCCCCCCCACCACCACCACCACCACCGTGGGTAGCTTCTGCCGAGCAATTCGCCCGACGTTAGTCGTTGTTTTTGTTATTTTATAACATATGGAGAGTTGTATGATTAAAATTAGTTGTACTAACAGTTTCAATGGTCTCAAATTGATTGATACTGGTTTTGAGTTGTTATCGTTGATGAAAAATAGGGTAAAGTTCAATAAATTTTTGCTGCTTTTTCTCTTTTCGAGTTTTTGTTTTTTTTTAATAGCCGAGAAGCGATAGCGGCTATTATTGGGGACATCGTGGTTTTTTTTTAATCTGTCGTCTTCATTGAAGCTTATTGCGACCTGAATTCTTGATATTGACTCTTTCAATGACTCAAGTGACTTCTAAAAAATGACTTCTGAACTCACTTATGAATAGTGTGCATTTAAGTAGTGCATCTAAATTATATGCCCTAAATGTTAAGTATTAGAGTCCTGAGATTTTGATTTCGAATAATAATTTTGAAAAAGCGCTTAGGGTTTTTTCCTCTTAGAGCGTATGTGACTAAGAAATGACAGTCAGAATCTAAACCAAAACGTTTAGTGGACTGTCAAAGGACGGTTAGTCAATCTGTTTATCTTATTTGTGACCTGTTTTCTAGATTGTCTGTCAAATGGTAATGTGTTGTAAACTGCTTTTGCTCACAAAATTATAATAATTTTTGCCAATAGTTTTTCGGAGTACCAACGAAGTAAATATTTGCCACACGCTGTATCAGTGTTTCTGTTTTTTTTTTCGTTGTTTTCCCTGTTGCTGTCTAAAATGCTGAGTGTATTTATTTAGGATGTTCACTAAGTCAGTGAGGTCGTTGAACTTCTATTTCGAGTCTTTTCCGGAATTCTTTCGGCTATGTTTTTGTCCAACAAAAATTTTTTTCGCTTTACCTCATTTTAGTGCTTTTTAGACATTTTGCGTGAAATCTTTTCGTTTTCTCTGGGCTAGTTTCTTTTTCTCTCGTTTTTCCAAAAGTGGTTTTAAACAGCAGTTGCTCATTGAAGCAATCTGAATTGAAACCAATCAGTATCGAAAAATAAAATCAAAATTGAAACGGGATAAACCCATAAAGAGCAATTTTATATGCTCGCAACTTAAACTTTGTTCTTATGTCTTAGCTAACATCTCTACATCTTTGATCTTGGTACTAGCCCCTGTATCCTCTTATCAGAAAAAAGAGTGTCTAACTACAAAATCCCATCAAAGTAGTTTGCACTTTTAAAAATTTTGAGAAACAATCAATTTTTCATTCTTTTTCTGTTCTTTCCATCCCAATCGGTGTTATAGGAATAAATTGTGGCTGTTTTTGGGCAATCTGCGTTGTATGCTTGGAAACTGCAAAGTAATGAAACAATTTTGCGAAAAGAAAAAATTTTGTCCGAATCCAATACACCATTTTTGTAATTATTGTATTTGAAACAGTTATCAGCACAGTTTTTGAAGCTATTACTCCGATTTCTCAAGTTTTGATTTGATATTGGATGCATCTTTCGAATTTCAAGTTTCTGGTCTCATTTGTAGCTTGAAAAAGGCAGAAAAGTTCATATTTTATTTAACGTTTACCCGAAAAACAAGAAATTCTACTCGAAAATAATCCAATAAAAAGAATTTTTATTGGGTTATTTTTTTGCTGCCTAAAGTCTCTTGATTGGCCAAATTTGACTGAGCCTGTTGAATTGCAAAATCAGCTGAAATCTTTTCGTTTTCTCTGGTCTAGTTTATTCTCTCATTTTTCCAAAAGTGGTTTTAAACAGCAGTTGCTCATTGACACAATCTGAAATAAAACGAATCAGTATCGAAAAATAAATTCAAAATTGAAACGGGATGAACCCATAAAGAGCAATTTTAGATGCCCGCAACTTAAACTTTGTTCTTGTAAGTCTGAGCTTACATCTCTATTTCTTTGGTCTTGGTTCTAGTCCCTGTATCTTCTTATCAGGAAAAAGAGTGTCTAACTACAAAATCCCATCAAAGTAGTTTGCACTTTTATAAAAATCTTGAGAAACAATCAATTTTTCATTCTTTTTCTGTTCTTTCCATCCCAATCGGTGTTATAGGAATAAATTGTGGCTGTTTTTGGGCAATCTGCGGTGTATGCTTTGAAACTGCAAAGGAATAAGAAACAAATTTGCGAAAAGAAAAAATTTTGTCCGAATCCAATACACCATTTTTGTAATTATTTTATTTGAAACAGTTATCAGCACAGTTATTGAAGCTGTTACTCCGATTTCTCAAGTTTTGATTTGATATTGGATGCATCTTTCGAATTTCAAGTTTCTGGTCTCATTTGTAGCTTGAAAAAGGCAGAAAAGTTCAAATTTTATTTAAAGTTTACCCGAAAAACAAGAAATTCTACTCGAAATTAATCCAATAAAAAGAATTTTTATTGGGTTATTTTTTTGCTGCCTAAAGTCTCTTGATTGGCCAAATTTGACTGAGCCTGTTGAATTGCAAAATCAGCTGAAATCTTTTCGTTTTCTCTGGTCTAGTTTATTCTCATTTTTCCAAAAGTGGTTTTAAACAGCAATTGCTCATTGACACAATCTGAAATGAATTGAATCAGTATCGAAAAATAAAATCAAAATTGAAACGGGATAAACCCATAAAGAGCAATTTTAGATGCCCGCAACTTAAACTTTGTTCTTGTAAGTCTTAGCTAACTTCTCTACCTCTTTGATCTTGGTACTAGCCCCTGTATCCTCTTATCAGAAAAATAGAGTGCCTAACTACAAAATCCCATCAAAGTAGTTCGCACTTTTAAAAATTTTGAGAAACAATCAATTTTTCATCCTTTTTCTGTTTTTTTCATCCCAATCGGTGTTATAGGAATAAATTGTGGCTGTTTTTGGGCAATCTGCGGTGTATGCTTTGAAACTGCAAAGTAATAAGAAACAATTTTGCGAAAAGAAAGAATTTTGTCCGAATCCAATACACCATTTTTGTAATTATTGTATTTGAAACAGTTATCAGCACAGTTTTTGAAGCTGTTACTCCGATTTCGCAAGTTTTGATTTGATATTGGATGCATCTTTCGAATTTCAAGTTTCTGGTCTCATTTGTAGCTTGAAAAAGGCAGAAAAGTTCATATTTTATATAACATTTACCCGAAAAACAAGAAATTCTACTCGAAAATAATCCAATAAAAAGAATTTTTATTGGGTTATTTTTTTGCTGCCTAAAGTCTCTTGATTGGCCAAATTTGACTGAGCCTGTTGAATTGCAAAATCAGCTGAAATCTTTTCGTTTTCTCTGGTCTAGTTTATTCTCTCATTTTTCCAAAAGTGGTTTTAAACAGCAGTTGCTCATTGACACAATCTGAAATAAAACGAATCAGTATCGAAAAATAAATTCAAAATTGAAACGGGATAAACCCATAAAGAGCAATTTTAGATGCCCGCAACTTAAACTTTGTTCTTGTAAGTCTGAGCTTACATCTCTAATTCTTTGGTCTTGGTTCTAGTCCCTGTATCTTCTTATCAGAAAAGAGTGTCTAACTACAAAATCCCATCAAAGTAGTTTGCACTTTTATAAAAATCTTGAGAAACAATCAATTTTTCATTCTTTTTCTGTTCTTTCCATCCCAATCGGTGTTATAGGAATAAATTGTGGCTGTTTTTGGGCAATCTGCGGTGTATGCTTTGAAACTGCAAAGGAATAAGAAACATATTTGCGAAAAGAAAAAATTTTGTCCGAATCCAATACACCATTTTTGTAATTATTTTATTTGAAACAGTTATCAGCACAGTTATTGAAGCTGTTACTCCGATTTCTCAAGTTTTGATTTGATATTGGATGCATCTTTCGAATTTCAAGTTTCTGGTCTCATTTGTAGCTTGAAAAAGGCAGAAAAGTTCAAATTTTATTTAAAGTTTACCCGAAAAACAAGAAATTCTACTCGAAATTAATCCAATAAAAAGAATTTTTATTGGGTTATTTTTTTGCTGCCTAAAGTCTCTTGATTGGCCAAATTTGACTGAGCCTGTTGAATTGCAAAATCAGCTGAAATCTTTTCGTTTTCTCTGGTCTAGTTTATTCTCATTTTTCCAAAAGTGGTTTTAAACAGCAATTGCTCATTGACACAATCTGAAATGAATTGAATCAGTATCGAAAAATAAAATCAAAATTGAAACGGGATAAACCCATAAAGAGCAATTTTAGATGCCCGCAACTTAAACTTTGTTCTTGTAAGTCTTAGCTAACTTCTCTACCTCTTTGATCTTGGTACTAGCCCCTGTATCCTCTTATCAGAAAAATAGAGTGCCTAACTACAAAATCCCATCAAAGTAGTTCGCACTTTTAAAAATTTTGAGAAACAATCAATTTTTCATCCTTTTTCTGTTTTTTTCATCCCAATCGGTGTTATAGGAATAAATTGTGGCTGTTTTTGGGCAATCTGCGGTGTATGCTTTGAAACTGCAAAGTAATAAGCAACAATTTTGCGAAAAGAAAGAATTTTGTCCGAATCCAATACACCATTTTTGTAATTATTGTATTTGAAACAGTTATCAGCACAGTTTTTGAAGCTGTTACTCCGATTTCGCAAGTTTTGATTTGATATTGGATGCATCTTTCGAATTTCAAGTTTCTGGTCTCATTTGTAGCTTGAAAAAGGCAGAAAAGTTCATATTTTATATAACGTTTACCCGAAAAACAAGAAATTCTACTCGAAAATAATCCAATAAAAAGAATTTTTATTGGGTTATTTTTTTGCTGCCTAAAGTCTCTTGATTGGCCAAATTTGACTGAGCCTGTTGAATTGCAAAATCAGCTGAAATCTTTTCGTTTTCTCTGGTCTAGTTTATTCTCTCATTTTTCCAAAAGTGGTTTTAAACAGCAGTTGCTCATTGACACAATCTGAAATAAAACGAATCAGTATCGAAAAATAAATTCAAAATTGAAACGGGATAAACCCATAAAGAGCAATTTTAGATGCCCGCAACTTAAACTTTGTTCTTGTAAGTCTTAGATAACATCTCTAATTCTTTGATCTTGGTTCTAGTCCCTGTATCTTCTTATCAGAAAAAAGAGTGTCTAACTACAAAATCCCATCAAAGTAGTTTGCACTTTTATAAAAATCTTGAGAAACAATCAATTTTTCATTCTTTTTCTGTTCTTTCCATCCCAATCGGTGTTATAGGAATAAATTGTGGCTGTTTTTGGGCAATCTGCGGTGTATGCTTTGAAACTGCAGTAATAAGAAACAATTTTGCGAAAAGAAAAAAATTTGTCCGAATCCAATACACCATTTTTGTAATTATTTTATTTGAAACAGTTATCAGCACAGTTATTGAAGCTGTTACTCCGATTTCTCAAGTTTTGATTTGATATTGGATGCATCTTTCGAATTTCAAGTTTCTGGTCTCATTTGTAGCTTGAAAAAGGCAGAAAAGTTCAAATTTTATTTAACGTTTACCCGAAAAACAAGAAATTCTACTCGAAATTAATCCAATAAAAAGAATTTTTATTGGGTTATTTTTTTTGCTGCCTAAAGTCTCTTGATTGGCCAAATTTGACTGAGCCTGTTGAATTGCAAAATCAGCTGAAATCTTTTCGTTTTCTCTGGTCTAGTTTATTCTCATTTTTCCAAAAGTGGTTTTAAACAGCAATTGCTCATTGACACAATCTGAAATGAATTGAATCAGTATCGAAAAATAAAATCAAAATTGAAACGGGATAAACCCATAAAGAGCAATTTTAGATGCCCGCAACTTAAACTTTGTTCTTGTAAGTCTTAGCTAACTTCTCTACTTCTTTGATCTTGGTACTAGCCCCTGTATCCTCTTATCAGAAAAATAGAGTGCCTAACTACAAAATCCCATCAAAGTAGTTCGCACTTTTAAAAATTTTGAGAAACAATCAATTTTTCATCCTTTTTCTGTTTTTTTCATCCCAATCGGTGTAATAGGAATCATTGGTGGCTCCAATGGTGGCTCCACTTTCTGTTCATCTTCTGTTCATCATGTCGTGTTTTGAGAGAGAGAGCGAGAGCGAGAAAAAGAGTTGTAAATATTTTTGACCACATGTGGCTTTTTTGAAGCAGTTTTTTTTAGTTTCAACTCAGTTTTTTCAATGGGAAGTGTTAATCTTGTAATAGAACTAACTTTTCCATTCAATTTTAAGCTATTTTTAATATCCTTTTTGCCTTGTTTTGATCTTTTTAGTAACTTTTAATTGCTCTCAAACGAAGTTTTTAGCAATTATGTTAGTGCAGTCGGTCTTTTTTCATGCGGTTTCTCTCTTAATCAATTTTTCGTCTGACCCATTTGAATTTTTGACCTCGAAAACGGGATAAACAGGTAGCGTCCGGCCGGCATTAAGTGCTCTTAGAGCCTTTCAGCTCTATTTCAGCTCAAACTCTTTGGGAGATTTATATTTCGTGTGAAGGGAGGTTCTTAGGTTGAAGAACCCTCACTGTTGTCTCCACCAAACGCCCCCCCCCCCATCAACCGCCGGTACACCCCCCCCCCCCACCACCACCACCACCGTGGGTAGCTTCTGCCGAGCAATTCGCCCGACGTTAGTCGTTGTTTTTGTTATTTTATAACATATGGAGAGTTTTATGGTTAAAATTAGTTGTTCTAACAGTTTCAATGGTCTCAAAATGATTGACAATGGTTTTGAGTTGTTATCGTTGACGAAACATAGGGTAAAGTTCAATAAATTTCTGCTGCTTTTTCTCTTTTCGAGTTTTTTTTAAGAGCCGAGAAGCGATAGCGGCTATTATTGGGGACATCGTGGTTTTTTTTAATCTGTCGTCTTCATTGAAGATTATTACGACCTGAATTCTTGGAATTGACTTTTTCAATGACTCAAGTGACTTCTAAAAAATGACTTCTGAACTCACTTATGAATGTGCATTTAAGTAATGCATCTAAGTTATATGCCCTAAATGTTAAGTATTAGAGTCCTGAGATTTTGATTTCGAATAATAATTTTGAAAAAGCTCTTAGGGTTTTTTCCTCTTAGAGCGTATGTGACTAAGAAATGAGTCAGAATCTAAACCAAAACGTTTAGTGGACTGTCAAAAGACGGTTAGTCAATCTGTTTATCTTATTTGTGACCTGTTTTCTAGATTGTCTGTCAAATGGTAATGTGTTGTAAACTGCTTTTGCTCACAAAATTATAATAATTTTTGCCAATAGTTTTTTTCGGAGTTTCAACGAAGTAAATATTTGCCACACGCTGTATCAATTTTTCTGTTTTTTTCGTTGTTTTCCCTGTTGCTGTCTAAAATGCTGAGTGTATTTATTTAGGATGTTCACTAAGTCAGTGAGGTCGTTGAACTTCTATTTCGAGTCTTTTCCGGAATTCTTTCGGCTATGTTTTTGTCCAACAAAATTTTGTTTCGCTTTACCTCATTTTAGTGCTTTTTAGACATTTTGCGTGAAATCTTTTTGTTTTCTCTGGGCTAGTTTCTTTTTCTCTCGTTTTTCCAAAAGTGGTTTTAAACAGCAGTTGCTCATCGAAGCAATCTGAATTGAAACCAATCAGTATCGAAAAATAAAATCAAAATTGAAACGGGATAAACCCATAAAGAGCAATTTTAGATGCCCGCAACTTAAACTTTGTTCTTATAAGTCTTAGCTAACATCTCTACTTCTTTGATCTTGGTACTAGCCCCTGTATCCTCTTATCAGAAAAAAGAGTGTCTAACTACAAAATCCCATCAGAGTAGTTTGCACTTTTAAAAATTTTGAGAAACAATCAATTTTTCATCCTTTTTCTGTTCTTTCCATCCTAATTGGTGTTATAGGAATCAATGGTGGCTCCAATGGTTGCTCCACTTTTTGTTCATCTTCTGTTAATCAGGTCGTGTTTTGAGAGAGATAGAGATAGAGAGAGCGAGAAAAAGAGTTGCAAATTTTTAAGACCACATGTGGCTTTTTTGAAGCAGTTTTTTTAGTTACAACTCAGTTTTTTCAATGGGAAGTGTTAATCTTGTAATAGAACTAACTTTTCCATTCAATTTTAAACTATTTTTTTCAAATCCTTTTTGCCTTGTTTTGATCTTTTTAGTAACTTTTAATTGCTCTCAAACGAAGTTTTTAGCAATTATGTTAGCCCAGTCGGTCTTTTTTCATGCGATTTCTCGCTTGACCAATTTTTCGTCTGACCCATTTGACTTTTCGACCTCGAAAACGGGATAAACAGGTAGCGTCCGGCCGGCATTAAGTGCTCTTAGAGCCTTTCAGCTCTATTTCAGCTCAAACTGTTTGGGAGATTTATATTTTGTGTGAAGGGAGGTTCTTAGGTTGAAGAACCCTCGCTGTTGTCTCCACCAAACGCCCCCCCCCATCAGCCGCCGGTGTACCCCCCTCCCCCCACCCCACCACCACCACCACCACCGTGGGTAGCTTCTGCCGAGCAATTCGCCCGACGTCAGTCGTTGTTTTTGTTATTTTATAACATATGGAGAGTTGTATGGTTAAAATTAGTTGTTCTAACAGTTTTAATGGTCTCAAATTGATTGACACTGGTTTTGAGTTGTTATCGTTGACGAAAAATAGGGTAAAGTTCAATAAATTTTTGCTGCTTTTTCTCTTTTCGAGTTTTTGTTTTTTTTAATAGCCGAGAAGCGATAGCGGCTATTATTGGTGACATCGTGGTTTTTTTTTAATCTGTCGTCTTCATTGAAGATTATTACGACCTGAATTCTTGGAATTGACTTTTTCTATGACTCAAGTGATTCTAAAAATGACTTCTGAACTAACTTATGAATAGTGTGCATTTAAGTAGTGCATCTAACTTATATGCCCTAAATGTTAAGTATTAGAGTCCTGAGATTTTGATTTCGAATAATAATTTTGAAAAAGCTCTTTGGGCTTTTTCCTCGTAGAGCGTATGTGACTAAAAAATGACAGTCAGAATCTAACCCAAAACGTTTAGTGGACTGTCAAAGGACGGTTAGTCAATCTGTTTATCTTATTTGTGACCTATTTTCTAGATTGTCTGTCAAAGGGTAATGTGTTGTAAACTGCTTTTGCTCACAAAATTATAATAATTTTTGCCAATAGTTTTTTTCGGAGTTTCAACGAAGTAAATATTTGCCACAGGCTGTATCAATTTTTCTGTTTTTTTCGTTGTTTTCCCTGTTGCTGTCTAAAATGCTGAGTGTATTTATTTAGGATGTTCACTAAGTCAGTGAGGTCGTTGAACTTCTATTTCGAGTCTTTTCCGGAATTCTTTCGGCTATGTTCTCGTCCAACAAAATTTTGTTTCGCTTTACCTCATTTTAGTGCTTTTTAGAAATCTTTTCGTTTTCTCTGGGCTAGTTTCTTTTTCTCGTTTTTCCAAAAGTGGTTTTAAACAGCAGTTGCTCATCGAAGCAATCTGAATTGAAACCATTCTGTATCGAAAAATAAAATCAAAATTGAAACGGGATAAACCCATAAAGAGCAATTTTAGATGCCCGCAACTTAAACTTTGTTCTTATAAGTCTTAGCTAACATCTCTAATTCTTTGATCTTGGTTCTAGCCCCTGTATCCTCTTATCAGAAAAAAGAGTGTCTAACTACAAAATCCCATCAAAGTAGTTTGCACTTTTAAAAATTTTGAAACAATCAATTTTTAATCCTTTTTCTGTTCTTTCCATCCCAATCGGTGTTATAGGAATCAATGGTGGCTCCAATGTTGGCTCCACTTTCTGCTCATCTTCTGTTCATCATCGAGAAAACTTCGATTATTCTGCGTAAAGTAAGATATTCATCTGCGTAAGATAAGATTCGTGGTATTTGATTGTTACCGCCACCCCCCCCCCCCGAAAAAAGTAGCCACAGAAACATTGTTAGCTCAGTTTCAAATTCACCATATATTTATGCAATAAAATAGCCGGAACTTTTGATCTGAGCAAAAAAATCACGAAAAATTGAAAATGCCGAAGTTGCCCAACCGTCGGTCATTTGATCGCAAAAACGCTGAACAACCAAAAACTGACTTGTTCATAATCGACCAGCGCAGTACGATGCGTCTGTTTCTTCACTCGCAGAAAGATCTTACAGCTTAGGCACATACTCTCGTTCAGAGTTTTTCTGATAATTGTTCCGTTTCAAATGTATGCCAGCGTAACGTGTTTTAAGTTGGTTTGCTCCTCATATACAGCAAGCGTTTGTCATTCCTTCAAACCCGAGCTCCTTAGATAAAATTCTCTTGCGCAATTCAATCTCATAATGATTGATAATGTTGCGTCCTCTACTTTTAACGAGAACTTCGAAAGCCTCAAAGCAGCAGTTGTCTTCCCATTTCAAAAGACAGACTCCGTTAAAACACAGTGCACAGCTAAAGCATTCTGTGATAACGTCAGCAGGGTCAGCAACATTGTCAGAATAGCTTTTCTTGTAGTGGAGCTTTGCATTGTGACTTAGACCCACATCCTTTCTCGGCCAAGTTGAAAAAATCAATCAACGAATTTTGGATTCTTGACTGTTCCTTTGCTATAGAGTCTCCTCCCCCATTCAATATGAGGGGCCATATGCAGTTATCTCGAATGACTCGGTTCGTCCGGCGTCGAACTCTTCCAAACTACAAACATTCGTAATTCTGTTGATACACCTGTGCTTTGTAATCACATCTTCATTGAGAACATTTTTTTGAGCACATCTTCGTACGAGGACAAAACCTTTATTGCATATTCTCCTCACAAAACGAAAGCTTCTTTGGGGAATTTATCTCCGAAGATCTCCGTTGTCTACTCTTTCAACCTCATCTTTTTATGGCTGCTATTAAGGTTTTTTGAGCATATTGCCGGTGAATTGCATTTGAAAGAAATATTTGATTGATAGCTGTGCTGTGCATGAATTTGTGAGCAAAATTTGGCATCAATTCGAACAGGGATGGACCACATACTTGTGCGCAAAACACTCTCACAACGAAAATCCACAAACCTACAAACAAAGCAGAAAGTAAATCCTAATGGAAAAAAATGGACACACTTAGTCAGAAATACTTGATTGAGGCTCTTCATGACACAAAGCAACATCAACAAGTACAACAAATTACATTTACTATTCAGTTTAATTTTTCTTATTTTCCTTGAATGTCGCCGGCTGTGCAGCTTGGTTCATTGGTTTTTTTGGGCGCAACTTCAAAACTGAAACGAGGGGCAGCCAACAACACGTCATCACTTCAAATGACAAACATCAGTTAGAATCACAGGCATCTACGGTTCTTGTATATGGGGTTCCATGAAAGTTACAAAAACTCTTGTTGAAATTTAGGTTCTTATGAAAAAAAATATCAATTATTCAATTACCCACGGCTCGGCTAGCAATCGTCTCCCCGTATTGCATCTCGTATCTGACTCACTGATATTGTGGTCGATTGTATCCCGACAGAAGGATTTAAACTTCTGTCTTCATTTTTCTTCGGATGGACAGACAAAGGGAATCACCATCACGAACTTCACACTTAGTAGCGGAAAACTCAATGCATTCTATCTAACGTTCTTAAGGGTTTACAAGTCGTAAAGCAACACGAACAATTAACAGCACATTAATTTTTAGTGATTGTTTAGCTTACCATTTTCTGCTTTCTTTCTGGATTTTCGCGGGCTTGTTGTGGTTAAAGTATGGATATCACATCTGTAGTGTTATGAAGAAGTGGACTACCAAGAGAAATGCCGACGCTCAATTCTTTATTGATGTTTTACGAAACTTAATTATTAACAATGCAGGTATAATAGCTCCCTTGTGGCTTATTCCATCGTTTTTAAGAAGCTATGCCGGTTTTCTCGCTAAGTACCAAGCTCTTAAAAGACAGTCTATTAAAAGCTATTAAAAGAGTTATCTGTGCGTTTAACTTTCTAATAAAGGCTTTCCAATGCGGCTTTTGCTATTTGCTCTTCCGAGCGCGAGTCCGATAAAAACGTTATGATTTCTGCACAAAGATTTTATCCGAGTATGCGAGCAACCAACTTAACTGAAGTTAACAGAATCTACTGAGTGAATTTCAATTTTTAAATGCGTGCTATATATTTTTACAAAATTCTTTTATTCAAATCAAAATTTAGCAGCGGCATATTACGGCTCTTCAAAAAAAATTGGAGGCGATGAATTTTGAACTTTTTATTGTATGTTTATAAACAGGGTTGATGAGCTTATTGCGTCAAGTAAGCCTCGGTTAGTGGTATTGTCAAAGTGAAGGGATTTACTAAATTTTGGCTAAGTTTAAAATGAGATTGCTTCCAAAAAATTGTGTGTTGAAATATTATGTTGAGCGGGGAGTAATTTTGGTTTTCTCACGCGGGAAATAACGTATATATTGAAAGAAAAGTTGGTAAAGAGAGTAATGTGGATCAAAGATGTCTACTTTTAGACAAAATGCAATAGGTAATGGGTGATCTGAAGGATTAGGTATTGCGTATGAGGCAAAGTAATTAGTTGTGAGGCAAAATAACGTTAAACCAGTCTTATTGTCATTTGGTTCAATTTGTTTTTACTCAAGAGTTTGGAGAGTGAAAATTTGGTTAACTTAGATAATAAGTTAAAACTTAGTTTTAAGACACTCTAAAGTTAGGTCAAGAGCAGTATATGAGAGCCAACTTAATAAATCTGGGTGTATAATTTCGTGTTTAGGACACGGTGAGATAGTAAGTTCGTTATTTTGACAGTATTAAAGATTTGTTGAAGTTAATCTCAATTAATTAGTGTTAAAGTGAAAATAATGTGACCGGTCTGTTCTAGTTTTGTGTGGGGAGTAGAAAAAATACGCTTTTCTATAATAACCGAGCAATTGCTTACGTGTGCGATTAAAAAACCGACTCAGTGTTGAAAATTAGGTCTGATGTCCGAAGAACCGGTGCTCAAATATGAAATTTTCAAATCAGTGGACTGTTTTGTGGCGAGAAGCCGTCTTTTTTGGTCGGCCATAATTGAGAAGCTGAGTATCTTAGAACGTCTCACAGAGGTACTGGTGATATAGTGTGGTATTGTAGAAATGGAATTTCTATCTTAAGATATCTTAAGAAAACTTAATAAGTTATAGCAAAGTACTAACCTTGGGTTAGTTCTCAGAAGTTTCGAACTAAATTATAATGACAGAATAATGGCCGAGTAAGTTAGAACTGTTTAAGCGGTTTATTGAGCAGATATTGATTTTGATTAGTAATGACAGTTCTGAATTTGTTTAAACTGAACGGATTTAGAACCTTACTCAGATCAAAGTAGCGGTTGCTTACCAAATTGGGGATAAACTTAATTCAACCATGTGATTTTTTGGGATTTTTTCGTATAAGATTAAATTATAAAAAGAAAACGGACTTGATTATATCTCAATTATTTACTTTTGCGGAGTATATATACCGCTTGATTTTTATAGTATTTCAGAGAGTTCGTAGTTAGATTTTTGCTTGTTCTTGTAATAATTTTCTCAGTAGGCATAAGTACTAGAAGTTAGCTGGTATAAGTTAACTTTTTTGAAGTATAGGATTCTGCCCGTTTTTCTTTAAGTTAGTTAGGGCAAAAGTTCTTTTAGAGCATTAAAGTCGCCTAGAGGGCTAACTTAGAGAAAAACGATTTTTAGGAATATTTTTCAAAATTTGTTGGTATTTAGAGGCTAAGGCCCCCGAACCACCTTAGCTGAATTTTAAATTCTACATTGGCGACAGAGATGGGATCAGTGGCTTAGAGAGGTATTAGTTAAAGGGAGAGTCGTTCAGATTATTGTTATTTTTTTAATGAATAAGTGAATGGTATTTCGCAAATAGTCCAATTTTGATTTCTTATACTTTTTCCTGTGCCTTTCAGCGATGAGTGAACGTGTTCAAGAATTGATCTAAAATTTGTCATCATAGCAAAAGCCTAGATTCCCTGTTTATATCAGTAAACGACTGATGTAATCGGTTAACCGCCCCGAAAAACGATAGATGTCCGGGTACGGTTATCCAAAGCGCGAATCTTTGACCGCTTTTGTTATGAACCTTCTAAAAAAGAATAGATTTTATCGACCCTGTTTTTTTTTTCTCTAAATTAACTTGCTAATTTACGATTTTCGTTATTCTCAACAGTATTAGTGTTCCCTTTGTTTCAATTTTTCTTAGTTCTTAGGATTATTCGATAGAGTTGGTGTAAACTCATAGATCGAATAGAGAACTAGAAAAGAGCCAAGATACCTTCTCGAGAATACAATTTGATTGGTACCAACTTTGATTTAGTCAGGAAAAAAGTCTCTAGTAAATTTAATAAGAGTAGTTTTTATCGACCCAGTTTTTTTACTCTAAATTGACTTGCTAATTTACGATTTTCGTTTTTCTCACACAGTATTAGTGTTCCCTTTGTTTCAATTTTTCTTAGTTCTTAGGATTATTCGATAGAGTTGGTTTAAACTCAGAGATCGAATAGAGAATTAGAAAAGAGCCAAGATACCTTCTCGAGAATACAATTTGATCGGTACCAGCTTTCATTTAGTCAGGAAAAAATCTCTTGTATATTTGCAGTCTTTTTTTAATGTAAAATGTATTGGAGTTAGTGTTTGCCTTATTTCAGAATACAGCATAGCTACTCTAGAAAATATAGATGGTTTTACAGAGATCACTCCACTAAAAGGTAATAATTATTAATTAACTAGGAGACTCTTAAAGGAGATATTTCGCAAAATGTGTACTTTGGTCCCTAAAATTTAGTTTTCTTTTCAGCTAGTTCTGCAGTAAAGCAAGTTCGAATCTACTTTATGTACGTTGATAATGTTAGATTTTTTGTCAAGGAGAGTTATTTTCTTTCTTGCACGTTGACAACATTCAAAGCAATTTTGTAGTGGCTGTTGCGCCGCTAAATATGTTTGCTTCCCAACACATGCATTGACCGTTTCCAGCAAAGGACAGGACACAAAGTGGCGATGTGGTTCAACGCAAGGCAGAACAGGTGCTCACCATAGATCTACGACACTATGCTAACCAACATGGCTAAGTAATGGTTTATCGAACAAATATTGATTTTGTTTAGTAATGACAGTTTTGACTTTGTCTAAACTGAAAGGATTTAGAACCTTTAATGAAACAAGATTTCTCAGCTCAAATTAGAGGTTACTTGCCAAATTGGAGGTAAACTTAATTCAACCTTGTTATTTTTTGGGACTTTTTTGCATAAGATTAAATTATAAAAAGAAATCGGACTTGATTATATCTCAATAATTTACTTTTGCGGAGTATATATACCGCTTGATTTTTCTAGTATTTCAGAGCTTCTTTTCATTTTAATTTTGTAAGTGAAGTCTCTCCTTTCTGTTGGCAAGACAGAGAGTTCGTAGTTAGATTTCGGCTTGTTCTTGTTATAATTTTCTCAGTAGGCATAAGTACTAGAAGTTAGCTGGTGTAAGTTAACTTTTTCGAAGTATAGGATTGTGACCGTTTTTCTTTAATTCAGTTAGGGCAAAAGTTCTTTTAGAGCATTAAAGTCGCCTATAGGGCTAACTTAGAGAAAAACAATACTTAGGAATTATTTTCAAACGTTGTTGGAATTTAAAGGCAAAGGCCCCCGAACCAACTTAGCTGGGTTTTAAATTCTACATTGGCGACAGAGTTGAGATCAGTGGATTAGAGAGATATTAGTTAAAGGGAGAGATGTTAAGTTTATTGTTAGTTTTTTTAATGAATAAGTGAATGGTGTTTTGCAAATAGTCCTTTTTTGATTTCTTATATTTTTTCGTGTGCTTTTCATCAATGAGTGAACGTGTTCATGAATTGATCTAAAAGTTGTCATCATACCAAAAGCCTGGATTCCCTGTTTAAATCAGTCGGCTACTGATGTAATCGGTTAACCGCCCAAGAAAAACAATAGATGTCCGGGTACGGTTATCCAAAGCGCGAATCTTTGACCGCTTTTGTTATGAGCGTTTTATTAAGAGTAGTTTTTATCGACCCAGTTTTTTTACTCTAAATTGACTTGCTAATTTGCGATTTTCGTTATTCTCACACAGTATTAGTGTTCCCTTTGTTTCAATTTTTCTTAGTTCTTAGGATTAATCGATAGAGTTGGTTTAAACTCAGAGATCGAATAGAGAATTAGAAAAGAGCCAAGATACCTTCTCGAGAATACAATTTGATCGGTACCAGCTTTCATTTAGTCAGGAAAAAAATCTCTTGTATATTTGCAGTCTTTTTTTAATGTAAAATGTATTGGAGTTAGTGTTTGCCTTATTTCAGAATACAGCATAGCTACTCTAGAAAATATAGATGGTTTTACAGAGATCACTCCACTAAAAGGTAATAATTATTAATTTACTAGGAGACTCTTAAAGGAGATATTTCGCAAAATGTGTACTTTGGTCCGTAAAATTTAGTTTTCTTTTCAGCTAGTTCTGCAGTAAAGCAAGTTCGAATCTACTTTATGTACGTTTATAATGTTAGATTTTTTGTCAAGGAGAGTTATTTTCTTTCTTGCACGTTGACAACATTCAAAGCAATTTTGTAGTGGCTGTTGCGCCGCTAAATATGTTTGCTTCCCAACACATGCATTGACCGTTTCCAGCAAAGGACAGGACACAAAGTGGCGATGTGGTTCAACGCAAGGCAGAACAGGTGCTCACCATAGATCTACGACACTATGCTAACCAACATAGTCAGAATCATCTTCAATCAAGAACCAGAACAACAGACACTCACCACCGAAAGGGGGTTCAACGCACTCTTTAGCGCATTTGGAGAGTTCCCAAATGCGAGCTGTGACCCATGGAGTGTAATCATTCAGTAGAATTATAATGAACAAAGCAACAATGTGGTGCTGAGGAGAGTCCAAGACCTTGATTGGGCCAGGCGTTGAAACATTTGGAGCTCTGTAGATTGTTGACCATTGAAAAGATTACAAACACACGGAGAGAAAGAACCGAAACAACTGTTTTCCAAATGATTTTAACTAAAGTGCATTGTATAATTTTTGTTCATGTCTATTTTTTGTACTTTATGTTTTTTGTAACTATTCTAAGTCCAAGAGGGTGATGTAGAAATGGAATTTCTATCTTAAGATATTTTAAGAAAATTAAGAAAACTTAAGAAATTATAGCAAATTACTTACCTTAGGTTGTTTCTCAGAAGTTTCGAATTACATTATAATGAAAGAATAATGGCTAAGTAAGTTAGAACTGTTCAAGCGGTTTACCGAACAAATATTGATTTTGATTAGTAATGACAGTTTTGACTTTGTCTAAACTGAACGGATTCAGAACCTTTAATGAAAGAAGATTTCTCAGCTCAAATTAGAGGTTACTTACCAAATTGGGGGTAAACTTAATTCAACCATGTTATTTTTTGGGACTTTTTTGCATAAGATTAAATTATAAAAAGAAATCGGACTTGATTATATCTGAATTATTTACTTTTGCGGAGTTTATATACCGCTTTATTTTTCTAGTATTTCAGAGCTTCTTTTATAAAGTAAGATGAATCGGTCTGTTAAAATTGATTTTCAAAAATATTTTGTCTCCTTTAGTGGTGAACTTGGCTGAGTGGCTTCACAACTCGTTTCAACTATGCGCCCTTCACTTTTATAGACTATTATATACTGAGTCTACACATGCGTCTACATTTCTAGAGCTTGTAGTGTCTTGACATTATAAAGTTAAGGTTGACTGAACGTAAATGGTATTCTTTGTGTTGAAAAGGTTTTATCAGCGGTATCTGTATAGCTATTTTAGTTTTTGTTTTGCTTTTCTTAGTTTTCTCGTGGGACGCTCATTATTCTTAACTGTTTTCCGATCCGCCAATAGCGAAACAGCAGTTTTGGTTCATGCCTTCTTGCGGCTCTTCGACTGATCTTGTGTTCGTGAAGTTGTTTGATCGACTTATTAGCTTAGAGCTTTAAATTGAGTTTCGTGTTATTTCTCTCTCTAATTGGTTTTGACACTATAGTGAATGTTATATAAGGTAAATCCTGACCCTGATAAGGTTTATACACTGTGATGGGCCAAAATAAGTCCTATATAGTAAAGGTTGTTAATTATGAAAGATTGAGACCGAAATCAAACACGCTATTCTAACTTTTCGATACTAGCGGTTTTTAATAGGTTTTAAAAAATAAGATTTAAGGCTGAATTTTTTCATGGTTATCCAGCAATCGCAATCAATACTTCAAAGGGGCAAGAATATTTCACAGAAATTTCGGCTAATTTCCGGCCATGTTTTTGTGGCTACGTTTGTTTACTACGTATCTTGCTTTCCTTATATTTTGCGATAGAATTACTTCAAGATCAATTGTTTTAAAAGTGATGTTCTTCTTTGAAAGAAGAACCATGTTCTCGTCGTTACTTTTCTCGATAACAAAAGTTTACCGCTGTTGTTTGCTAGCGCTGAGTGAAGTGAAGTGTGTTTTATAGTACTTGTTTATTATTAGCTCCAAGGTGCTTTTTAACTGTTCAAACTGTTTCAATTATTCTTACCTCTCATATATGTGCTACATCTGTCATATGGAATTATTCTGTCTATTTAGATCCAAGTTTGTTAGTTAGCTTGTTTTTAATCTAGCCGCGAAGTAATTCACTCCTTTCAACCTACTTGTTTTAAACATCCCGACTAACACAAGCTGTTGTACACCACAAGCGAGTATGTGTACTGCATTTTCATTCAAATAGTGCACGATCAGATCAATACAAAAAGTTGAAAATTATTCACAGAGAATTTGTCCTTGGATTATGATTATACATAATTATATATGAGTATATAAACAACTACGTACAACGGAACAAAGCTTTAAAATGTAAACTTTAATTTGTGAATCTAAAATAGGCTTGGGTCGGAGTGAGGTGACTTGCTGTAACGTAAGTTAGTAATTTAGATCTTCAATCGACTATAGGAACATTAATTAAAATTCTATGAATGTATTTGTTTCATGTATTTAATTTTATATATAATTGTTGATGATGATCATCAATGTTCATAATGATATAAACCCAATAAAATTTTCACTTGAGGAAGCAGGGGATCATGTTCAAACCAGGTAAAGTAGTGAAATAATTGAAAAAAGGTTTATCCGAATTCATCCGGGGGCCATTGCCCAAAAATACGACTAAATAGGTAGTTATGAACAAAGTGATTTTCTACATTTGTAATTTGGGATCTTTTCCATTTAAGCCCCCAGCTTAGTTGGTGCATATTATTTGCACACACGTGCCATATTTTAACATAATGACTTACTATGCAATGGCACGTGCTCTGTAACTGGGGGTGAATAACGTACTGGGGGGGGGGGGGGGGCACAAATGGAAAAGATCCGTAATTTTAATCATAATATCTTAAGATATTCTACGGAGATAACAGCAAAATATATTTGAGGAGCTCCAACGTTTACCCTGACGTACTAATGCAAAAAATGTAATTGACTCATGGTCTATTAATATAATTGTGCACGGCGTTGCCCTTACTCATCTTGTCGGATTCCCTATGCAGAAAGACCTGGAACCAAAACAACCCTGTGACCAAACTTATTATTATAAACATAACACGACCAAGTATATATGGTTAGCAGAGGTACCATATATTGTAGAGGTGCCATTATTTTGTAAGTAAGGTACCATCTATGGATAGTTCATATCTGAAACATATAGTCAATTTTTTTAAAGATATCATACGCTGTCGCTTTTATGGCACATGGTGTACGATCTTTTTCAATAGGTTAATGATGAGTTCATTTTTCATTTTGTTAATGCGGGGTGCAAGTCTCTATTGAAAAGAGTTGTTCACTCTGGCCAATATTGAGAAATGAAGCCCACCTTTTCATAGAAACTTTGTTATCATAATAAATTATCTTTTATAAAGCGAAAAAGAACTAACTTCACAGAACTGAGAGCAGTAATAGGAACAAGTTCCTCTGTCTCCAGAAAAATTGAACCATCGGCCATCAACGGTTTTTCAGACCATTCTTGTTCAGCGCTCCGTGAAAGGGGGTTAGCAACTTAATGCCGGTCTTGATGTTTTGTCAGTCAATTTTGCACGATCTATATTATCCAAGAAAAACAAAGAACTGCATTTGAATAACGGAATCGATTACGCATTGAGGACAGAAAGTTTTGTTTCGAGAAATTAAGGTATAACTATTTTCGTTTTTCATGTACTTTCACGCTGTTAGATCGCGCCTGTCGCGATTCAAAGTTTTTGTGCATGTGCTTTGCTGTTCCGCCTGAATTTAGCGGGGGAAGAACTATATAATCAAATTCTTTTTTCAGTTAACTTTGGCCGATGTATTCATCGTAGAGGGCTGTGAGTGGTATCATTAGAAACTTGTAGCTTAAGATCAGCAACAACATGTCCCATTGTCTTTCTAATAGATAAAAATTTATTAACTTTTGCGGTTGCAAGTTGTGGGTAATGGCTTTTATGGCTTTGATACTAAAGAGTTTTCACAAATTTTTTGACATTTTTACATCTCTGAGGGATTTTTTTTTATGTCTGGTCATGCCTTTGATATGCCATATATCACTTTATTGGCATTTAAAAAAGTGCAATTGAACATATCCATTTTTCACTGAATAGATTACGGTTTTAAGAGCTTCGACATCGTCATCTAGCAGAATTTTATGGATTGTTGTTTTTTATTGTTATGTCTTTATTTGTCGTTCTTTTTGTAATCGTATGAAAAATTCTATATAATTGCTGGTTTCAGAGGCTTCCTATGGATGAACAAAGCAACTTATTTTCCGATTTCAGTTGATGTCTAATTTTTTTCGTGACTTTGAAATCAATTGTATTTTGAAGCTAGTTGTATATTTGAACTTTGCTCTATGCTGTTCTTTTTTGTCTACTTGTTACCCAGTCTCATTAATGACAGGTAGCACAGCACCTTATTGGTATTGAAGAAGGAAACACTTCAATAAATCTAGTGCAATGCTTATTGTACTAGTAGCTTCGACACCGGTTTCTATCAAAGATTTAATGTATTTTTTTATTTGTTTCTTTATTTGTTGTTCTTCTTGTAGACGTATGAGATATTCTAAATAATGACAGATCTCAAGGGCTTTTCGGAGAAACATATGAACCTATCTTATGATTTGATTTGATAGCTGATGATTTTATTACTTTGAAATTAATTGTTTTCGAAAAATAATTGTTTTGTCTACTTGTTACCGCAATTGTAATAGTCCTGTTTTTCTTTGTAATTTTTGCTTGAACGATTTTTCGTGTGACCCTCTTAACTTCTTGTCCTAAAAACCGTGATTAACAGGCAATGCTTGCTCGGATGGCATTAAGTGGCTGAGCAGCGCTCTTAGAGCCTTACACCTTTCGAGTCTCTATGCGATTCACCAAAACTGTTTTGAGGAGACAAAGGTTTGAAGGGCGTTTCTTAATCTTAGAGGTTTGACACCCCCGCCTCCAGCACAACACCCCCGTCCATCATCCATTTCAATTTGGACCCCACTCTCGTTCAACCCTCCCAGCCACCCCGCCCCCACTCCGCTCACACTCCCGCTTTCTCTAAGACCCATCTGGCTATTATTGAAGCCAACCTCTCGCCGGTTGTTTGAGAGCCATTCGCCCAACGTTATCGTTAATGTTTTAAAACTTTTTATTATTTGAGTTGGTTATTTAGTTTGTCACTGTTAGCATGTCTCTTGTTGAGAGCGTATTAGAGAGCTACTAACATCGAGTCAGTTGTCATAAGAGTACCCAGATTGAGGTGCAGACCCAAATTGCTTTATGATCAGACCCAATCAAGCGCACAACCGTGTGTTTCCAGACCGAAATTACAGGGTCTGGACGGAAGTTTGAGCGCACTACAGTCTGGACCATGGTCTGGAGTTGGTCGGATCAGTGGTCAATTTTGTCTGAAAAGTCTGATAACAGGCGTATTCGAGCGCAATTTGGTCTGATCAGAAGCGCATTCGAGCGCACTTGAGTCTGATCATTAACGATTCGGGCGCAATTGGGTCTGGTCAGAAATGTGTACGAACGCAATTGGGTCTGATTACTGACCATTTCGAGTGCCTAATTTTTTCACTTTTTTGTTTCTTTTTTACTGATGTGTTGGCTCTGCCAAGAGGCAACAATAAAGCAGAGTTCTGACCAGGGACTCATCTACATTCCGACGGCTCTGATCAGAAAAAGGAGTCCAGCTGATATCAAAGGCCGGTCCCCTTCAGAGGAAATTTTGATTAACTGGAGACCACGATGTTTCTTATGGAAAGCTGTCTAAACTGATCCATTGAGTCAGAAATATACACTAAACGAAACACTAAATAAAATTTGCTCTCAACAGTTGGGTTTCGCTTTCTTAAGCAATACTTTTATAGTTGGTTTTCCTTTGATGAATTAAATACTGAAAACATCCGTTTTTATTAAATGAATATATGGCAAAACTAAGAGATTTGTTCATAAGTAAAATCTTTCTCTGATCAGACTATTTCGAGCGCACTTGAGTCTGATCATAACCTCTTCGAGCGCATTTGAGTCTGATCATAGTCTGATTAAGGTCTGGGCAATGGTCTGAATTTGAATCTGGGCCATGGTCTGGTCAGAACGCCTTCCGTCTGAAAAGTCTGATCAGAGACTCTCTGTGTCTGGAAAATCTGATCAGAGGTAACTTGGGTCTGGAAAGTCTGATCAGGGTTAATTTCTGTCAGGAAAGTCTGATCAGAGATAATTTTGGTCTGGAAAGTCTGATCAGACAAAAATTTGGTTCTGGACCTCAACCTGGGTACAAATTATCGATTGGTTTTATCACACAAAAACTTTTTTCTCTCATTCTGCCTTTATATAAATAAGTTTTTCTGACAGTGTTATGTCTTATAGCCCGCAACACTTTCAAAACAGTTCTGGGAAGCATGTTTTTCTATGCAGTTTTTTCCTGAGCTACTTTTGACTTATATTTTTTGCTAATTCAGAGTTTGGTAGTGCTCGGTTAGATACGGATTCATATGTCGATAATTTTAAAGCTGCGCGTGATTTTTGTCTCACGTTATCCGCATGTGCTTTTATGTAGACAAATTTCAGTTGTCAGCTATTTTGTAAATGCATATGTAAACTAAATTAATGTCAGCTGTATTTGTATAAAGTATATAAAGTCAACTAAATGGTTCACTTGTCACTTAGATTGTGCATCGAAAGCAGAGATCGACCATTTGCATATCGATACACGATCGCTCCTTAGATATGTCGCCTTTTTTGTATGGCAATGGTCTAAGGCAAGTTCAAATATGTTTTTTTTTGTGTAACTTTCACGCGATGCTTAGATTTTCGGATTTTGACAAAGCGATATTGAATTCAAAAGCTGATTGTTGCCTGTTTTCTAACTCTTTATTTGTGTAATATCTTAACGCGATGGTCTCATCTCAGTGGTCTTTTATGTGAATGTCTAAGAGCGCTAATGATTAAGCTTGCGATTTCGTATTTTTGAGTGCATATGTTGGAGTGCAATAAGTGGCTGAGGAGAGCTCTTAGAGCGTTACGCCTTCCTAGTCTCTAAGTAAACCAAAACTAATTCACCAAAACTCTTTCGAGGAAATAATGTCTTGGTTGAGAAGGGCGTTTGTTTATCTTGGAACTTCCACTCGTCCCTCCAACATTCCCCCTCCTCGCCCACCCTCCGCGAACTGGCGATTTGGACCCCCTCTCGTTCTGCCCTTTCAACCCTACCCGACATCTCTAGAGCCTCACCCATCACTCCGCTTGTCAACCCCCTATTGCTGGTATCCCTAAGTCCCAGCTGGCTGCTACCAAAGCTAACTGCTCGTTGGTCGTATGAGATCAATTCGCCCGATTTTACTCGGCAATATTTTAAAATTTTTAATTATTTGAGTTTGTTATTTAGGTTGTCATTGTTATCATATCTTTCTTGTCGAGAGCGACTAACATCGAGTTAGATGTCATAAGAATTCAAATTATGGATCGGCTTCACGCATATATTTTTTCTCTTTTTCTGCCATTATATAAACCAGCTTTTTTGACAGTGCCATGTCTTATAGCCCGCTACACTTTCGAAACAGTTCTGGGAATCATGTTTTTCTATGCAGCTTTTTCCTGAGCTTTTTGCTAATGTAGAGTTTGTTAGTGCTCTGGTAGATAATGATTCATGTATCGATAAGTTTAAAGCTCCGCGTGATCTTAGTCTCACGTTTCCCGCATTTGCTTGTATGTAAACAATTTTCAGACGCCGTTTTGAATAATTTGAAATGTCGGCTGTTTTTGTTAATAAATACCAAGTCAACTAAAATGTCGATGATAAATTTGAAGACATGTACAAGTTGCAGATTCAATGAGTAGTAGTATACAGTGATAGGATCTCCTAGTACACAACGTTTAAAAAGATCAATCGGGGACAGGGGGAGAAAGTAAGGTAATTCCGTGAGTTTTTAGGGATTTACTTGCTTCGTCTGACAGGTTTTAACACTCCATCTCCCTTGGTAATACAAGGCCCAGCCGCTTTCTACTGAAGAAGTTGGTTTTTTTAAGAGTAACCGTCTAAGATCGAAGTTGGTCTACATATCTAAGATGAACGAAAGTCAGCCGCAAGTGGTTTTTTTCGTTCTGGCTGACTTTAACGCTTCATTGCCAAACTATAAAGAGATAGGCTCTGATCTCAATTTAAACGCAGCAAATAGATTTCTTTTAATGACGAGTAATCTTACAAGTTGTATATACACGTTAACTAACTGAGCGCTAGAAGTGTATGATCAAAATCACAATTCATCAGCGCAAACTTTTGTAATTTGACGGTAAGAGCGACAAAATTGGTTAATTTTTATTCTTTATGTGGTCTGGTTCGAGTATACATTGTGGAATTTGACAAGTTGAATGAGACAAAGTAAAGCACCATTAAAACCATCAAGTGTGTGCTAAAATCAGAAAAATGGTAATTTTGTCAGCTGAAAAGAGGCTTTCTTGGCGGCACTGGAGCGGGCTTGACAATAATTAAAACGATTTATCTCGCAGAGAAGAGAGTCACATTTCAAGCTGAGGTAAAAAACGCGATTAGACGTCAAAACAAAATGGCCTGTTCGTTATAACAAACGCGATTATGTGGTGACGAGTTTTCATAATTCCAACAATTTACGATCGGTTATTAATTTTTATTTTAGTTAAATAACTAGCTCTTGATTAGCTAGTCTATTTCTGGTCGAAAACAAGCAGTGCAACCCATTAGGTGAGTATACATCGGATTCACAATAATGCAACGCGGCTGAGACCAAATAATAGTAAGTTGAGGTTTTAATTTTTATTGGAGTATTTCAAAAATGGGGAATATAAATACTAGGCCGTCTTTTTCTTCAGGCAAGTTTTCATGTTTTGTGTACGCATCGATGAGAAAATGAGAAACATAATTTTCTAGCTACTAAATCTAGTTTTGCCTGTAAAATGTAATATTTCATCAATTTGGAAAAGGAACTTAGGAGTGGGGAATCGAATACAGTTATTTTTAATGGGCAATCAAGAAAAATTGTCAGATTGAAAAGTGGGTATACAGAAATCATGAGCAAAAATAGAATCACCAAAACACCCAAAAAAATTTAGAAGTACCACCATATTACAGAAATACCACCAAAAATGCAAAATTATCAATCCAGATATTGCCGAAACTGTTCAATAACTTGTCCACGTCGTCCAGCAAAGTCAGCGAAACAATCAAATATAAGAAAAAGCGAAAGTAGATTGAAAATAACCAATTATACGAAGTAACAGCTTTATTAGGGATAACAACAGATAAGCCCTGAGGCAGAATAACAAGATTTTTCGAAAGCTAAATTGATTTTAAAAAAATCTAGGCAAAACGTCAAGAATTAGCTATCTGATCATTCAAACTTGAATTTTGAAAATATAAGCCTACACTTTATCATTGAGAACTAGCTTTGTGCGCTTGAAGTGAATTTAAAAATCGAGAAAATTATTTAAAAAACAAAACAATAAATAGGACTACGAACAATATCTCAAAGCACGCCAGGGTTACTTGGGATGTTTTTTAATCAACAAAGTGTTAATGGAAACATTGGATTAAACTACTGTATTTGCATCGCTTGAACATTATTGGATTATATGGCTCGTTGCAAAGGCAAAAACGCTCCAGCAAATTATACTCACTACAGCTATTTTGCTCTTTGTTTTGGCAGCTTCAGTTGTCTGATTACCATATTTAGCAACTAAAGGCAACCGTTCGGCTCAAACCTTTTACTTTAACCGTTGTTTTATTTGGTAAAAATTAATGTTTCTTTATTTATCAGTATAATTGACAAAAATTAGTCGATTATATTCCAGAGAATCGGTATCTACTAGTTTACTTTTTCTACTAAATTTTTACTCTCAAGTCTGTCTACTTTTTTGGTATTAGTGTATGCAGACCTGTAGTGGCATAGAATATATTCTGTTTTCATCTGGCTTAATTATTTCTCCAAAACGAACAATTGACAATGCTCAAAGTTAATCGAGGATGATGAAGTTTGAATTCAATTTCCACCCATTTTGTCTTTACACTGTAACGAATTTTGATCTGGAGAGTCATGATGTGTTCACACCGGTCTTATATCTAGATGTACATAACTGAATCTGGTAAAACCGTCTTAAGTTCGGCATAGCTTTCATTTTGTGCGTCTGCAAATGTTTTTCTGCTGACATTGAAGACATTCTTTGAACAAAGACTGCACAATGATGATGATGATATGTTCACCTACTTGTGTTCTGGTGACTCTGGCACATCATTCGTTCTGTTTGTTTTCAATCATGATGCAGGAATGAGACAATAACGGACTTATCCCAGCGAATACGATAACTTTTTAAGGATCTCCTGCACACCATTCAAATTTCCTCTGGATTTCACAACAAAAGAAATCTCTTTGATATTTCCAATTATGGAAAAGCCAAGGGATCAACGGAGAATCTTCTTTATGTATCGATTTGTTTTTGAGCGAGAGACCCATGTAACAGGCAATAAGCGACAATTTTATTGGCCTGGGACACGTGAAGTTCGTCTTCATTTGTGGCTTTGAACGTTGTTTAGCTCGTTGAAAAATAGATTTTGGATGTGCTAATTCGACGGGAGGTGCAAGGTTTGTGTTTTGTGGAGACCAGAGTTTCTTTTTCTTCAATGAGAAACAAAACCTCACTGGAGCTGCAAAATTGGTAATTTTTTTACAAGTTTTGAAATTGCGTCCAGTTTGGGTAAGGCTACTAGAAGAAAATGCGATTAGTTGATTTTTGGCAGATCTAAGTACATCGCAAATAGCTGCTCCCTGGGCTGTTTTCGAAGCATCCGCTCAGAATGGCAACGAGCTATCTGATGATGTGTGGCGTGGCGAAGTACTGACAATGCAAAATTTAGTTTTCGAAAAGTCATTGATTTGTTGGGAAGACACGCGTAGATGGGTCGCAGTTTTTCGAAGGACAATTAGATTTGCGTCTTGACATCATTTTCGGCGTTAGCCGACTTGATTTCAGTAGTTACTTTAGAGGCTCAGTAATATGACCTTTTTGTTGAGTTTTCTCCATGTAAGAAACATTATCATAGATTTACTAATTTCTTTGTAGTCATTTGTCTTTTGTACGCACTTGATTTTTGCGAGAATTGGCTTCATTGCACAATCAGATTTCATTTGTATCTCGAAGCCATGCGTTTCTCAAGATGACTCTTAAATGGGCGATCAAGTTGTTGTTCTCCATGATGTGATTCGATTCCAGAGGATGCATTCGGTACGTTTTCTTTGCGTACAAATACGTCCTAAACATCCTGGACTACTTAGTAGATGCATCGCTGAAGCGTTTTCCCTTCGTCTCAGTTGCTGACGGGCGCTCTGCTTGTTCAAACAAAGAGAATGTGGATGTGGCTGTCTTCTCTATTTTGTTCAGATGAATTGCATTTCATGATATGCTTTGATTAGGTCAAGTTAGCTGAATGTATGTACCATGAAGTCCAACCATCGGAGATTCTAGCGTTGGACAAAATTCTCTGACATTTGCATGGTTGTACGATCGATAATTGACCCCATGGTATCTAGTAGCCAATTTTGTTGTTCTCTTCAAACAATATGCTGTGGTGCTCGTATTGTCTCTTGGAAACCGTACTGTAGCAAGTAGTTGCATTTCATCAACGACTGTTTCGGGGGTTTTCTGGCCTTCGCTTTCTTTGTTTCGGGAAATTATTTTAATCAAAATTTCGAGTTTGTGAAGTCCTTTGGGATCACCAAAAACACCAGTTTCTTTCCTTGCTTTTAATCTATTACTTTCAATAGGAGTGAAATTGGTGTTAACTAACTGCTCCGATAAGTGTTGTCAACATGAGATACTGATGGCCTCGTAGAAGGACCTTTAAGGTTTTCAGTCAAGGTCAGATTAGCATGATTGACTCTGATTTTTTACTCAATCCAGAAATCTAAGCAAGCCAAGAACGTTGTCACCAACATCTGCAATGCATAAGGTGAAGGCAATTTTTTTGCAAAGAGTGAAAAGGAATTTATGTTTTTATACCAAAAATTTTGGTTGTTTCTCATCTGACTCTTCTAAGTTTTGTGACCGTAGATGCAAAAAAGCTTTTAACAAGACTTGACCTGGTTGTTGACATCTGGAGCTTTTTGCTGTTGTAGCTTCGGTTGACTGTTTCCTTGTTTAGCGGCTGCAGATTTGCTATTTGACTCATGATGAATGAATTGTTGGCTTCTAATGCTGTCACGGCCTCTATAACGATGTTTATAGGATTTCGCTGTCTCTGCCAAGTTAACGTCCCGACAAACTGTTTGTCGCTAATCATCAGTCTAAGGTCTGTGAGTCTTTTCAATGGATCTGTTTGTTCTTGATTCTTGATTGGCTGCTGTACTGGCCGCTTTTTCTTTGGTGGCTGCTGCAAATACATTGTTTGGGTGCTCGGCTATGGCAGCGTTTGAGTAGCTAAATTGTGTCGGCTAGTTTAAAAAAGTAATCGGGATTTTTCAAATCTGCTAAACAGCAGTAGCACGCTTATGAATTCCTTAAGCCTCCTCCTCGTTCAATTCCTGAATTTTGGAAAAGTCCACAAACCTTAGCTTCATGTCGTAGATCTCTATGACTATTGGAAGATTGATTGCAAAGTTTTCAGGAATGGTGGCAAATTTTTGACCAAATTTTGTCTAATCATTGGTTATTTAGCAAGGACAAGATAGGGTTCCATTGAGCGGAACATCCAGGGTTCGATCTTTAAAATTTCCCCCTCGTACAAGTAAACAAAATCGGCACATAAACTTGCACCTATTGAGACTGCTGCATCTGCCCGCGGACCTGTACCTGTACCCACGTTACCAATTCCTGTGCTTACAATTCCCGAACCATTACCGAAAAAAACCTAACCTTTATGTACTGAAAACGAACCCACGCTACGCAAAACCCTGAAAGCTGTACCAACTGGATTATCCTCTTAAGCATAGATCATCGTAGCAGCACTAAAGAGAAATGATAACGCCTAGAGAGAAACATTTTTTAGAGACAAAAAGTAAAGTTCGAATTTAAGAAAAGGGATTGATTAAAATTGATATGCGTTTACGATAAAATAATTTTCTTCAGCGTCAGGCGTTTTTAAGTTTCAAGGGTGTCCATTGTAAGATTCAGGAACCTAGCTTCATTTTTACGCCTTTCCTTTAGAAAAATTGGCCTAACAGTTTAACTAGTGGAAATCAGCGAAATTCAAGAAGAATTATGTGACTAATATGGAAATAAGACTTTTTAATACTGATTCTACTGTGAACATAAGGAACGGTGGATTGGGGGCAAAAAGTTTTATTCCTAATTTAGGTAATTCTTAATTTCATTTGAACCTGCCAATTAACATTTTTGAACATAAAAACAAACTATCTAATCAAAAGTGTTGTAAAAATAACAATAGTTTTGCTTTGATTCAGTTGTGTTTACAGTTATTGGTTCATCATGTTTCTATAACGCATTTTGGACGTACGTATTAGTTCGTATTTCAACAAAGGCTAAGGGGACACAGCACTCTTAGTGTACCTTTTAAGAAAAAAGGAAAGGTGCAGTTTTTGAAACCATAACAAGTTTGCAGCTATTTTTTTTCAGAATGGCAGTATCTTTTGCTTCGGTATTTTTGTATCAGTTTGAAATAGCGAGTATTTCGCTCAAGATACGATTCCCAAAATAGGACAAAAGGGGGTGAGTATTTTATAATGATGTCTCTATTTGATGAGGAATTCAAATTAGCATATTAAAAAAAGGAAAATGGTTAATTCTTAAAATGGCCAGAAAACCACCAAACTAATCTCTGCTAGTGTATGAGCAGTCTGATTTAACTCGGAGTATAGAATCCATTGTGCACGAGGTTCCAAAATCAATGCTAGAGGTGAATAGTTTTGAAAGGCAAAATATGAAGAAATTTTCTTGAACATTTTTGTTATTTTCCTGATTATGAAATTAATATCAAATCTTTTTCTGTACGAGTTGTTTCATACAATTGAAAAGTTAAAGAGTATCACGAGTGATGAAACATCATAAAAAGGTGCACTCTTTTTTGATGAACAATATATCGCATCACTTTTTCTTTGTACTCTTAAGTTTGTTAGAAGTAACAGTCCCTAGTTTCATCAGTTTCGAAAATCTTAGCGGGCAAGCATCTGATTGGAATAAGACTTAAACGTACGAGCAATATGGATAGGCGATTTCTGAAACGACAATATGGAATTGCTCTTACACAATATTGTAATTTAAAAACCATCAAATTCAACTGAGGAACTGCTTTTTAGATTTTTATTGTGTAGTTTCAGTTGAAGCGTCACGAATTGTGTTTGAGATTTTGGACAACACTTTTTTCCTTAGTTCTTTGGAGTCGAATAAAGGCGAACTAAGATGAATGGTGAACAGACAAAACAGTCCCAGACAAAATAGTCCCGGACAAAACAGTCCCAAATAGCAAAATATTCCCAGACAAAACAGTCCCAGACAAAATAGTCCCAAGAAACCAGACAAAACAGTCCCAGACAAAATAGTCCCAAGGCCATTATAATAGCTCTCACACGTATGATTTAACAAGCGGATAATTTAATCCCATGTTCGGTTGTGATAGTTTCATATCAAGTCCCACGGGCCGCTGAGGCATGGCCATGGCCATTAAGTATGTTAAAACATACGGGTAATAGCGACTGCTAATTTGTTGTCGGATTATTGAACGAACATTTCAAAGTACATTGGGTATAATGGCATTAGGTACATTTTATTTGGGACTATTTTGTCTGGGACTGTTTTGTCTGGTTTCTTGGGACTATTTTGTCTGGGACTGTTTTGTCTGGGAATATTTTGCAATTTGGGACTGTTTTGTCTGGGACTGTTTTGTCTGGGACTGTTTTGTCCGGACACGAAGATGAATATAGAGTCTAAAAATGAATGAGAAGGTAATTAAGTTTAATTAATTTTTGTAAGCATCTAAAGTTTTCTTTGTGCTTCTTTGAAGCGATTATTTGTCATCGTCCTGATAATTAATCTGTCTATTTGACTATATGGCGTGAAAAGATTTCTCCAAAATTTTTCCTTTACAGATCATGACGTATTGCAAAATTATGAAAAATGCAAATTGCTTTTGTTCAAATTGCTTTTTCTCCTGTACGTGATAATTTATTGGAAATTATACGTTTCTCAAGACAACATGCTTTTTTATTTGATTAAATTTTATTGAAGCTGATTTTCGGTTTCTGAACAATTAGATCTGATTTGATTTGATTGTACCTTGATTGATCGCAAATAGGAAAACAGTTGATCTGTATTCGAATTTTAGAATTTTAGAAACCCCTATAAATGAAGGAATGCATGCCGCACTCCTTTTTGTAAATTTTTGAATTTTAATTGCCTGCTCAAAAAGAAACGGTTGTTGCGTTGATGCATTTAGCCGTTCATTAATAATGAAAGAAATTTCAGCTCTCCTTTCATTGTTAAAAACTTGAACTATGCTGTTGGAATTTCGTTGCTTGTATTTGTTTTAGTTTTCTATTACATTAGTGAACTGTAAACTTTTCCGACAGAATTTTTGTTGCTTTAGGATACTAGACTATTCTACATCAAAACTATTTTTTGTAAGGGTTTAAAAAAATTGGACATGCTTGAGAGCTAGTAGGCAAGACACACATCATCACAGAAGTGGTCTTCTATTTTCGAGCAGAATGTGCATAATTTTTCTTGAATTGTTAACTTTTATGTCGCTTGGTTGCTTCGAAAAAACTGTTCGACATATTTGCAAATCTGGCATTGCGTTAGTTTGCACAGTTTTTTGATGTTCGTTGTGCTACTATCGGTGATGCTAGATTCCTTTTTTCGGCCGATTTTTGGTAACAAGATTTCAGAAGTAAAGGGGTGGCCTATATATTGAAACCTTTTGAAAAATTATGTAAACTTGGCGACAGTGCCAAAAGCATAGATAGAAATCAAAGTCCCCCAGAGTTAGATAGAAATCAATACCTAAGCGTTTTTATGAGCTTGTTCCGAACCACTTTATTTGGGGGGGGGGCTATATGCTGTTTTTTCCTCAGTCAATTTTCGCCAATCGATATATTAATGGTACAGAGTTGTGAGTGGTATCATTGAAAAGCTTGTCAAGCGTGAGGTTCAAATTAATGAGGTTTTTTTAATTTCGGTTTTGCTGAGGAGTAACAGAGGTTCAAAGTTTTTTGAACGTCAGCCTAATTTCCGTTGTGTTGTTTTACTTTTTGTTTTGCTAAAATTTTGATCAATTTTGCCAAAAACTTGATTACATTGATCACGATAATCTCATTTGTTTTAGGTTTAACGATAAAAGAGTTGATGGAAATGACTGAACCAACTGTTTTCGCCAAAAAATTTTGGCTAATTTTTTGAAAATTTAGTTTTTTTATGAAAAATGGCAACAAATATGCTTATTTGGCCCACCTTGTCCAGAGTGAGCGGTAGTTGAGACATAAAAACTGCTGAAACAATCTGTCTGCACTCCGATGAGGGCTATGAGACTTCTTAAGTTTTCTGGACTTAACATATTAGCGGTCTTTCGCTAAGTTAAATCAATATTTAAAAAAATGCCTAATTTAGTTATTTATCAAAATTTTTGTTAGCCAAAAAAAACATAACGAAAATTTTTGGAAAAATTAATCTTTTTAACAGCCACGCACATTAGTGAACTGCACATTAGTGAACTGTAAACTTTTCCGACAGAATTTTTGTTGCTTTAGGATACTAGACTCTTCTGCATCAAAACTATTTTTTATAAGGGTTTTAAAAAATTTGGACATGCTTGAGAGCTAGTAGGCAAGAAACACATCATCAAAGAAACGTTCTTCTATTTTCGAGCAGAATGTGCATAATCTTTCTTGAATTGTTAACTTTTATGTCGCTTGGTTGCTTCGAAAAAACTTCGACATATTTGCAAACCTGGCATTGCGTTAGTTTGCACAGTTTTTTGATGTTCGTTGTGCTACTATCGGGGATGCTAGATTTTTTTTTTCGGCCGATTTTTGGTAACAAGATTTCAGAAGTACAAAGGGGGTGGCCTATATATTGAAACCTTTTGAAAAATTATGTAAACTTGGCGACAGTGCCAAAAGCATAGATAGAAATTAAAGTCCCCCAGAATTAGATAGAAATCAATGCCTAAGCGTTTTTATGAGCTTGTTGTTCCGAACCACTTTATTTGGGGGGGGGGGGCTATATGCTCAACTGTTTTTCCTCAGTCAATTTTCCCCAATCGATATATTAATGGTACAGAGTTGTGAGTGGTATCATTGAAAAGCTTGTCAAGCGTGAGGTTCAAATTAGTGAGGTTTTTGTTTAAGTTTCGGTTTTTCTGAGGAGTAACAGAGATTCAAAGTTTTTTGAAAGTCAGCCTAATTTCCGTTGTTTTGTTTACTTTTTTGTTTTGCTAAAATTTTGATCAATTTTGATCAATTTTGCCGAAAACATGATAACATTGATCACGATAATCTCATTTGTTTTAGGTTTAATGATAAGAGTTGATGGAAATGACTGAACCAACTGTTTTCGCCAAAAATTTTGGCTAATTTTTTTGAAAATTTATTTTTCTTGAAAAATGGCAACAAATATGCTTATTTGGCCCACCTTGTCCAGATTGAGCGGTAGTTGAGACATACAAACTGCTGACACAATCTGTCTGCACTCCGATGAGGTCTATGAGACTTCTTAAGTTTTCTGGACTTAACATATTAGCGGTCTTTCGCTAAGTTAAATCAATATTTAAAAAACTGCTTAATTTAGTTATTTATCAAAATTTTTGTCAGCCAATAAAACCTTACAAAAATTTTTGGAACAATTAATCTTTTTAACAGCCACGCAAAAATACCAAGCCCAATTTTAGTCTCCTTGTTAATTTTTGCAAGGATAAAGCATTCGTATTTTATTTCTCGTTTTTCCTTTTTAATATATTTTTCGCATTTCATCTCAATTACAGGCAAAACTGTACTGTTTTCTTCACGTTTCTGAAATAAAAACACGAGGATCGATTTTAGTTTAAATGAGGTGCAACGAAAAATTTTGTGCTTGCTTAGTATATCTCATAGTTTCTGTGGCTCCGACTAATTATGTTTGTAAACTTTATAATGAATTTTTTGATTTTTGCCAGCGTTTGATGTTCTTTTTGCAGTCTTATGACTCAGTCTAATTTAGCGAAGGTCTATTTTGGTATCTAAAGAGCTAGGAAAAAAATTATCTCATGCTTTTGTTTAATATATAACGGTTTTTTCGATATTATATCTTCATATGTATCCAAAATGCATCTTTTTTAGATGTATTGAATTTTTTGTAAAATTAGCTATTTCGGGGACGATTGGAAAATATTTTTGATATAATGTAGAGGCAGCAATTTTACCACTAGTTTTGATCTAGTTGTGAATGTTTTTATATTTTTTAATTTAACGTTGGTTATAGATGTGAATAATTTCAAATAAAAACTCAACTATTGACAGGTCAAATTGTCGTGCATACGATGGTCAATGATCATACATGGTAATTCAATGAAAAGCTTATGTTTTCGGCTTCAAAACCGTTTGCGTAAAATTGTTTGAAATTTTTAATTCTGTCTATATTTTTTGTTGTTTTTTAGTCTTCACTTTTTCTGGCCAATGACATGTCAAATTAGCCTCCTAATCAGCAACATATTGATCTTAATACTGATTTTTAATGATAGCTTATAGTAAATATGACTTATTGTGTTTAAAAAATTGTTTTAAAAAAAATTGATGTTTTTTGAGATTTGGCACTTTTAATCTTGTTTTCTGCCTCTTTGAGCGTTGTGTGATCAAGGAGAGAGGCTGAATTCTGTTTCAGGTGAATTATGGGGCAGTAGTCTTGATTGCTGTTTTAACATTTGACTAATGGTTTTGTGGCGTTGATATGAGTTTTCATAACTTTTTTTTTCATTTTTGGCCATTTTCCAATCTTTTAGGTTCTCTTTCTGTCTTGTCCGATTTCCACCCTAATGAAAAGGTTATATATCGTATCAGTGTATTTAAAAAAGGCGCAAATGATTATCTTAAACTATTTTAGTAATAATTTTCTAGTTTATCGGGTATCGATGCCGGTTCCTCGCAAAATTGAACTGACTTTTTGATTTTGACTGTATTTGTTCTTTTTGTAGTTGTATTTTATTCTGTATAACGTCGGGTAGCAATTGCTTTGTATGAAGGTATAAAAAAGCCCTTGAAGCCTGATAGTTAATGGTTTTCATGAACTTAATTGTTTTCAAAAATTATAAACCTGTTTTTCAATTTGCTATCTTTGTTTTTTGTCTATTTGAAAATTAATCTCACTAATGACAGGTCTCTTATCTTTTCTGGTGAAATGCAAGTCAATTGGTTTACTTTAATGTTTCATTATTTTTAAAAAAAATAGATAGACATTGAGTTTTGGTCTTAAGTAATGCTTGTTGTTTTTCGTTTGATTATATTGTTTGTCTTGCCTCTACTCTCCTCAATGGGAGGTATCCTCAGCCCTCTAATGAGTTAGTAATTAATCTGTTTAGTGCTTTGAACTGAAAGGGTTTTTATAAATGGATACACCAATTTTTTCGTACAATATATGAATTTTTTTTAAAGTTTTCTATCTCCTCATTTGTTAGATAATTAATTCAAAAACGTGATTTAGCGGGGTCGGAAGAATATGGGCAAACGTACATTACCGAGGATCCTTGTTGAGTCCAATATTAGATTAATTTGGCCACGGATATGGATGAAAGGAATCTGACCATATTTTACAAATGCAAATTACCGATACTCATTGCTTGTATCAATGGTCAAGATTTTTGGGCATTGGGCTCAGCAGTTTTCATACATTTTAAAAATTGTGAACAACGGTAAAGTTTTTGAAACTTTTTTGAATTTTATAAACTGCTCTATAAATTCTGATGTTCTTTTCTCAGGAAAATTTCTGCCCTGAGGTATGTAAAAGACGAAACGGAACGTATTCGTTACTCTATTCTTATCATCAGTCTCTGTCTACTTAATTGTGAATTCTGAGTGATATTTTTCAGCTATTCTGAGAGTCTGCTGTTCTTTCAGCTTTTATTCTCTTTTACGCGATGACCTCAAAAACAAGATAATAATAGCTGTTCTGAATGACATCAGAAGCTCAGATAAAAGAAACTTTAATCAGCCAATGTTAAGAGCAGTATCCTCCCCCTTGAACTGAATTATTGCTTAATCAGCATGCGTGAACAAACGAAAGACGCCTTTTGCTTAATAATGGTGGGGCTGCGTAGTCTGATCAGAAGTGGAACTTGCAATTACCGCTAACACATATCATTATGAAAGTGTAAACATGGGTAGTTGCATTGCGGGTGGGGGTTGGGGGGGTGATGGGTCCATAATTGAAAGCGACTGTCAAAAAGTCGCATCCACGACAGCCAAAAAGGCAACTAAAATAACTAAAGCTCGCTAAAAAGAATGGGATGCGTAAAAGGATTCGTATATGCTACATAGAAATGGTTGGCAAGATAGGTCATCGCGAGTTGTGTTGTTTCTCAGATTTTTTCTGACCTAATTATTTTTTTCAGATTAACGTGTTTTTTTTTGCAATAATTAATTCGTAGTTGAGGGTCGTAACTAGCACTTGATGGGGGGGATTAGATCCTTGCTGTTGTTGTTATTTCATTTTACCGCTACTGAATTCATCATATTGCTGAGAAAATAACTAATCATGTTTAAACGTACTTCTGATTGCTTGAACTAACCATGAAATGCTTTAGCTTCTTCCAATCATCTTAACAGCTCCTGGTATCAGACAAAGTGAACTCATTTCTTCAATATGCCGAAAAAAAGCTGGATAAAACTAATGAACTCTATAAACGGTTCAAAACTCGTGGAGAAACAAGATGAACAGATTTTGTTTCTGACCCACCCCGAATCTACCTCTCAAGTCATTTCAGTAGCCCGTATGACTAGGCTAAAACACAGCAATACTGCTCAAGTAGTTGATGACAATGATTGCGAAGAGAATTTTGAAACAGGGTTGCCCCAAGTATCAAACGTTCTTTCAATAGATCGCAGACAAATGGAGCTGAAAGATTGCAATAGCAAAATTCGCTCTACAGTTCATCTGCTGAAGCAAACAGCCAGAGTTGACCTGTACCGGGAACGAATTCAGGAGCGGGCAAAACAAGAAGATGCACTGCGGAAACATCACGAATACTATACGGAGACCTATTCGAGAGTCAAAGGTCGTTTTTCTCGTGAAGATGCGAAAGAGTTCGACTTGTATCACTCTAGAATAGACTCCAAATCTTTTAACTTCATGCCACTTAACGTCGGCAGACCCCCTAACATTAACACATCTTCAAAAGCGCCGATGGGTGTTCAAGAACTACGACCTCTTGAAGTACCTAAGCAAATTAAGCCAAAGTTAAATTCTCCCAAGAAAAGATTCGGAAAAGTTGAGGAATCGGGGCAGGAAATGAATGACGCATCGCCGATTTTAATCAGTCGTGATGTTAATGGCCAGATAAGAGTTCACCTCGATTGCGTAAGACTTGATCACGCTAAAGCAGAAGACTTAGACGAACTAAATGGGCAATATCAAGAGAGGTTGAGCAGTACGAAGACAAGTTCATCGGCTAAGAAGCAAAATTTTTCTCTCGAAAGAAAATTAAAAGTTGACAACGAAGGCGGGTTCAGTGATCAAATCGAGGCCAAAAAGGTTACTTTTTCACATCAAATTGAACAACCAAAAACTCGCCATCGAAGTCCCGAAAAGGTTCAGATTTTAAAAATCTTTCCTATTGAAGATGAAAAACAGATAGACGACTTCAAACCTTATAAATATTTACCTGCAAAAGGTCAAACAAAAAGGGACCAGATCGCCCCTAATGTCCCTAAATTTCCCTCTCCGTCTGTGAAAAAGGCTGTGCCTGTTGAGAGGTCCGTTAAATCGCCCACCAAAAAAGTGGAACCACCAAAACCGAGCCGTGAAGAGTTGCCAAAAACAGAAAATGACGGGAGTTCCCATGCACTAAAGTCTAATCTAGATACTTACGAAAGCACAGATAAAATTGTAGAACGTTCAAAAGAAAAAGTTTTGGACTATATAGATACAACATTGAATGAAGTGTCAAAAAGCAATGCTTCAAATTTAACTGAGGTGGTTGGTCGCGAAGAAAGTTTCACGCATAGTGACCTTGAGGACAACACGGCTGTCAATTTTTCGACGTCTGATCAAACGAACTTCTTTTCAAACGTAAAAAATGATCACAACGGCGAAACGAAGACCACACCGCCGTGTGTTACAACAATTGAGATTAATAACGAATTGATTGCTACTAATACTGATGTTTTTGTAGCTTTTAGTAGCAAAGACAAAATTAGCGAGAAAGAAAAGAGTAATATCAAAGTAGATGAAAGTAACGTTGAATCAAATTCGAGTAATTGTGAAGCAAATCAAATTTCTGAAGGTAGACTAATTCGTTCTAACTCAGAACCAAACGACGAAATTCTTACAAGCAATGACGTTAAAATTGAAAGCGAGACTCCGAAACAACCAGCAGAAAGTTATGACAACAGAGTACTTGAAAGTGAAACGAGAAATGAAGATGATGAAAAAGTTGATGACCAAAATACCGCCGAACAATCTGTTAAGAAGGCGAACGTAGCCAATGATCACAAAATGACATCCAGGCGGAAATCCAGACATCTTTCTCCGGTTAAAATTTTGGGTCCCAAAGGTGATCGGAAACAAATGGTTGTTGACATTACAGGAACTTATGTTGCCTCCAATTTGCCGACTTCGAAAACCAATACTCCCTCTCACAAAGAAACACTGCCAAGTATTATTGCCAGACCGAAACCAAAATTCAACCTCCCAGAGCCAAAAATGTCGGTTGATAATTTGAGGAAAAGTATTCTGAGTTCTGGAGAGGGAAGAAAGGAGAATATAAATGGTCAGTTTGAAAAGGAGGAGCTGTTATCAGAGCTGTCATCGAAGACAAACTCTGCTATTAGCCCAGAAAAGTATCGCGGTCCGAGATCAAAGGGTTCAGGAAAAGAGAAGTCTGTCGTTTTTGAGGATCAACTGCCTCTCCGCAAATCATCGAATAAAGTTGGGAATCTCAATGCTGTAACTCACGTTAAAGAAAACTCTGCGGGAAATACAAAGCTGTCGAATGGAAAGTTGTCCAACGCTAGTAGTGGGATCTTGACTCGGCGATCAATACATTTTGACAAGACTGTGCGTCCTTCTAGCCTCTCACCTTCGAAGCAGCCCAAAACTGAAGTCCACAAAGAAAAGGTGGAAATGGGCCCGAAAATATCAAATGATAAGAGAACTACAAGTATTGGTCAAGCTAATGACAAGAAATCTTCGGAGAACCTCGATTATGGTGCTAAATTGGTGGAGAAACCACAGCACGTTCGAAATGAGTTTGAAAAGTCAACATCGCAACAGTCAGTTGCTAATACTGGACCAAAAATTACTGGCCATGTCAGTGTCAAGTCTGACAGTTGTAATGAAATTATCGGCTCGGATCAAAATAATGTTCCCAATTCATCATTTTTTAAATGTTTGGTAGAAGCGATTGATAGTAATGCAGAAAATGATCAGAATTTAAATTCAAACAATCATAGATTACCTCGGTTGTCATCCGCCATCAGTTCAATTTCAAACATATCTTGTGATACGGTAGTCGATGCAAACGAAGCAGAACCGCAGTTTGATTTAAAAGAAACTAGAACCCGTGATGACAAAATGTTGTCCCACCGCGGAGAGATCATTCAGGCTAAAACTCCGATTGCGACTCCCGTGAGTGACAAAAATCAAAAAGTAGCCGTAGTAAAAGTTTCTTCCACTTTCAGTCAACAGAAGCCTACAAATGAGAATTCCCACATTAAACGACATACAAGACAAGCTTCGGTTCAGAGTGTTGTTCGGCCTGTGAAAGAGCCGATTCCTCATAAGAAACCTGATTATTCTAGAGTTCCCCTCAACTTGAGCAAAACACAACAACCTGTTCTGGAAACAAGAAATGACAAGTCGGTGGTACAACCTGTTAAATATCCGAAGAACGGGGTTAATGGGGTAACCAATGTTAGTGCCTCTATCAACGGCAAGCACGTCAAAAACGACATCGAACTTAAAGATACAAGTGTGATCGGAACATTAAAAACTGCATCAGGAAGTGCGAACTTGCCGAAGCAGAAAATATTTTCCGACCAACATTCATTGACAGATGTTAGCAATAATGAGGGGAGTAATGACGTCAGAGAGGGCGTGAAGGAAAAAGTGGAACTGTCACAAATTGATGTCAATTGTGAAAAAGACACAAGTGCGCATCATACTCCTCGTAATAATGTGAGCAATGTTGACTTCGAAATTAGTGGTTTATCTTCTGACGTGCCTTTATTCAATATCACCCCAAACGGTCAGGTTTCAGGCCAGATATTCGAAAAGACTGTCAGCGACAATTCTCCAGTTCCACATAAATTGCAAGTGTCTCGGAAATACGAAGCACCCAAACCAGTTACAAGGTCGAAGTCAGATCAGACTCTTAGCAACATCGATTCAAAATCAAAATCAAACTCATCCAAAACTTCCACCGTTAACTACCCACCAACTTTGAAAGTAAACAAAAATAGAACCAAGAACATCGAACCACTGGCTACTAGCGAACAAGATTCAAGTAGCAATGCCAAAGCGAAAGTTTCAACAATTTCTAGACCTATATCTGGCCAGAAACGCAAGAAAATATCTATTGTAGAACCCCAGAAAGAAGACCCTCCTAAAAAAGTGCGCTCCTTAGTTCACGATCAGTCACAAAAACCATGGCGTAATGCTATGGCGAAACCCTCTGTGACGTCAGCAAATGAAACCGAACCGGCATCGAGCAAAGAGTCGAGTCAACTATCTCTAAAGAGGAGCAAGTCACAATTTAGTCTTGATTCCTCTACAAAAAATGAAGATACCAAAGATAACACTGATCCTAAAGACGGAATTATAGCGGACACTGGAAGCTCTAAGACTGAAGAAGTTGATTCTACAACTATAAGTGAAGAAACTCGAAAAAGTTATTGGTCAACGATATACAACTTTTTATTTCAAAGGAAATCGAACAATTTTAAGTCTTCAAATCAAAACAATGTTGCAGTAAATCGGGAGATGACAAAAATTGAAGAAGAACATGACGAGACAAAAGAAAATGAAAAGGTTTCGAATCAGAAGCAACAGGTACCGTCTCTTCGCAGGGCGCAGATTACTGAAAAATCTTTAACAGAACAATCTCAAAGGTCAGTTTTCTTTCCAACTTAAAAATTAAAATTGAGTTAGCATTCATGAGTACTTCAGATTCAACTACTATTTAAAAAATTGTTGTGAACTCAGCTGCTGTTTGTGTTAATTTTTTTGGGCGAACCAATTAATATTTTTTAGTGAAACCTGCCTTCTTTGTTGACGACTTTTTGGTTCAAAATAAACGAATGAAAAGCTGCCTTAAATGTTACTTGAAGACACTCTGAAAGTTTTCAAAGATATTTTGACCAGCGTCTTTTTTTGAAACTGACAGTAGATTTTTTTGTTAAGCGAAATTTGGCTCGCCTATATGTTTATGTCGATATCTCTGAAAAGATCTTAAACAACAAATCGATCGTTAAAATTTTAATTGGCTCGAAAAATCATGAGACTAAGTCTTCAAAATCTATCTTTTTTCTTACACTGAATACTGAAAGATAGATAAAAATAAAATTCGATAATACGCAGGTGCACGCAATGTTCCGAATTCCCAGTCTTCGCTCAATTTTCTGTCAACTAGATGACAGGCGAAACGTTCAAAAAGTGGGGAAACCTCGAGAAAAAGTTAAGTTCAATTCATTGTGCAGTGCTCGCTCCAATAGAAGAAATATATACATATGTACATGCCGAGACTTTCCGACTTTTTTTGGACCTTTTTTATCGCAAACTACATCAACCCAAAACCTTCCTAAGCTCTGGAAATAAAAGATGGCATGTCATTCTAGCATACGACTGAAATAAATAAGCCATTAAAAATCTTCTGTTTTGTTATCCCATGCCAAATTTGTTCAAATTTGTAAAGATATAACTCAGCATCAAAATAATGTGAAGGATGAGAAGAAAAGGACATGTCAGTGAAATATTTCAAAACTGCTTTTATCCTACGGATTCCTCACTTTTGTTAGTACTTGAAGCCACTCAACTCAAAAAAATGTACGAATAATAAGAATACGAATCAAATAATAGCAGCAGAAAAATGAAAAAGCGTAACATCACAAATCCTGCAAATCTGTTATTTTAATCTAGAAATTCGATTAGACTTTAAATACGATATGAAACGATTGACATACCTCAATTCCTTTTATATTCTGTTTCGAATTAAACAATATTGCAGAGGACGAACAGGTATTTGTTTGTCTTCAGTCCTTCCATATTCATGATAAAAGAATCAATGGGAGTGATAGATTCTGGATAACCTAGGGATTACTAAAAATATGAGGTGAAACCTGAAAATTATGTAACTGGAAAAAATAATAAAAAAAAATCACAATTTAACATCTTGGACAACTGGAGATTTTGAATAATCTAGGGGTTACTAAATAATATAAAGATGGGAATGCTGGTATTTTTTCTTCTGATAAAAGTATAATGTAAAGAAAACCAAAAATGTTTGTTTTTCGGGATTTCTTGGAATCTTTAATGTGGATCGTACAAAAATAATAATTTGGTCAGTTTTATGACAGTTCTTTGACAGTATGGACTTTAGATAACGCTAACAGACGCAATAAGAGAAATATAATCTCATCCCTTGCTCAAAAATTGTTTCACATTCTTAAATGCAGCACTTTGAAACCGAATTAAAAACTATGGCGTACTTTGTAGCAGTTTAAGTGGAAAAATACGCAAAATATGCGTGGAAACCAATAAACGCAGTGTGTAAGTTTATTTTCAATTCATGGCCAACCAAAAATGACTACTACTTCGGAAAGTGTTTGAGTTTCATTGGTTTGGGTTGCTGACTCAAGCAGAACGAAGGACGCTGAGACACTAAATTTTAAAACAGTAACAACGCCTTGTAAAAATATTATGTAGTTTATTGAAGATCATTTTTATTAGCTGCGATAGCAAGAGTTGAGTGGACTTTTTCCTTTTATCTGCCTTTTTTTGCTAATGTTTCGTGGGTCTTGATTTTTGTTACAATTTGTGAGGTGTTGCTCACAGCAAATCTTGAGTTTTGTTCAAATATGCAATTTTGTTTATGTAATGTCATTTTTTCTCTTATTATAGCGAGTAGTTTTGTTCATTGGTGTTGGTTTATTACTTTCCTCACTCTCAAATCGACTTTTGCTTCTTTTCGAAAGGAAGGTGTAAGTGTCAGCTATTTTTAATTGCACTCTAATTGGAAGTTAACTGGGGCAGAAGTTTTACGGATTATTGTAAATCGAATTGATCTCTCAACAATTAGTATAAAACAAATCTTTTCCTCCACCTTGTTTTTCGTTTGGGTATTGCGACTACAGGTTGTTAATAGTTTGATGTTCTTTCACTGTTAAGTGGTCTGATTAAAAGATTTTTATAAGTCTCTCTTTTACAGATTTTCTAATTTTTTTTGGCGTATGAGATTTGTTTGCCACTTTGATAATCAGAGGCAGTTGTTCATAGATAATTGATGATGACCCCGTTCCTTAGTTGGTATTGTTGGAATTGAAATTCTGTACCTGCCATGATATTATTTTAAAATTAGTTTTAGGTTTTTTGTCCGTTTTATCTAAGGCACATTTGTTTTCTGACTTACCTCTATTTTATTCCACAAAATTACATAATACGTTCAAAGGCAAACTTAAAAGAAACCGTATAAACCAATTAAGCCCTGTCACCAAGACTTAATGTTTTTTGTCTTAGTGCATTAGGTTCCTCAGAGTATGCTGCTGACTGATTATAGAATTGAGCGCTAATTGTGTTCCTATTTGGAGGTTCAATTCACCATATTTATCGAAGCGTTGGTTAATGGGTTAAATCTGGCGGCTATCTTTTTCATTTGAATAGCATGATAGTTCATGTTTTGCTTAAAAAATTCGTAGCAGCGTTTTTAATCGTTATACTATTTTTTACACGGATTCTGAAACTAGGGTTGTTTTAGACATTGAATGACTCAAAGGATTGATGTTTGATAATTCTTTTTGAGACCTAAGCAACCTGTCTCCGAACACATAAGTCTTTAGCTGTCTCTCTACCGGATCGATATATTGTCTGCAGTAATTTTTGCTGCCCGACATTTGTTTCAATGAGCACTATAAAATCTCTTTTGGAAGTGTTTAGGACCCAATTCCTGCAATTAGAGAGAAACTGGAAAAGTGTTATGTATGCGGAAAAAAATATGAAAATACTGTTCGGGGCAATTCAACATCTTGCACAAAAAGCCAGAAATTTTTTTTTGGAATTTAATGGAATTTTTTATTCCAGGAGTTTGTTTCACAGGAATTTGTTTCATCAATTCATAGCATAATATTTTGGCGACAGTATAGACTCTTAGATGTTGCTAATGGACGCAATAGTAGGATTGAACGCAATCAGAGAGAGAGAGAGAGAGAGAGAATGTCATGATAGAAGCGTTTCTCAAAATTACTGCGAATTTTTCGCTATTATTGTACAAAAACTATTCTCTCTGAAATAAACAACTTTCAAAACTGCGATAATAACTGTTAGTCACGACATAAATTGTAGTATATAGTGCAAAAATATACGCAAAATTTTTATTTTCATTTTCATGTCGTGGGAAACTAAAAGTTACTACTACTTCGTAAATTATGTGAATTTGCTTGGATCTGGTTTGCTGACTCAAGCATGGCGGAGGAACCCAGGTAACTCTGCTTTAAATATGCAAAACAAATTTTCAAAATTTCAGTAGATAACTTTCTGTTACAGTTTTATGCCGTAAACCTTGTATTTAAGACGATTTTTAATAGCTGCTTTAGCGATAGTGCAGTGGACCTTTTTTGTCTTTTCGTGGTTAATTTTATCTCGGTTGAGATTTTTTGTTAAGAACTGTGAGCTTTCGCTGACATTAAATCTGTTTTTTGTTCAAGTAAACAATTTCGACAATAATCTGTGCATAATATCATTGTGTCTTTTCGAAGAGAGTAATTTTATTCATCGCGTGAATATTATTTTGGTCTCGCGTCATTTACCTCACCCTCAAACAACACTTCCTTGCTCTAAAATCAACTATTGCAATTGGGTGTCGCTTTAATTGAATGTTATTTGAGGGTAGAAGTTTTGCCAATTCTTCTCAATCTCATTTAAATCTTTCCATTTTTAAAAGATTTTATATGTTTTTATTAACAGATTCTATTTTTTGTTTGAGTATAAAGTTAGTATGCCAAATTGATAAGCAAAGGCTGTTTTAGTAGCAAAATGTTGATAGCCCAGGTTGTTAGTTGTTTTAAATTTTTGAATTGAAACTCTGGACTTGTCATGAACGAAGTAAGAAACAATTAATAAAAACGTGTTTGTCTGTGTTACCGCAAAATTTTTACTTCGCCGTTTTTCTCGAGAACATTATTTCGATTTGAGTTCTTACGTGATTTTTTCACGCTTGACGTTTCAATGTTTTGCTATACCTTAGTTGCGCATTTTGAGAAATTAAGTATGCGTTGCTAAAATAAAAGTGATCGTAAATTAGCAGATTTTAACGGCCCGATAGTATTAAGTGCTTCAGTCTTTGGCACAGAAGGTCGCGGGATCGAATTCCTCTCTTTTTAATTAATAAAAGCGTGTTTGTCTGTGTTACTGCAAAATTTTTACTTTACCGTTTTCCTCGAGAACAATATTTCGATTTGATTTCTTCGTGATTTTTTTCACGTTTGACGTTTCAATGGTTGCTATACCTTGGTTGCGCATATTGAGAACGCAGATTTTAACGGCCCGATAGTTTGGCACAGAAGGTCGCGGGATCGAATTCCTCTCTAGTCGAGTCTTTTGCAACTTGCTACAGCGCCCTCTGAATTAAATTGCCCCGACTATCGTTCGAGTGCAATTTGTCGGACGTTAGTTGGTTTTTATTATTCGTTTAATCGAAGTCAGCACTTTCACGTTTGATATCTGACTTACCTCAAACATTGTTTCAAATTAATGGACTTTAGAATATATTCATCATTTGTTTGCGCGAATGCGTACAAGGGCAAAGTTAAAAGATACGGTATAAATCAATGAAGCCGGAGCACTAGGACGTATTTTTTATAGAATTTTCGCATTGAAATATCGCAGTTCCTTAGAGTATACTGCTAATTTGTGCTAGTATTAATCTTATAGTCCTCCAAGTTAGAGGCTCATTTCTGCGATTTCACCGAATCTAATAATACTGTAATGTAACTACGATAATCTAAAATAAAAATTATTTGAGCAACTGTTTCTCTTAATTAGCACATTAACAGCTAATAAGAAATAAATTTTCATGAAATGTTTGCATTTGGGCACTTCAAGTTTTGAAGATTAGCGATCTTGCTCCTTGTTTCAAAAGCTGGTCTCAGTTGTCCGATTTGGGTTTAAAAGTTTAACGTAGTTTGTTTGATTTGCAGAAAAAGTAAAAAAAGTTTTTTTGGCAACTTAATTTTAAACCATTCTGCATTTTTCCTGTCAGAACTGATTTATGGTCTCAAAATTTTTAATATTTGTTTACAGTACTGGAGGACCATCTGGAGTAAGGAAGAGTACGAGATTGAAGGATACAGCTGACAAGAGAGAAGCGGCGCATGATAAAACAGGTACTTTGAGAGTAACCAAAGTAGACAAATTTCCTCCTCATCCCATTGCTCTTTATTGCCTCCCATAGCAATTTGTGTCGTTAGAAAGCACGGCACTGGGTGACCGTAGCACTTGCCCGTCGGAGGTGTGTGTTTTTTTGTGTTTGTTTGTGCGTGCGTGTTGGTTGGGACAAAGCAAAAGTTGGGACTGTTATTTGCCTTCTCTTGTTTTTTACGACTCCAAGAGGAGTATTTTTATTTTGACGTTTTATTTAACGGAAGTACTGTGTTTAGGCAGCATTTTGACTTAAAACTGTTTTTTGCTAACTTAAAACTGTGTGAACTAATTTTTGCTGAGATGTCTGTTGTTCATGTGCTGCGTTAAATGATTGACTTTTCGACTTCGAAATTTTTTTGACAGAATGGTGCATATACATATCCTTTTTGGTCGTTTTTCGTAGATTTAGCTTTTTTTGCTTGTCGTTGGGTTTTTATCGATATATTTTTCGATCGAAGCTGCAAAAACGGGTCATACTTCTCAATTTTTAAAATGCGTTTTTTTTGGCTTTTTTTCATTAACTTCTGCCTTATTTAAGTTTTTAAACAAACTTTAGCGTTAGGTTATTAACGTAAGGCATTTTTTTATCACAAAATTTGTACTGATAAATCTGATTGCGGCTGTCTTGTGTAATTTTTCTGGATTTTTTCTGTTGATTGTGGTGGAATTCTTAGCTTAAGCCTGTCGGTGATCGTAGAGGATTTAAGTTTCGTTAAATATATATAATTAAGTTTTGTTGGCATTAATTGTTTGAAGTTTAATAGAAATTTGACTCTTAATGGTAGTTTTAGCTTTTTTTGGTATTTTCGGCAAAATTTAGCTTTTTTTGGTATTTTCGGCAAAATATTTCAATGTTTCGAATCTCTGATTTTATTTTCTTTTTTAAAAATTTTTATTTGATCTGGGTGTTTGAGTTCTTGAAAAATTTCGAGGTTTTAGACTGTTTTACTATTTTTGTTTTTTTTATTTGCAGTTTTTAGAGTTCGGGTGAAATATATTTTTTGCCGAGTAAATAATTAAAAGATATTTTTGTGAAGGATTTCTTGGGGCCAGGCTATGGCAAGAGAGTTTTTTGCTTTTTGGTTCCAATCTTCTCGTTTTGTTTGCTGTGACGCCAAAACTAACAATCTGCAGCTTTGAATCTAAAATTGAGTTACCTCATTTTTGAAATTTAGTTCAGTCTGTATCTGCATTACGCTTTTCCGATACAACGAGTTCATTACGTCGCCAATCCTAAAAAATCCGTGAAGTCCGTATTTGCGGAACACGAGTGACAATCTTTTGTCACTGCATTTCTCGTGGGATAAAATTGGTTAAATTGTGGACAACAGTGATAAGAAAAGCTGTGGACAGTCGATACAAAATTCCGTCACTTATCTCGACAAGTCCTGTTTTTGTGTCTCAAATGTCCGCAATTTGTGAGCGGGGAATTCGTCATCAATGTCCTCAATTTTAGCATGGTTATTCATTCCATTTCAATTTTATGCTGCGCGCTTAATCTGCTTTGCGGCCATTGAATAACTTAAAAATTACAAAATCAATGACAGAAATTTATCAGCTGTGTCCACAGTTTAGATCAAAGCTTACAAAGAATAAGCTGCAATTAACACACCACAGTGAATTGGACTCAGTGGCAATGATTTTAATGTCGTCCAACGCTATTTGAAGCATCCAAATCTGGACTTTGTTAAAATTAGCGTCGGATGATTTCAATATGAATCACTGAGTGCTGTTTTTCTTTATAGAGAAAACTAGCTTTTTTTTCAGTTTTATAAAAATCCCCAGATCTGTTTCTCTTATTTTATAGATAAAATTAGCCTTTTGAGTATGTTAACAAGACCCCGGAATGCTATTTTTCTTTGTTGAAAAAATTGGTCTTATGGTTATTTTGATAAGTCTCTCAGTGCTTTATAGATAAAATACTTTATAGGTAAAATAAGTACTTTGATTAATTAAATAAAAATCCCTCAATGCTATTTTCTTTTCACCAGCTGATATTTGGGTCAGACATCAGATTTTGACCAGCTTTTGAACAGAAGTGATAAAAATTCGATGAAAACTTAAACGTAACTGAAAGCATTTATTTCTTTATTCATACTTCTTTTCATACGTTATTGATTCTGTTCTTTTCTTGATTAAGTTCCTTGTTTAACTCGTTGTTTTTTGTTAATTCTCATTCATTAAACTTCAATTGTAATTCCATCGTTGGTTAATTTGATAAAAATTTCGCACCTATAATTAAATCCCGCACCCGTGAACATCATGACTTACATGCTTTTTATTTAGTCTGATTTTTCAGTTGGTTTTTCTCAGATCCAGCTAACAGAAACTAAAACGTGTGGGTATTTTTATTTACAGTTGATATTGATTCGAAGGAAAATGCTTACTGAGTGTTTTTTGTACCAAAAATCCGTTTTATAGTCCTTCAGTCATTGTTCATCACTCCTTGTTCACCAGTTATTTATTTGTATTGGTTATTTCTCTTTTAGTGTTCTTTTATCTATCATTTTTTGCAGAAAAAATCTATCCCGACTCTTCAGGGCAATAGTTTTCCTTCTTTTTGAATTAAAATTCATGTAGTTTCGGATAATAAAGACACGGATAATAGTTAACATTAATTGAAGATAATAGTGACATTAAAGTTGCGGACAATAGCAAACCGGACAACCTTTACAAAGACTTCAAAAACTGCGGAAGTTAGTGAAGTTTAAACCGCGGCAAGTAGTTACTTTAGCGTGGATGTTAGGGACGTAATTTTGTGGACAATAGTGACAAAAATCTGTCCGCTTTTTCCGTGCGTCTTCACATTCTGTATTCGCGGACATCTGTGACGAATTCTTCAGTTTTGAGCAAATTTGAACTCGTTTCCTTTGCTGTTACGGTTGTCCGCGAAAGCCTATGAAGCCCCAGCTTAAAACATGTGAGAGCGGGCAATGCTGACTACAGCAAGCAAATTTGCTTGCTCAAAATGTAGGGTTGACGACGTAATGTTAATTTTCTAACCAAATTGTCAAACTTTTGTGAAGCAGAGATGGACTGTTTCCTGGACAAAGAAGATTGATGTTGAATGCATGATGTTTTGGTTGTTCGGGGTGGCCCGTTGATTCTAATTGCTTCCTTGATGTAATATTTGTCATAAAAGTGTCATTTGGGGTATTCTAACCCCAAGTGTCATTTTGGGGTATGTGTCACCTTAGAATAAATTTTATGCTATTTGGATATAATTTTATACAAAAATTGATGCGCAAGCTATAAATTTCATAAGTAATTTTCAATTCAACATTTTGCCTTGATTGATCTGTAATGCATTATTTTCAAGCTGGGCGTTCAAATGAAAAATGTTTTTTGTCAAATTCGTTAGTTGAATATTGTGTTTGATTAACGGTATGTAGAATAATTTTTTAGCATCTGGCGTTCAGAAACAGAGCAAAGATGAGCAAGAGCATGTCACCCGACAGTTAAGTGTACCAAACTCGAATGCTGTCTCGGGCGGTCATGGTAGAAACACGAAATCTGATCTTGAGAAATCAAATAGAAAACTAGGTGTAGCAAACTTGACGGAATCGCCGTCTAATGTTCCTCCGAATACCAAATTGGAACGGGAAAAATCAAACCGAAAATTAAGCTCAGCTATTTCGAGTGTATCGGACGGACAAGATCCGAATGCAAAAGCTGAACAAGAACTATCAGATCGGAAAGTAAGCATAACAAACTCGGCCACATCAACTGAGCAAGTTCCAAGTATGAAAACGGAACAGGAAAATGCTAATCCAAAATTAAGTAGAACCAACTCGTATGTATCGTATTCGACTATTGCTCCTGTTTCTAATGACCCTAGCAAAGTGGCGCCATCAGGTATAGATCCAGTTAGCAAATCGGATATCCAGGCATCGCAACAAGAAAAGCGGAAGAAGAAATCTAAAGAATCAAAGAAGGTGGAGACGGTAGCTGACCCAGTTGAAATTGTTCCGGAAATCCACCCGAACATGATGAAGATCGAAGACGAGGTCGAGCCGCCAAAACAAGAGAAGAAAAGATCTTTTTGGGACAAGGTTAGTTCCAAAAAAATCGATGGAGTTATTTGTCAAAACTGCATGAAACTTTAAGTTTGAACAGTGCGTCCCGGAAAAGCAGTTTTAAGACCGCTTTAACTCTTCAATTGGGTAGGTAGGCTTTTTAAATCTAACGATGACCAGTCCGATAAGTACGATTTTTAATATTATTTCATAGTGTCTGCTTAGATTTGACAATCAATTTTTTACTATTTTGAACATTGTTAGATCATATTTGCCTGCTTATTTTCTTACTTCTATTTATTTTTGATTCATTTTTTGTTGGTTCTGTTATCGAAAAATACGACTGTACCGGGGCATATTGTAGTTGATCGAGATACTGTTGAGATTAAATGGCTCGAATGGCTCAAATAAACTAAAATTGTTCACGTGACATTTTCCTCTGTTTTCCTCAGTCCAGAAAACGCAACATTCAAGTTTCTTCGTTTTTCTTAGAAAGTTTTTTGATTTATAGGGTTGAAGTTTCATACAAGGATCACATATGATTTCATACTGTTCATTCTTGATTTCTTAGAACGATCCTAATATGAAACGAAAGAAATCATATATGATCTCTGTATGATTACCAAGAAATCATGTCTGATCCTACTAAATACTCTCTGTCTTCATTATACGGGAATTTTTGGCAGCACTCAAAATTACCACGCTTTTAGTTACTTCGCTTTGTCTCAAATTTTGATGGAGTTTTTGGATCTATTCTGTTTCGGCCCCCAGCTTAGTGAGCATAAATCTTTTATGACCCCCAGGCGCACGTGCTAGTTTCTTACATAGTAACGTGCTATATAACAACATATAATTTGTAAATGGGGGTCATAAAAAACACTGGGGGGCAAAACCGAATAGATCCAAGTTTTTATCCAACTCTTATTTCGATTGAAACTTATTTTTCACATCATAGCTGATTAATTAGATTACATTTTTTTTCAAAAATTCGCCACTCTTCACAAGGCAATAGTTTTGGCGAAAGAACTGCGGAAAAAATAGTCAGACCCCAAAGAAAAGTTTCACCGGAGTTTCAAATTTTCTTACTGTTCTTTGGGCATTAAAAATTAAGTTTTGTTATTATATTGAAAGGCGATTATTATTTAATGATTATCCGCTGTTGCAATCGCATAACGCACTTCACAGCGTAGGTGACTAGACTAGACTAAGAAGTTCCGCCACTGTCGATATTGTTTTATTGGGTGGGGCAAGAGAAGACTGGCGGAATTTCGCCGTAGTCTAATCCCAAAACAAAAGTAGCTCCACTGTTTCAGATTTTCATAATGTTCAGTGGAACCCGCTTGTGCGGGTTGAAGTTTCAGATCTCTGCAGTGCCAGATTATAGGATTCCAGGTTTTCTATGTACAGTCCCAGATTTTCAAACTGTTTCCCTTTTAAAACTTGTAAAGTGCGTTTCCAGGTCAAAAGTGCCGTGTTTGGAGGTACCATTGAGGACGACTCGGGTGACGAAGACGAAGACATCTCGATTCCCGACCTCTCCGCAAATGAAGAGGCCGAGTTCAAACCCCGCCCGATTAGAATTAATATAATCAGTGCAGTGCAACCTTCCAATATTAGCGAGGAACGAGTGAGATTCTTTAACGCAGATTTCAATTACGAACCGCAGTTCACTTACCAACACCCTTGCCCACCTGAAGTTCTGCAGAGATATTCAGAACCCTGCACGAAGTACTTGAAGATTGTAAGTTGTATGTGCAGCTAAACTTTCTGTGTTACTGACTTTTGTACTCCAATTTTTGTATTGTTTTAGGTATTGGAGTAGTAATAGTTAAGCAAGAGGGGGGGGGGGGGGTGTGTGGGGTAAAAAGACGTACCTATGTATAAAGATTACGTATAGCCCATTTTCCCTCAAATCCCAAAGACGTACCTCACGGCATGATACCCACGCTGTTCACACGAGGGGGATTAGACAGATAATCCCTTAATGTTAAATTAGTAAGGTAATTTACCCCTTCCCATAAAAGACGTACCTCACAGCATGATACCCAAGCTGTTCACACAAAGGGGATTAGCTATGTAATGTTTTAATATTAAGTTAGACAGTATGAATCACTTACAGTTATGTACGACTTACGTGATTTTCAAAACTGTATCTCACAGCATGATAACCAAGCTGGTCACACAAAGGGGGATTAGCTAGGTTATGTTTTAATTTTAAATTAGATAGGATGACTATTTTACACTTAAGTACGGTTTACGTGATTTTCAAAAGTGTACCTCACTGCATGACACCCAAGCTGTTCGCACGAAAGGGATTAGCAAGATAATCCTTTAATATTAAATCAGTAAGGTCATTGACCCCCTACCATATTACACTTTAATAATGCAAATTTCCAAAGATGTACCTCCTCACAGCATGATACCCAAGCTGTTCACACGAAGGGGATTAGCAAGATAATCCTTCAAAAATAATTTAGGATGACTCATTTACAGTTACGTACGACTTTTCAAAAATGTACCTCACAGCATGACACCCAAGCTGTTCATACGAAAGGGATTAGCAAGATAATCCTTTAATATTAAATCAGTAAGGTCATTGACCCCCTACCATATTACACTTTAATAATGCAAATTTCCAAAGATGTACCTCCTCACAGCATGATACCCAAGCTGTTCACACGAAGGGGATTAGCAAGATAATCCTTCAATAATAATTTAGGATGACTCATTTACAGTTACGTACGACTTTTCAAAAATGTACCTCACAGCATGACACCCACGCTGTTCACACGAAGGGGATTAGCAAGATAATCCTTCAATAATAATTTAGGATGACTCATTTACAGTTACGTACGACTTTTCAAAAATGTACCTCACAGCATGACACACAAGCTGTTCACACGAAGGGGATTAGCAAGATAATCCTTCAATAATAATTTAGGATGACTCATTTACAGTTACGTACGACTTTTCAAAGATGCTCCTCACAGCATGACACCAAGCTGTTCACACAAAGGGGGATTAGCTAGGTAATGTTTTAATAATAAAATAGATAAGATGACTCATTTACACTTATGTACAGCTTACGTGATTTTCAAAAATGTACCTCACAGTATGATACCCAAGCTCGTCACACTAAAGGGATTAGCAAGATAGTGTCTTAACAACAAACTAATAAGGTCATTTACCCACCCATTCCCATATTAACAAAAAAGTACAATTTTTTATTTTTGATTTTTACAGATTTTTTTACAATTTTTTAAATCAATTTTTTGTTTAAAATAGTGTTTCACTGTGTCGTTTTAAACTGAAGTTCCAATTTTCCGATTTCAGAAAAAGTGGTATTATTGTTTTGAAATTTCTTATTTTTTTAGCCAATCACATAATCTGTCAGATCTGATTTTGGAATGTTGATGCTGAAAAACATTTACGATTCATTTTGTCTTTTGACATGGTTGAACAAAAGTAGCCTAAAAAAATGCAAAATACTCCAATTCTTCCTTTACTTCCTTCAACATCTTTTCTTTCTACTTTTCATTCAGATTTAGATTACACTCTTATCACGTAAGCATCAATATTTAAAACGGTAGTAACCGATAACAATTTGGAATTATCTTTTGAGGTGGATTGCACTAGAGTAACAATTAAAACTCAGACAACTAGCTTGACACTTCCGAAGGGTTTGTGGAGAACATTAGAGGCAGCTAGACATCATAACCTCCACCTAACCGACGAAAAAGTCAACAATTCATTGCTTTCTCTCCAAACTTCAAACCATTGAAAGAATTCGAAAAGAACAAGGGTTTCGCCCGTTGAAAGACAGCAAAGGAATTATGTTCCCGTACTCTCGTGACATAAATCACTACGGTGTTTGGTGGGTAGAAGACATGTTCTCCAAGCATGCTGACTCATTTTCTATAAAACCAGAAGCCTTCAATCTGCCCGATTTCAAAGACCTTATTCTTCCTCCGATCCAGGAAACTGACAATGAAGAGACTCAATAATCTCATCAAAATATTCCTTTCTCGAACTATAAGTGTTCTCCAATAAAATAGTGAGATAACTCGCTTTTGTTCGATGCTAAATTCACCCTCACGTAACTAAATATAGAAAACTCATCTTTGGCATCACGTGATGTTACTAAAAATAGAAGTGACATAACTATTACGTCATGATGCACGCTCTATTTTCATTGGTTACGAATTATTTTATAACATCTCATTGGATACGAAGTTTATTTTTCGCTACTGTTCTCGTTCTTACTTAAATTTCATTGGTTCAAGATATCAAGCCCTTTCTTGAAGACAATTCATTCATTTGTTTCTTTCCACTCTCAATATTCAGTTACCTTTTTATACCCAACTTTTCTACTTTAAAAACTCATTTTTACTTACTGATGGATCAAAGCTCAGTCTCACCTAATTCCAAAAAAGAATTCTCCTTTCCCATCCGCAAACGAAATTACCAGGGAAAACCAGTTGTTCCCTCTCCACAGTTTGATTACCACAATGAGAGCATGTTTTCTCTATTTAAAGACATGAACGATAAACAAGACAACACCGACTCACAACCAAATGAGGAGCACGATGGAAGAAACAACTGTTGGTCCTTTCAAGAATACGGTAACCGGAAGTTTCAAATCAGCATCCCAGAGGAAACAATCAACACAAACTCTAACTGGACTCACTTGAAAGTATTTCGCGAAAATGTGGAAAGTGAATATGTTCTGCATCAATTTCTGATGCTATCGGCCAGAGAATTGAAGCTTGTTATTGAAAAGATACCTGAGATGATAAAAAAAGCACTATTGTTCTAACCTACTGTAGGTACTGCGAAGCTGGTGATTGACGAAAATGTGTTCCAACCAACTGATGTTGAGGAAAAAGCAAAATTTGATGTGTTCTGGGAGGTCAGTGAGACTGCTCGACGGAAGGTGTGTGTGACTAGAATATTTTTCCAAGATGATCCGAATCGATGTTATTTCACAATCAAGCTGTTCACACGAGGGACTGAAAAGGACAATTTTAGAAGAAAATGCTTTCTTTCGGTCAGAGTTGGTGAGATGGAGAAACTACACAGAATGAGCGATGAAATTATTTCAGTGCTGAACAAAGTCAAAAAGCAAAAAAGATCGCAAAGTGCATAAAAGTAATTGAAAATTTTTATATTGTATGTTCTGATGTTTGTCTTTTTAAAATTTAATGTTCCAGTACAGTTGCTTGATATGAACATTGAGGAAATTGTAGCGTTGGAGAAAGAAATCAGTAAACTTTTTGTGGGAAATACAAAACGCAAAAATTATTTTTTGGCTGTCTGTCGAAGCTTGGACAAAAGTGTAGATCTGGATTAAATCAACAGAGAAACTCCGTTTGGGGGACTAATAGGAGTTGGTGACTCAAAGTTAGAAAAACTTCTCAATTGGTCAAAAGTTTTTCGGTTACATGCTACATTTCATGATGCCGCAGGATACCTGAAAAAAAATCTAAATATCGGCCCTAAATATTGTTACATGGTTCCATTTTTTAATTCTATATTGAATTTTTGCTTATTGGGACATATGACAGGTCTTGCATATTGTTGTTTTTTGAAAATGTCAGCACGATTCCAATTTATCAAAGTGTGAATCATTATTTCCTAAAGACGAACAAAGATCAGTTGCTCTCTAATGACAGATCATCTCAATCACGCATCTGACTTTATTTTTGATGATAACAATCAAGAAAGACCTCCTTGGAAAATCTGTGGTCGCACTTGCTCTCGAACAGCTTTTTTGTCAATATTTCAGTGCTTAGTTGTATTAGTACTGCTTCTGTTTTCAATTATTAATCTTATTTTTGCTAGAACTTGTGACGAACGAACAGTTTGGATTGCTATTCTTTCAAGTGCCGTTGGTTATATACTTCCTAATCCCAGAACATAAAATGAACAAAATCATTTCAACAAACGAACGAATTTTGATGTATCTTGTTGGTCCTTCCGGATCTGGAAAAACTGTTTTTATCAGTGATATGCTACGAATGAAAACTTTTCAACCATCATTTGATCAAATTTTATACTTTTATAAGCACTTTCAGTCAATTTACGACACAATGATTCAATCAATTGCAGATATAGAATTCATTCAGGGAGTTGACTTTGATTTAATCGATAACTTACCCGCTGACGGTACTAAATATTTACTTATATTCGATGATTCATTAGACATTCTTTCCAAGTCGGAAATATTCAACGGAATTGCGACAGCCGGTAGACATCGAAACCTAAATTGTGTTTATATCAAGCATAATCTCTTCCACAAAAACAAAACTGGACGTGATGCCGAGCTGCAGACTACTCACAATGTTTTGTTCAAATCACCGAGAGATGTGCAGCAGATTGATATCTTGGGGAGACAGCTAGGACTCGGAAGACAACTAAAACAGTGGTATGATGATGCAACACAAGAACCATATGGTCATCTTATGATTGATTTGAGACCATCTACACCTGATTTGTTGAGATACTGTTCAAATGTAACATCATTTCCCTCAGAATTCTTTGTACCGAACAGTCGTGCTCGTATTACTGATATTAATGATAAACGCACGGAACTATTTTACTCTGCAGCTCTTTCGCAATCTCAGCAAGAAATTTCAACCAGCTTTCCTTCTAAATTGTCCTAAAGAGTTCATCAGATTTCTCTGTGAGTGTATTGTAAACTTGATTGAAGGAAACCTCACAGGAGTTAGAAAAATCGGTTTGTTCGCTTCCAAAAACAACTTAGAAAGCTCACGTCAAAATCAACAACCATCAATTCCAGAAGACTTATATTGGGCTCGAAAGGTGGAATAACAATATTAAATTACATATACCAACCTTGTATGAACAAATTTTCAAATTTCTTCAATGAGTGAGGTCAAAAAGTTTGTTCTTTTTCCAAAAGAACTGTGGGAGACCAGAAAAAGGAAATTACCGGAACCCTCCTGCGAGATCTTTAAAAAAGAAGAAACTGTTTTTCCAGTTATCAAAAAAGCGAAAGAAGAAATTAGTTCCGAAAAAACCGAGCGTCCACCTAAAGAACTTAAGACAGATCTGGAATTTCACTATAAGAACAGTCCCGAGACATTGAAAACTTTGAAAGAAATTTACGAAAACAAACGGTTGAAAGTTTCACTTTCCAATACAATTATTGTTGACAACGTTGACACAGGAGTTGATACAAAAACATTCCTTCATTCAATCAAATTGAAAAACGCTCCAGTTGATCCAAACTATTTCCTAATTCTTAAAGTTCTAAATCTGAGACCATATCTGGTTAAAAACAACATTTTGAGGACACAGTATGGTTCAGACTGGTTCAATTACAGTTTCAGATAGAATCAAATTGCAGAAGTTGTATAAAGGCAAGGGACCAACAGCTTTCGGTTCTATCAACAACCTAAGAAAATCAAGTGGAATAAGTCGCGAGAAAGTTACAGAATAGCTTTTGGCGAGAGAGCTATACGAACCCTGAAAAACTTAATTTACCGCTACCTGGAGGAAAACGACACATTATCTTACATCAAAGACCTGCAAATGTTTGTTGACATCATCAACTCCAGAATAAATTGAAGTATTCGTTTGGCACCCAAAAATGTAGTCAATGCTGACTTTTTGACTGTCATGTACAAGCGGATGAAACTACGAAAAAAGAAGAAGACTTATTTTAAAGTAGGTGATAAAGTTCGGTTGGTATTAGTAGGGCACAATTTTCAAAAAGGATATAAGCCTCACTATACACATGAAATTTTCCTAATTCGAAAAATAAACACTTTGGCTCCTTTCCCGACTTACTTTGTTGTTGATCAGAAAGAAGAGAACATTGATGGAATCTTTTACGAGCAAGAATTGTCAAAAGTTAAATAATCATTTTTCAATTAGTCGCGCTAGAAAATGGACGGTTACAATCTGCCTTATTTTAAAGGAGTTCCTCGTCAGAGAGGGCGTGGCTTTGGAGCCTTGGCTAGAACAGTCGCTAGAACAACTCTCCCAATTCTCAAGAAATACGTTTTACCTGCAGCAAAAAAAATTGGACGAGATGTAATCGAGTCAGCCATTCCCGAAATTGGAGGTGTTTTATCAGGACAGACTTCAATTAAAAAAGCAGGAAAGAAGACTGCGAAATCAACAATACGAAAAGAAGTTGGTGGTGGTATGAAAAAGAGGAAAAACACGAGACAAAGTATCGTTCGGCAAAAAATTCGGAAAGACTTTCTGAAGAACCTTGACTTATCATTTTCCCAAACAAACATCACGGAGTACAGTCAAACATCATGAATTCCCAAAAGAACTTAGGGAGACCAGAAAAAGGAAATTACCGGAACCCTCCTGCGAGATCTATAAAAAAGAAGAAACTGTTTTTCCAGTTATCAAAAAAGCGAAAGAAGAAATTAGTTCCGAAAAAACCGAGCGTCCACCTAAAGAACTTAAGACAGATCTGGAATTTCACTATAAGAACAGTCCCGAGACATTGAAAACTTTGAAAGAAATTTACGAAAACAAACGGTTGAAAGTTTCACTTTCCAATACAATTATTGTTGACAACGTTGACACAGGAGTTGATATAAAAACATTCCTTCATTCAATCAAATTGAAAAACGCTCCAGTTGATCCAAACTATTTCCTAATTCTTAAAGTTCTAAATCTGAGACCATATCTGGTTAAAAACAACATTTTGAGGACACAGTATGCTTCAGACTGGTTCAATTACAGTTTCAGATAGAATCAAATTGCAGAAGTTGTATAAAGGGAAGGGACCAACAGCTTTCGGTTCTATCAACAACCTAACAAAATCAAGTGGAATAAGTCGCGAGAAAGTTACAGAATTTTTACAATCAAAAGAATCTTATACGAAGTACAAAGGGATCAGAAGAAAATTTGCCGGCTAAATGCGCATGCTCGCTATATTGATGAGATTAGGTGTTTGGATCTTGCACAAATGGATAAACTATCACAATGGAACCGAGGTATCAACTTCTTACTCGTTACTGTCGATGTTTTTTCTCGATTCTTGCGAGTAGAAGCATTACGAAGCAAAGCAGCAGAGGGTGTGAAAGCAGCTTTTATCAAAATGTGTTCGAAAAAGAACGAACTCAATTCCCGAAAAAATTATGGCTAGATCAAGGAAAAGAGTTTTTCGGAGATATGGCCAATTTCTGCGAGGATGTGGGAGTCAAATATTATCACACTTATAGTGAAACAAAAGTAGCTTTTGGCGAGAGAATTATACGAACCCTGAAAAACTTAATTTACCGCTACCTGGTGGAAAACGACACATTATCTTACATCAAAGACCTGCAAATGTTTGTTGACATCATCAACTCCAGAATAAATCGAAGTATTCGTTTGGCACCCAAAAATGTAGTCAATGCTGACTTTTTGACTGTCATGTACAAGCGGATGAAACTACGAAAAAACAAGAAGACTTATTTTAAAGTAGGTGATAAAGTTCGGTTGGTATTAGTAGGGCACAATTTTCAAAAAAGATATAAGCCTCACTATACACATGAAATTTTCCTAATTCGAAAAATAAACACTTTGGCTCCTTTCCCGACTTACTTTGTTGTTGATCAGAAAGGAGAAAACATTGATGGAATCTTTTACGAGCAAGAATTGTCAAAATTAAATAATCATTTTTCAATTAGTCGCGCTAGAAAATGGACGGTTACAATCTGCCTTATTTTAAAGGAGTTCTTCGTCAGAGAGGGCGTGGCTTTGGAGCCTTGGCTAGAACAGTCGCTAGAACAACTCTCCCAATTCTCAAGAAATACGTTTTACCTGCAGCAAAAAAATTGGACGAGATGTAATCGAGTCAGCCATTCCCGAAATTGGAGGTGTTTTATCAGGACAGACTTCAATTAAAAAAGCAGTAAAGAAGACTGCGAAATCAACAATACGAAAACAAGTTGGTGGTGGTATGAAAAAGAGGAAAAACACGAGACAAAGTATCGTTCGGCAACAAATTCGGAAAGACTTTCTGAAGAACATTGACTAATCATTTTCCCAAACAAACGTCACAGAGTACAGTCAAACATCATGAATTCGTTTTATCTTGAATTAGTATCCAACGCTTCCTCTCAAGTTTATCCTCAAAATACAATGGCTTCATTCACTAGTTTTCTTCCCGACAAAATTGAACTGGATGGATCTTGGGAAGTAGCTTTAGTCGAAGTATCATATCCCGGTATATGTTATAACGTTGAAGGAGGATTGATGACCTTTCACTATGATGAGAAATATAAGCATGTCTTTGCCATTCCACCAGCAGTTTTTAACTCAATGGATGAATTTGTAAAGAGTCTTACAGATATTCCCAGAAAAGCACAACATCCCAAAAACTTAGATTCTCAATTTTCCATCAACATCGACAAAAAAAGTCGAAGACTAACTTTTTGCAATAGAGAATCTCAAAATGTATCATTCAGCAAAAGTTTGGCTGCTAACTTGGGCGTTGAAGCTGACAAACCTGTTATGCCTTATTCGAAAAGATCATACAAAACCAAGTCCTGGGCAACGGCAGATCTCCCTTTTGATATTACTGGAACACATACAGTTTTACTCTACTTGGATATAGTTGAACCCAATTCAGTCGGTAATGTGAAATGTCCTCTTCTACGCTCCTTTCCATTCAAACACCGAGAGTTCCATAATGATGAGATTTTTAAGAGATCGCAGGTTCTGAGTTATCGCAGTTTCAAACACTTGAGATTCCATAAAGTAATCAAATCGAACTTCCACAGTATCCATGTAGAATTAAGAAACGCTGCTGGACAGCTTGTTCCCTTCTTCCCTATTGGTCAAGTTCAACTTACTTTATTATTCCAGAAAAAAACTTGATCATTTCCTCAATTATCATTATAAAAAACGGTCGGCTAAAATGAATTCCTTGTCTCACTCTATGCTCGACTTTTTTGGGAAAGTTCCAATTTTAGACCCAATTCTTTGGTCCAATGAACAACAACTATTTCCAACAAATTCCTTAAACGAATCAACAATCGAATTTCAATTGGAAACTGATCGTAATATTTTCACTGACTTGCGATCTACTCGATTATTCATCAGAGGAAGGGTTATTAAAGGCGATCGAACACGTTTGGATAATGCCGAAGAAACATCATTGGTAAACAATGCTCTTCTTTCACTTTTCTCTAATTGCGAAGTCTATCTAAACAATGAACAAGTTCACAGTGCCAATTCTCTTTATGCTCACCAAGCTTTTGTCTCTGCTGAATTTTCAGGAACAAAAGGAACCAAAGATAGCTTATCCCAATGCCAAGGATATCGATACGAGATTGAGCCGAACGATTTTACAAAAAGACCATTTACAGATGTTGTTTTTCAAAAAGATAAAGATGAAATTACTTTTTACGGTCCGTTGGCAATAGGTCTATTTGCTTGTGAAACTTTACTTCTCCCAAATGTCAACCTCAGACTGAAATTGATCCGATCATCTCCAGCGTTCTATATGATCGATACTGGTGGGCTGAACTCTGAGGCTATAATTTTGGAAGCTTGCCTTTTCACTAGACAGGTAGCGATCTCAGATAACTGGATGAGAAGTTTCAAAAGCAGACTGCTTCGGGAACCTGCCATATTTTACTATAATGAAGAACTTCCAAAGACGTTTATTATTCCCGCTGGACAGAACCAGTTTATACAAGAAAATATATTTTCAAACAAACCAATTCGAATGATTGATATTGCTATGAATCTGAATAATGAGTTCAGTGGAACATACAACACGAATCCGTTCCATTTTCGTAAATTTGGTCTTCGACAAGTTAAAATTGTGCGTGGGAATCAAACTATTGTAAACCTGAAAACAGAAAATCACGTGAGAGCTTATGCTGAAACGATGAAAGCACTCAAATTTGATGATGACGGTCCTAACATTCAATACAAGGATTTTGAAAATCATTTTCATTTATTTTTCGATCTCACTTCAACACAGGAGGCCAATGTCGAAATGCATTTTCCTGATGTAGTTGGAGCAGGAATTCGTTTGGAGCTCTACTTTGCTAACAATTTGACCAATACTGTAGAATTATTTGTTAGTGGTGAACGTATAAGTTCAATTGCAATTGATAAGGAGGGATCAGTAACCAAAAATGGATAATCAACAACTCTTATATGTTGTCAACAGGTTCCCACACCTAAAGTTCAAATACCTCGGTTCCTTCCCTGCAGACCTTCGACCAAAAAATTTACCTACAAACACGTTTTGTATAATCACCATAGATCCATCTACTCAACCGGGCTCCCACTGGATTTTGCTTGCGAATAAAAATGGAAAGTTGTTCTACGGTGATTCGATGGGAGAAGTTTTGGAAAAATATGGCCTCAGGACAAGAGCAAACTTTGTTTCATTAGTACAGGAGAAACTCCAAGATTCAGAATTGTGTGGTTTATATGCTATTTATTTTGCACATGTGTTATTTTCCAAAGTTTCATCCAAATATTTAAATGATTTTCATATATTGAAGTTCTTTGCTGATGTTTTGTGAGTTTTGAAAACCAAAATCTTGAAATTTTTAAACAGTAATCCGTAAAATGTTGCAAATGGTTTTCAAAACTTTCTATTGAGATTTTGTAATTTTGTATATAATTATTTGTATGTGTATTTGTATCTAATTCAGTTATTTCAAAAAAAGGTCTTTTGTTGAAAAGAGATTTTGGTAGGAAAACTGTGAATTAAAAACAGAGACGATATAAATATAAGACTAAGGAAAACGAGTTATAAATCTAAAGGAGTAGTGTGAATACCATCTTCACAGACTTTACGCTTGGGATAAAAATATGACAGTCCCACTTTCTTTAGTTCATAGGTACAAACTTTCTTGTTGTCAACAACTCTGAAGCCACGATTTGTTGAATAAACTCGCTCTTCATTGAAGAGAACTTTTCTGTACTTGTTAATGGGCTCCTCAATGTTGTTCTTGTTGAGTCCTTTACTTGATAGCTTAACTGTGTCTGTTTCCTCATCGTAACAGCAGTACGTCTTTGAACAGAAAGCAATCATTTCAGAGCATCTAAATTCTTCCTTAAAAAGTCCAGGAGTTCTCTTGTCATAGGCAGCATGTTTTCTGCAACATTCTCTTGGGAAGAAATTACTGCTGGAGTTCACTGCGAAGTTATCAGTGCAGTCGCTCTGTCTCATCCAGTACCACACTGATCGCATTTCTGGTCGAATGATGTCGTCAATTTTTTCCTCGCTAAGGGCCATATAGAGACTGTCATTATCCATTTCAATGAGTTCGTACTTGTTTTTATCACAGAAAGGGGAGAAGAAGTTGTATTTAGGTTGTAACATGGTGAGTTTGGCGTACTGGAGGATGAAGAAGCCTACTATTATTGGTTCCTTATGCTCGATGCGTGTCTTGCTCATTTCTACCTCATATATCTGCTCTGGTAGCTCATTCATAGTCTTGAAAAATCTATTGTTAATAAATTTGTCCACCTGTGAGCCTTTCACGTACTTGGTGTTCGTATGTCGACTACGGTCCATGATCTGATATCCATACGAACTGTTTCCAATCAGCTTCATTGTCTCCGCAACGACTGTTGACTCCTTATTCTGGTCTCCTTCGCGGCGGGCATCGACAACATTCTGAACAAACGTCTCAAAGCAGCGCCGGGGAGTGTATTGGAGAAACCAAAAGACGTCTTTTAGGATCACACCTTTTTCTAGATAAAATAACAAAAGTGGTTGTAATAACTGGTCCTCGTTCAAGCTTGAAACTGGAAATGAGCATTTTTCTGGGTCTGGATAGTAATTTGTTGCGTTCTGCAAACTCTTTCATATGATCCACAATATCATCTCGTCCAACTTCACAATTCTTGAAAATTGGAGGAAAGTCTTCAAAGTAAGGATACATTTCCTCTGGAACTTGAAGACTACAATCGACGACACCAAACAGTTCTCGACGTTTAATTTTCTCAATGAGCGAGTTTTTGTTCATCGATGGTTGGAAGGGATAATTTGACTTGAGAAAGTCTTTAACCCCATTTATGTTTTCGCTCCTCCACTTCTTCCATTGACACTCCCAGATCTCTTCAACATTCAACCCCAATCCCTTCAGGTACTCTCTTCTATCATTGTCACGTTCTCTCCGCTTCAATCCGCTTTCTATGTCCTCGAAGAGAAGCGATTTTTCCTCTTGACACGGACAAAAATGAAAGAAGCAACCCATCGCTTCAAAAACCGTGTTGCAATGGTTACAAAACCCATCAACTAAATAAGGACCGAGCTTCTTTTGTTTCTTGTGTATGAACTGGGTTTGTATTTTACAATTGGGGTGAACCTGTTGGAAGTAGTCCATGACCTGTTGTTCAAAGTAGCTTCTCCAGTTCCTGTTCGGATGAAATTTTTCAGTCTCTTCATTGTACTCCCACTTTGTATAGGGTCCTGTTGGCATCTCTTTTGTCATGGAAAAAAAGTACAACTGACTGGCATCTATTCCGACGATGGACTTGCAAACGTTTTCTGACTCTCGAATTTTTGTTTCACCAACTTTTGCATACCTTGTAAAGATAATTGAGGGTCCCCCTGTTAGCCACTTTCGAATGTAATTATCATATTCTTTATCCTTCTCACAAAACGGAAAAAAGCTGCATTTGTTGACGAATGAAGGAACCTGTTTGCCAAGTTGGGAAGAGTGTAGCCCAACTTCAACATGTCCACTTGTCTTGAGTGGTAAAAACTGATCGTTTTCTTCATAGCCTCAAGTGTAGGTTCGACATCTTTGTTATTGTACCACATGAGGAAGTCACGAAACGTCTGCATACCTTTTCTTTCCCATATATTTTGGAGCTCCAAGTAATTTTCTTCGGCATTTTGTGGAACTTTCTTGAGTCTCAACTTCTTCAAAATTTTATCCTGTTCCATTCCATCGTTTTTCAATTGCACAAATTTACCGTAATCGACTGAAAGAACGTTGTGATTCTTCAACTTGCTCCAAAAGCTGTCAATTGGTGGCAGTTGGGATACATTCAACTTCTCAATACTGTCGAACCATTCATAGGGGAAGAAACCTTTCTCTTCACTCGCTCCATAGGCGTTTAGGAAATTATCCAAAGTTGTCGCTCCTCCCAGGAAGTTTAAAATGTCCAGAAACTGTAGACCAAGAAAATTCATGCCAATATATTTATTCCCCGTTCAAATCACTTTAGGAATAACGTTTTTTCTATTAAGAGGTGATGCAGAAGATTCTCTTTGATTAAGTTCAAATCGTACCTCGAACTGTTGATTCCAAACACAGGAATGGTGCTGTAATAGTTCTCAAAATCTTGTCTCAAGTTTGATAACATCTTGAGCTCACATCTCAGTCTCCGAATTTCAATGTCTTTGTCTTCCTCGCCGTCAGGTTCCTCCTCGTTGTCAATTAGGTCTTCCGCTCCGGTGGGTACCTGCTTGTCTTTCACTGGAACCAATTGTCGAACAGTCCAATATTTTTCTTCCAATTCCAGCACGAAATTATTGAGTCTTTCTTTCATTAGAAGTTTGCTTTTTTTTCTGCTATATTAGTCAAGCTGGATACAAAATCACGGTTTAGTTGAAGCGGATCTTCGTTGCAAATAAAAATGGTCTCGGAGAGCAGATTCGAGGATATTGAAACACTAATGGGAACATGTTTTCCTATCCACGAAGTCAATTCTGTGTATTGTCGGGGACTGTGATAGACTCGAAATCGAATACGATAAGATTAGAAAACAATCTCAACTCCTGTGGAACATTAATATTTACATCTTCCAAGCGCTCGAAACTAGTTTCTGATATTTGATAGGCACCTGAGGGATAGTGGTGTTTTGTTTTCTTTGAGCAATTCCTCATGTGGACTTCCAAATTATTTGATCTATCGAAAAAGTGATCGCATACGTAGCACCGGAACTTTTTGAGGAATTTGTTGATGTCTGCTGTCCAACAGATATGGTTTTCATATCTCAGTAACGAAGTTGTCTTTGAACGTTTCATCGAGGAGCGACGAGTAAGTTCAGCAAACTTTTCAGCCAGTTCCTCAAAAATATTGAGTAAATTTGAATATTTCTGTCAACTAGAGCCTCAAGAACAGGAATATCGTCTTCATGTATTCCTGGGAAGGTTTCGTCATCTCTCTTTTTCGCTGAGAGAAACATCTGCATCAATTCCATTGTATTTTGTTGTAGCTCATTGCTGCCATGTAATTCATAGGCCAGTGCACGGAACATACACAAGTTGTCTTGGTAAGGTTTGTTTTCGCAGTCAGACACAAAACATTTAACTATTGGATTTCTCAGTAATGTTGATGGAATTGATTGTTCTATGCATCCTAGCGGAACACCATTGAGGAGAAATACAAAGAAAGTGACATTTGTAACGCAATAAAACTTCCACTTTGTGTCTGGACGTTGGTTAATTAGATTTGGTAAAAATTCATCTTGTCTCAGCATTGATTTAATATAATTGAGATCTGAGTCATCAGAGAGAACCATGGGATTTAGGAATACGGGGTTGTTATCTGCTGCGTAGTAGTAGCGAAATTCGTCAGGATTTTGCACACTCTGCAGCACGAATCCAAACGAAATATTGATTTTAGCTGAACTGGGTAACTCGTTGTAAACACAATCCATTTTGTCGATCACTGTTTCATGGTTGATCTCCATTATTTTGAAGTTGTGAACTTTCTTTCTGGTCAATTCAAGAAGCGAGTCTCTCAGAAAGTTTTGAACCGTTTGAAGTTCACTATGAAGAGCGGGAGAGTCTCCATAGATAGATAAGTCAACTTCCTCGTAGGTGCTAGGAGTTGAACGTTGGTGACTGATTCGTTTGTGATGTAGAATTTGATAATAAGTGGAGGAAGATAAGGGACAGCCGCTACAAGAAAACTTTTTTTTGATAACCAGAGACGGTGCATGTACGGAAGCAATGTGTTTCTGCAATTTATCTTGGTCAGGAAATGACTGGGAGCACTCTAAACATCTTTGCGTGAAGCTTCTGATGTCTTCTCATATTGGATTTCAAAATATGCTTATCGCAAGAACTGCAAAGTTCTTTTTGTTCCGACTTTCGAGGCATCTCTGAAAATAAATTAAACTGTAAGATCAGAAGTGAGAAAGGAGGAGTGAAAAAAATTGTTAAAACGAAAGTTGCGATGAAATAAAATATTTTTCAGAAGTTTTTAATGATTATTATACTCAACTGCACTCAATTGTGTCAATCAGCAAAATGAAAATGAAACGAAAATGAAATATCCTTTCATAAATATGACGTCATGATGACAACAAAATGACGTAATTGTGACGACAGAATGACGTAATTGTGACGTTATTATGACGAATTTATGACGACACTATGACGTAATTGTGACGACACTGACGTTATTGTGACGACAGAATGACGTAATTGTGACGTTATTATGACGTAATTATGGCGAAACTATGACGTAATTGTGACGACACTGACGTAATTGTGAAGTCATTTTAACGTAATTATGACGACACTATGACGTTATTGTGACGACACTATGACGTAATTGTGCCGACAGAATGGAGTTTTTATGGCGTAATTATGGCGACACTATGACGTTATTGTCACGTGCTATGGTGTAATTGTGATGTTTTGAGTAATTGTGAGGATACTATAGTGAATAAATGTCTAATCACGTGAAAATTTTTTGATCATTAATGGTTGTTTTTAACCAGTACTTGGGCATGTATTCTTATATCCCCAAAAACAGTTTTAATAAAAGCAAACTTACCAGTTTGTGTTTGGATTTGACAGCGAAGTGAAGTGTTGCGTTAACTGTTATTGGGGTAAATTTTGGTCGGCTAAAAATGGTTCAATTTAAATACAGGAACAAAAGAAGATTTCAATCAGTTTACCTTTTGTGCTTACCCGCTTCAACACTAAATGTTCAACTTGAAACTGGCAACAAGGAGACGGAAACAAAATCTATCTGAAAACAAAAAGATAAATTAAACTTGAATTCTGATCAACTGATTTTTATAAGTTGTTTTGAGATAATGAATAGGGGGAGTGCTGAATGTATGAGTAATCCGAATTAATTTGTTATTGAGATATTATTTCGCTAATCCTTTCGTGTGAACAGCTTGGGTACCATACTGTGAGGTACGTTTTTGAAAAGTCGTACGTAACTGTAAATGAGTCATCCTTAAGTATTATTAAAGTATTTTCTTACTAATCCCCTTCGTGTGAACAGCTTGGGTATCATGCTGTGAGGTACGTCTTTGGAAATTTGCATTACTAAAGTGTAATATGGTAGGGGGTCAATGACCTTACTGATTTAAAATTAAAATATTATCTTGCTAATCCCTTTCGTGCGAACAGCTTGGGTGTCATGCTGTGAGGTACACTTTTGAAAATCACGTAAACCGTACTTAAGTGTAAATTAGTCATCCTATCTAATTTAAAATTAAAACATAACCTAGCTAATCCCCCTTTGTGTGAGCAGCTTGGTTATCATGCTGTGAGGTACAGTTTTGAAAATCACGTAAGTCGTACATAACTGTAAGTGATTCATACTGTCTAACTTAATATTAAAACATTACATAGCTAATCCCCTTTGTGTGAACAGCTTGGGTATCATGCTGTGAGGTACGTCTTTGGAAATTTACATTATTAAGGTGTAATGTGGTAGGGGGTCAATGGACTAATTCAATATTAAGGGATTAAATTGCTAATCCACCTCGTGTGAACAGCGTGGGTGTCATGCTGTGAGGTACGTCTTTTATGGGAAGGGGTAAATTACCTGACTAATTTAATATTAAGGGATTATCTGTCTAATCCCCCTCGTGTGAACAGCGTGGGTATCATGCCGTGAGGTACGTCTTTGGGATTTGAGGGAAAATGGGCTATACGTAATCTTTATACATAGGTACCTCTTTTTACCCCCCCCCCCCCCACACTTGCTTAACTATTACTACTTATTGGTTTTTCTTGTTTATTAGCTGCTATAGCTTGGCCCTCTCTTGATTTTTTGTTTCATTGAAAATTTTGTTACCATCCTGTTCTCCTACATTTAAATAAGCGTTTTGATCAATAAACCATGCCGTTTTTCCACTGAAATCGCTCATTTTGAACACTATTAAAGTCAGTTACCATCACTCTCAATTTTATCAAGTTCTTTAAAGGAATCCTGTATAATGATTAATGTTAATAATAAAGCACGGCGACCAAAGGAAAATAAAACCGATTTATGAAAAAAAATTTCAAGTTCTTGTGAAGAAAAATGTCGGAGACGCCTGATTACTTTATATTATCAAGTGAAGTAAAACTCCGAATGATTTTAAGCGTTTGCCTAATTTACACAGTCGCAAATGAATATTTCCCTTTAATGGCGACAGGCCGAAGCGAATTTTCGCCAAATAATCCAATCCTCCATTCTTCCCTCTTTGTTCATTGGAGTGTTTTTTCTTGGTAACACCTGATTTTTGTCGCTTTATTTTTTAATGTTTTGATCTGTGCAGGGAGGACTTAAGTAAGGTCAAGTGAGAGAAAACACATGCTATTAAGGATTATTTGATAGCAAGATACTGAATTATCGTATTTTTAAAAATACAAACTCTTGGAAATCACAAATGTTATTGAGTGTATTAAATATTATTATCTCAAGCACAGCTTCTCAAAATACTATTTGTTTTTTGTACTTTAGGTCTACTGTGCCATTGTAACTGTTTCCTGACGTTTTCCTTATGTTTATGTATTGTTATCGTACAAAATTTTAATAAATCCTCAGTTCTTTTGGATCTACTCGGTGCCACTAAATATTCATGTATTGCTTTTTGCTGCAAAGCTGGATATATTATGCTCCCCGAGTGTCTTTCATGCCCCTTACAAATTATGTGTTGTTATATAGCACGTTAGAATGTAAAAAAGCACGTACTGTTGAGGGCCGTAAAAGCTATTTTCCCACTGGGGGGGGGCAGAATAAATCCGCAAAGTTTCCTATGTAAAAATCGGCACGGGTGAGTGAGCAAGTTGTGTGCCCAGTAAGATTGGGGGAGAATGGATTGTCTTTGAAACTGTTTTGTCACTTCGGAGGAAAGATGACATGAAGCGTATTTTCACCACCCCCCCCCCCCCCCCCAGTTGAAGAGAACGTGTCATTACATAGTAAATCATTATTTAAAAATATGGCACGTGCGTCTTTGGGGTGCAATTAAAAAGTACACATTAAGCTGGGGGCACAAACGGAAAAGATTCAGGATGTCCGGCGCGGCGTTGTTACTTTGACGGATAACTGCAGCTGGTATTGTGATGGTCTCACCATAAAAATGTAATTAAGCGAATTTGTCAGCTATATTTATTCTGTCGTTTTGGTGGTAGAAAAACATTTGGGGTCTTAAAAAGTTGATTCGGTTCTTGAAAAACTTCGGGGAGAAACAGAATATTGCCTGCTCTTTTTATAATTTTTTTTACAATTTTCCTCTTGATCTTGGAAAGCTACGTTCAGAATTAAAAGACAGTTAACTCAAAATGGAGAAAAATTACTGCTTAAAGTAAAAATTGAAAGTGCTACAGAAGTAGTATTACAATAACTCAATTACAGTCTGTTTTAGTTGAGCTTATATTTCAGGTTTGAACATATCTTCTCCATAGCTGTTCCACAAGTCTGTCCTTTCAATATGTTGCCTGCAATATTATTTCTTTTAGATTGCATTCTCTTTTAGAAATGGAACTGGTGCCTTCTATAATCTTTGAACTGATATCTTGGACACGTATCACCCCTCGGTAGATTTGCGACCCTTTAAAATAAAATTTTCAACATTATAATGGTCTACATAATTTGTAATAGGTTTTCCCTCTCTTTTTTAGGAGATACAGCGCAAAAATAGCATTAATTCGTTTATTCACTCATTTTATGTTTTGCAAAGGGACAATAAAAACTGTTAAGATATTTTTGTTAAAATCAATAATGTTGGTTAATTTTACAGGCTGAGAAGATCTTGAACGACATGTTGAGGAATTACGGCACGTATGACAACTTTGAGCAGAAGAATCTGGGAGATGAGATGAAGAGATACGAGCTGGTGTCGTATGTGGATGCCTACTGTTCCAGAGAGGGAATTAGACCACATGACATCATGATCAACATCTCCAGTGACCTCTTAAGCACTGCATCCATGGGCAAACTGAACAACTATGGAGTCCTTAGTCTTAAATTGGGCAGCATTTACAAAGGTACCTTATTTTATCTTTCAAATGGTATTTTCTGTTCCGGCCTGCTGGGCTTATTGGGCCTCCACGTACCTTTTGACACAGTAACGTGTCGTGTAGCGCTGTTGTTGGCAATTTGGGCCATTGAAATCCTGGGAGGGGGTTGGTGTCGGAGCTGTCTCTCAATTTCTGCAAAATTGACTTTCTGCCGATCTTATGAAACATAATTGGTAAAAACTCATCACTCTTAGCGTTATTGAACTCAAGAAAATATAATTGTGCTCAACATTTTTTCCAAAAATTACAGTCGACTGTACTGTTTATTGCGTACTTTTTTTCGGAGATTAGTTCTGATTTGATAAGTGATATGGTAGTGTGCCGTTTATTTGCCGCATTTTATACCGATAAATTGACCAAAAATAACGGATAGGTTAGTTTTTTCAACAGGTTAATTTACTTTATAACCCTCTACCGTTTAATTTTACCAGACTAATCAGATATCAATTTGCAAATACTATTTGTTGATAATTGAATGCATATTTAAAATACTGAAATGCCATCATTGTGTTCAGGGACAATAGAGGGTATTCTGCGTCATGAGCTGGGTACGCACTACATCCGTAGATTCAACAACAACCTGCAGCCGTGGAGTGAGGATAAAGACAGACACAAGTACAGGATGCTGCCCATGAACCCAACTGAGGAGGGACTCGCCAGTCTGCACTCTGTCATACTCAGGTACATAAAAATGATTCATGGTGCTTTCCCTGTTTAACGTACAGACCCCAACCCAAACAAAATTTCCTTCTCAATAATGAAGACTGAAACCGTCAGATGGTTATTTATTCAAAAAACTCTCATCTGTCCCATTATAGCCTAAATCCTTCGTAAAAGATTTGAATTTCCCATTATAGTCTTTCCCGTTATAGCCCCCCCCCCCCACCCTCTCATACACACACTCGGAAATGTAACCCCCCATTATGGTATATTTACAATGGGGGGGGCAAACGTTATATGAACGCTAAACGGGGGGGGGGCTAAAATGGGAGAGACTTTTGCACTGCATATTCATTTTTTGAGTCGATTTATGATGTACAAAGCAAAGCAGTTGTTGCAAACCAAGCGTTCTAGCGAAAAAGTGTTGTCATAACCTCAAAACGGACATAATTTCGAAAACATAAATGCCGGATTCCAAACAGCTCTGTTTTTCCCCAAAGTACTAAGATTGGAATGTAAATTACACAAATTACGCAAGAAAAACTTTCCATTGTATTAATGAATGAACACGCTTTTTCGAATTAACTAGAGGTCAAACGGTTGCAAAATGTTGCCGGTGGAAGAAAACGGATCTTTTCCATTTCTGCCCCCTAGCTTAGTGGGTGCAAATTATTTGCACCCCCAGACGCACGCGCCATATTTTTACATAATGATTTACTATGTAATGGCACGTGCTATGTAACTGGGGCGCGTAACGTACTGGGGGGGCACAAACGGAAAAGTTCCAAGAAAACAATGACAGGATAAACGCTGCATCAAAAGAGACCCGAAAACTTGATCTTGAATTAGTGAGCAATGAACTTCTGGAAAGCAGTTGTTTAAGAATATCGGAAATGACTCGAAGAGTCCTGCAATATAAACTTCAAACTAACCTTACCTAAATCAGAAATATCAAAAAAGAAAAGAACTAACAAAAAACCAAAAGTTATATGCCTAAAACAATGGAAAATGTTTTAGCAGACAATTTTAGGGTGGGGATGCCTTGGGTAGGCGTATGGGATAATTTTTGAGGGGGGAATGGCTGATATAGCATGGGATAATTTTTTGTGTAGGGGATATTGTTTTGGGATCAAAATTTATCAAAATCACTTTACATAAAATAATACAGCATGAGAAGTCCTGAGATACAATTCAAAGAACTGGTTGGAAAATTTGAAATTTATTTACTTAACCGGCAGACCAAGTGAAAATTTTGCATCTAAGAGAAGAACAGATGCAAAGAGAACAATGAAAACTCATTTTCAAACTCGCGAAAATTACTAAAGGTTTGTTCAAGGTTCCCAGTGTTAATATCTTCGAAATCAAAAATGTAATGCAAAATTGTCAATTAGAACCCAGAGATAAGCTCCAAAAGATTTTGATCACTTGAAACCAATGAAACTCGAAATTGACAACAAAATTTTTAAAAAACAATTATAAAATTCCATCATTACGATGCAGAGGTATACCCCAAAATTTCCGCCTTGGTAAAATTGGCTCGAAAATTGGTTACATACAATGAACGAAATTAGGTGACATCCTTTGTATCTTAATTTTCGCAAAAGGGGTTCCGCCAATTTTGCGAAATAAAAGAACATTCGGTGCGAAAATTAGGTAACAAATCTTGTAGCACGTTTCCGCTCAATTTAGGTATCTATTAATCGCGCGCATTGTGAGCATGCAATAAGCACTTTAATAAAGATTTAATTGAAGCCTTCAAAGCTTTAAAGTGCTTTAAATACATGCTACCACAAAAACTGATTTTTTTCCGAAAAATCCCTCGCACATCAAACACTTTGTATATCAATGTGGGATTGGCCAATTTTAATAAGTAGTAATAAATAGTACTAATAAGTAGAAATCAGTAGTAATAAAGTAGTAATAAAGTACTACTAGTAGTAATAAGTTTGGCGTAATTAAATAAGTATTAATTAAGTTAGGCTTAATTGCGGATTATATGCGAAATCGAGCTACATTGCGTGCGAAAAATCAATACATAAATGGAGTGGATGCGTGATACAACTCGCGCGAAAAATAGGTTATTAAGTTTGTACTTGTATTCCGCGGCTAAAATTAGGACACTTTTGCGAACACGGGAGACGATATTCCCTTCCATTTTGCCGGTTTCTGCTAAAGTAGCTATTTTCCGCAATTTTGTACCACTTTCAATGTATTAACATAGTAAACACGAACACGAGATACGTATATCGGGCATATCTGCCCGTGACGATTTGGGTATACCTCTGCACTGTAATGATTAACCCGCTAGCTCATTCCGTACAAGCTTCCGGTTCGAAAGCTCAATGTCCTCGGAAAATTGTGTGATTCAATCCGAAGTTTGTGGATTGTCAAAAACTCATTTTGAGTTGTAAACAAAACGGTACCCAAACCAATATAAATTTTTAATGAGCTTCATGCAAATCGGCGATTAACTTCGAGCATAACAAAACAGAAAAAGAAAGAATAATACAAACTAACAAATGAAAAGGAGAAAAAAAACCAAAAGTATTTGCTGTTTGAAAAAAAGTTGTTTCTCCCAAGCCGCAAAAGAAAATAAATGGCTTCTAAAAGTATTGTTCTTCGGAAAAGGATTATCAAAACGTATGACGATTATCAGTAGAATTAATCGGGAACCAGTTTTTCTTTTTTACTTCGCTTTTTCCTTGAGCTTTTTTTATCTTTGTTTGGTTTTGGGATCAACTGGTTAAGCTCGAGTGAATTACATCGTGGTGCAATTCACTTAAAGCTTTGCGTTACTTTAGGCAATTACGTTCTATTCTAGAGTTTTTTGTTTTAAAAAAAGTCTAATTTTGTTGACGATGTTTAGACCTCAACCAATGCTGTACAAGATAGCTTTGCTGTATTACACAGTGGTGCTTGCATCTATGATGTCATTCAGTGACCTCTTCAAGACTCTGGGGGGAGTGCTGAGGAACCCTCACAGACGATGGGAGTTCTGCATGAGGGCTAAGAGGGGACAGATCGACACGTCACAACCAGGTGAGAGAAAAAAATAATGTCAGTTTGTTCACGCAAGTTACCGGATTTGCAGCTTTTCCTTTTGTTGCCGATTTGTAATTCTTAACTAATAATTTCGACCTTCATATAAGCTTGGCTTCTGAGAAGAGTTGTGTTACTCTTCGTATCAAATTGCCATTTGATATCTGATATCGTTTTTGTGTTTAGTGTCTATCTACAGCATCAAATCTCGAATACTTGCTCGATCTGTACTTCTGATGAAAACTCGAACAGATTAGTTATAGTAATGCGAGACAGATAGATTTAATGTTATGCTGAAATTATATATTATATATTTTTATCATATCCTTTTCTCTTTCAGTTTTTCAGTTTTTTGGCTTTTTGACCATTTATCTTAAAATCTAACAGCGTCAACTTTTAGCGGAGATTTTTTTTACTTAATTTATAAAACCAAAATTGAATAGCTGAGTTCATTTTGTGTTTTTTAAATCGATGTTTTTGAAATTGATGTTGTGTCCGCGTATTTTGAAATCTCAAGCGAGGATGTAAGATGAGCTAATATAGCTGGCGAGGAAGTACTTTTCTATCTCTATTTAATCAATGATGTTTAAATTTTGGGTGTCAAAAGTCCACATTTCCTGTTAGGCATCGGTTTTTTGTAGAAAATAAAGAAAATGGTATCATGTAAAAAAATGAGACTCTTTTCCTAAAAATAAAAGTGGTTAATTTTTTTGCGGTTGATTGATATTGTTCAATCGCCTGAAGCATATGGGCTGATTAATGTTGCTATAGTTGTTGGGTTGATGATATCGATAATATTTGTTGGGTTGATGAAATCCTTAAAAAAGTCGAGTTTTCACCGCTATTTTCAAAGTCGATGATGGAATTTGAGGTAAAAATTAGTTTAAGTATATAAACTTTGCGTATAATTTTCCTTGTTTCATTTTACTCAACTTATTTCTTACATTTAAGACCGTTATCCCCCCTTGACTCCTCGGCCCGATATTTAAATTAGTAGCCCTCATTCTTTTTAACATTTTTGTTTAGATTTTCTGTAATAATGCCGTATGCTCAATGTTTACATTTTAATCGAACCACCACTTCGATGATTTCAGGCTGTTTCATCAAAGACCAAGTATACCTAACTGGCGCAATAGACATTCTGCGACATCGCAAAGAGATAGACTTCAAAGCCCTCGTCCAATTAGGGAAAGTTGCGTTTGAAGACGTGAACAGATTAAAAAAACTAGCCAATAAGGACGAAGTATTCATTGTTCCGTCATTTATGCACGATAGAGAGGAATACATGAACAGATTGGAGTATATTATGGCTAAAAATGGTCTGAAAGAATCGGATTTTGAGACAATTTCAAATACAACAGAAGAAGAGGAGAGTGATCAAAGTAAAACGAGATCACGATTTGATTTATGATCAAGAAGAATTTTTAACCAAAAAAAATGTTAGTTTAATGATGTGTTCATTTTATGGGAAATTTATTTTACGCTTTATTAAAAGCCTATCGTATTTAATTAATTAATTATTGAGTGAAATAAATCTCGATTCCTTAGTTCCTAATTCAATATTATGATACAGTGAGTTTTTTTACGTATCTTGGTGCGTATCAGGGAACTAATTTTCACGATGTTGAGCAACTGTTCATATTTTCTTTGCCCGACGGCTCATAGTAATTTTCTCATGCAAGTATAGTTTCCGCAAAGAAAATTAGCATTCGTATTAGGGAGCCCATCGAGTGTAGATTATTTTTTAATAGCTGCGAAGCTGTAACCTGATGGGAGCTATATTGCGGTGATCTTGCTTTTTTTACAGCTTGAAGAAAAGTATTGCTTTTCTATCGGTCTTTTTTGTTTTTTTACAGGAATTAGTTTTGTTCACGCGACATTGTGACCTGAAAGCGAAAGTGAGAAAATTGACATAGTAAACAGATTTTATCTAAACGATAGAAGTTTTTTGATCATGCGCTGCGTTCAGTGGATGACATTGTGACCTTGAAAAATATTCTTAGAGAATGGTGCAAAGAGATACCCGTTTTAAGCCGGGTTTTCGTCTACTCAATTTTGTTTACTTGTAATTTGGTTTTTCATAGAAATTGTTTTTGATCGATGAAGCGTTAATATATCACTTTCTAAAATTGATACCACAAAGTTCTGCAATGCCTAATATTACTTTTCAAGTGTAAAATGGCCTCATAATTCTCAATTTTAAAGTTAATTTGGGGATTTCTTTCAATAATTTCTTCCTTTTTGGATATTTGAATTTTTTCTGAAAAGTGTATATGGCAACGTTCGATTGGCAACTAGTACATTGAGCAACTCTTTTGAACGCGTATTTTTTTGTTTTATCAAAATGTACACATACTTATCCATTTTTCGCTATTTTTGCTTAATTTTTTTTTGTTTTAATTAGTAGAAAAATTTTTCCGTACACAGCCAGTAGTTTCCTCTTGTGTTGTTAATAACTTATTCATTTTTTGACATTTATTCATTGAAATTCACCGAAAATTAATTTTTTAATTACAATTTTAATTTATTTTTTATATATAATGTTAATATTTTGACAATTTTAAAAGTGTTTTAGTTTAGATGTAGCCATATGTTAATTTTTCATTTAGTCAGAAGCATGGGTGTGTAATGTTTTTGAGTCATGATTGCTAAGTAAATATATACACACTTAATTTTTGATCGATAATTTGAACCAGGATGTATGTAAAAGTCAATGCCGCATGTGAAAACTAAGTGTTAAGGTCAAATGTTTATATAGTATGAAAACCAATGTATAAAATAAGAGCAAGAAAAGTAAGCGTTAAAAAATTGTTAAGCATGCCAAATTTTCAGATCACTTTCGGCTTTTTAAAGCAGTTTTTTATTTGAATTCCAATTTTTCCAAAATTGTTTCTTCACTAATATCTAATTTAGTAGTGGTGTATTTGGAAGCGTTTTTAGCCATTTGAGGTGAATGTTACACATTTAATTTCAATCTTCATCTTTTTTTTACCATTTTGCCTTCAAGCTTTTCTAGCGTTTTTGAATTTTTAATTCTTTTATAGCATTTGAGTTGTTTGGTTGAAACTGGTTTTTGTAGTAGTTTTGGTGGCCGTTCATTATGATTGATTTATTTTTTCTTATTTTGGGGAAAATTGGTGTAAGTCGAGCAAAGTTTTGCCGACTTTTGTATAATTTCATGGTTTCTGACTATTTATTCTGACCTTTCGCTTCCTGCTGTTATTTTTCTCAGTCAATTCTATGTTGAATGTTAAGGAAATTGAAAGTTGAATGTTTTAAGGCTTTTTTTATTATTTTTTTCAGGTCTTTTTGAGCTGAGCAATTTCCAACAGTCCATTGATATTTTTCCTGCGTTTTGTTTGGATCAGTGACTGATCTGACAGAAAACGCTTTAATTTTTTTTGCCGAATGATGAATGGGAAGAATGTTGAAAGCTAAACAAGACACTTTTTACTTAAATTAAACAAGATTTCTTTATTACTTCTCAACCAATTTTTGGTTGGTTGACTGATTTACGGGGGAATGTAATTAACATTTTCTCAAATTAAGTGTTCGGAAATTGCATTCAGCGTTTGCTGAATTTTTTAAGAGAACATTTATTTTCTATTTTGTCTCTCGTTTCCTTTCCCTCTCGAGTTTCTCTTTTTGAAACCATTTTATTGGTTGTCTGTCAATTTGTATTTTTTGTTGCAAACTATCTGTATAACAAGTTCCTTCACCAATAGGTTTTTTCTGAAGTTGCAACTGAAATTAAAATTTATGAGATTGTGTATCAGGTTTGTAAGATATTTTTCTCATAGTTTTCATGTTGTTTCAAAATGCTTAGTACAATTATTTAGAGTATGCATTAGGTCAGTGAGGATTGTCAGTTTTCTATTCCGAGTCGTTCTGAAATTTTTTAGTTTGTTTTTTGTTCCGCCGTCTGACGCTCTTTTTCGTTTTGCTTTTGTTCACACAGCAATGTTGAAAAATGCAAATTTTCTGATTGAATTGTTATTATCACTAACGGCTTTTGTCTGCTTGACCTCATTTTTCACTCTCTTTAGAAAAAGATTTTAGTCATTTGCGTGATTAGACTTTGAACATAAGTGACTTACCTCATTCAATAAAATGAGTTCCGAACTTTAATACTTAAGTTTAATTTTGAATTAATTTAAGATCAAAGGAATTGTTATGTGTAATAAAGGTCCCTAACCAAAAGGCTTCAACAGAATGAGTTTTAACAAGCTTTGTCGATTTATCGCTGAATGTTTTTATTCATAGCTTTTTGAGCGTCGATTTTTTTTTCAATTTAGATCTGTATCTGTTTCTTTCTTATACGGCACGGAGGTCTATTTTGCAGATATTCCGGCAGTCTTTCGGCTATATTACTTGATTGTCTTGGATTTCATATTTTTGAATGATTTATTGTGCAATCACTGCTGACAGGCAACTTAGCAATATTGCACGTTTCAAAGATAACTAACTTGACAGACTTGTGTACTGTTACAGTGTTCTTCTAAATATCAATTTCGCCAAATTCGTGTTTGTTAAATCAGTTACAAAGTGTACTCCGACTAAGTTTGGTCTAATTTCAAACAAAATTTGTCCAAATGAGGCAGCTTTAGAAATATTTGGCTAAAATTGTTCAACTTTATATTTCTAAACGTCGTCCTAACTGCGACTTTTTTGGTTGTATTTCTTAGCCATTTTGTTAGAATTTTTTTGGTGATTTTGCTTGTATTTCAGTCATTTTTCTTGCATTTCTTTTAGTCCTTCTGCTCATTTTTAGCCATTTTGCTTACCTTTTTCTTTTTAATTAGTTTTGACAATGTCGACCTTTTTAGAGAAATTTTGAAGCTGCTCATTACGGAGCGGGAAGAGCAAGAGAAAAGTTCGGCTGAACACGCTTTTAGCGCGTTTGAAATACTTCGAGGCTAAACTCCTAATGATAAAAACAATTGGGGTCGATAATACCATAAACCACTGTATAGAACCATGAGTTTGTTCGAATACTTAGGAGCCCGACGGAAAAATTGGTAAAAGTGCTGAGTGAATTTGACAAAATAACATATATTTGAGTTTTGTTTTTGGTGTTCAAATAATGCCAGCTAAAAACAAAATGCCAAGGAACCACACTTAAAACAATTTTCTCTGATCCCTCAAAGCAATGCAAAGAGAAATGATAAAAAAATCTTGACGCACAATTTTGATATGCTTTGCTCTAATACATTGTAGATAGCCCTATTGAACCTTTTTGTAGTAACGGCAATTTGGAGTTTTTGTTCGAATTGATGATAAAGAGATTAGAGAAGTTGATTAATGTTGGTAAAAAATTTTCTGCTGTGAATTGATTTAAAGGTTGGCAAATTGAATTCAAATCAGTTAAATGCTTTTTAAAGCAAACACCAGTCCAAATATGTCAATAAAAGTTTATTTAAGAAGTGGAAAAAAGGCCTTGTTAAAGTAAAAAAAATGATCAAAGACAGAAAAACTTTTGTTGACCTTAGGCAAAAGTTTTTGTGTTTTGGCCGTTTTGAGGAATCTTGAGAAATCGTGCTCCTCCCAATCCGACGGGAAGTTATTTTTTAATATGAGCCAAATTTTAACGCGGAAGTACATCTGATTTTTGAACATGGTATAGATTGGTTGCAAAGTGAAATGGCAGAAATGAATTTTGTTTTATTGTTATTTGAAGACCAGTTTGGGCAATGTGAGCAATTAAGTAGAAGCGAAGTTAGGAACTGAACTATGGCATTTGTGAAAATGAAACTTTATTTACTATTTTAGATTGTTTTGGATTTTTCAATCCATCAGATTGCGAACAATTTTCTTACTTGGGTTACTTGGATTATCATATCTATCATAAGGGATCTTATTGGGAATAAGAGGCCGCAGATAACCAAAATCACGCTTGCATCTACATTTTTAAAATTTGATCAGCCTTCTGGACGCCAGCATTCCCCTTGCTGGGCAGCCTAGAGAAAATTCAGAAGAGGTTTTAAATCTTTGCACATGACTTACTGGTCTCTTTTTTTAGTTGTTGGTTTTTCATATTTCTGCATTCATCATATCCAGCGTTGTTTCATTGCATAATGCGTATGCGGATAAGTCCCACATCGCAAAAGAAGGAAGTTTAAGTTCTTTACTAATTGCCGCCCCCATTTTCTCAGCCGGCTGTTTTTGCGCTTCTTTTTCACAATTCAAAGAATTTTAATTGTAATGGGGCGCTGTCATCTTTTTAAGATCTGTTCACATATTTACATGACTTTTGAAGTGATATTGAAGCGAAAAAGCGCGTGGTTTTGCGGCGTAAATTTGTTCACTCTCATTTTAAAGTTGAGTGAGAAAACGGTGTTTGAACAAAAATTCGCATTCTCGATTTTGGTTTTTTTGTTCACATGCGGCGATTGGCCTTTGATTTTTGTTTTTTTTTTAATTTTGTTGATCGGATTTTTTTTCTAAGTTGTTTTTCCAATCCATTTATAAACGGGCTTTCTAGTTATAGTCTTTTGTTTATATAATGAAAGTTCTGAAAATTTTGTCAGGTTTTGTGTCGAAAATTTTTTTCGTTTTAGCTCATTCTGCCACTTTTAGATATTTCCGACCTCTTGTTCAACATTTTGCACGAAATGTTTTTGACTACTCTAGGCTTGTTTCATTCTTCGCCCATTCTGCTCAAAGTGCTTTTAATCAGCTTTTGCTCTGGAAAGCAATCTAAATTGAACGGAGTCATGAATATCGAAATTAGAATTAGAAACTGGATAAACGCATAAAGCCCAGTTTTAGATGCCGACTACTTAAACGTTGTTCTTATATGTCTTAGTACCATCTCTAATGCTTATTGGTATTGATAATAGCCCCTGTATCCTCTCATTAGCCCCTGTAGTTAGCCCCTAACAATTTTCATTTTTAAGCCCCAAACACTCATTAGCCCCTAACAATTTTCATTTTTTTTCTGTTTGTTCAATGAGAGGATACACGGACCCTACATACCCCTGTTCATTAACAAACATGGTATGGTATGTCTAACTACGAAATGAAATAAGTAATATTGCACTTTAAAGTTGTTTTTGTAGAGATAACAATTTCCATTTTTTTCTGTTTTTTTAATCCCAATGGAGGATTTTAATCCGTGTAAAATCAATGTGAATCAATGGCGGCTATTTTTCGGCAATCTGCCGGATGTCTCAGGATATATGCCAGCATCCAGAAGTAATCTCGAATATGTTTAGCGTCTTGCGAGAGTTAGATTCTAATCACAAGATTTTTCTGTGAGCCAGTTTTTTTATTTTCGATTGTTGATTTAACCAAGTTTTTATGCTGCTCTTTACTCGCCACTCTTCAACAATGGCGAGTGTATAGTAGCAGTGGCGAGAAAAGAGAGGCGGAAAAAGTTCTCTATTATCCAAACCTTTTGTCTCAGATTTTCGTAGTATTCTTTGGGCGTTAACAAGTTATTTCATTGATAAGTTATACAGCTGTTGTGCATTCAAAAATACATTTATTAATCATCAATTTATTATGTAAAGCGTTTGTATCGGACATATGAAATTAATGTATTTATTTAAAATTAACTTTTTAGGTCAAAATTAACTTCAGGTTGAAGTTTTAGGAATGAAACGAATGTTTGTCAAATTTCACACTTCAGACTTGAAAAGGTATGAACTGCTCTATTTCGTCCATAGCTACTAGAGAGCGGATTTGCCTTCGACCATAGCTACTGTTGCCTTCTGACACAGCATAATGCCTTTATGTAGGAAGTTCACTATTATCGCACATCCACCTGCAAACACAAAATGTCTCCGTTTTTATTAATAGCCGCGAGGTGATACGTTAATTTGAGTTTACTTCACGTTAATTTGTCTTCTGCATTTTGTATGGGATTAAGTTCAATCGCGTCAAAAATTTTTTGTAAATACATCTCATTCAATTTCTTCGCGGTCTTTAACTATGGGTCTGAACAGCCTATTTCGCGGCTATTGCTTGGCAGTAAGCCGGCTACGTTTATAAGATTGCCAGAAAACCGAATCTTAAGTACTATAAAAACCCAAATTAATGTTGCAGTTGATTTGCACTTTACCAACATCATGCACAAAATACCTAAAAGATTCAGGTTATTGTTTTGCTGCAACCTTATAAATCTAACGGAGATTCACAATTTAGCCCGCCCTATTTTTTATGTACCATTTTTGCCTATCAGGATAGCTATGGAAAAAATGTACGACTTCTTCAAGCATCAACTTTTATAAGAAACAAAAATTTATTTTAAAAAAATTGTTTCTCAAGATTGATTTCGTATGATCAGTGTCTCAGTGTCAAGCAACAAGCAAGTATCCTTTAAAGCTTGGTTTAACTCTGGTTCCTATACGGTTAAATTGACGAATTAAGAGTAAGCACTTATCTTTTTAGGACTTAGAAGACGACAAACAAGTTGACGAAAACACAAATTTAGAATTAAAAAGGTCTTTGATTTTTAAACTAAATGTAACAACTTGCCGAACATTCAAACTCAATCAAGAAATTAAAGAAAAGAATTGAAGGGTTCGAGTGTCAACGTTTGCAGGGATATAATTACTTGGAATCAATGCAAACATTGAATTAACCACAAGAGAACTGAATTGACCACTGGAGAGTGTTGTAAATTTTTTGTTCCACTTTCATAATTCTCGCCGATAAAGTAAATATTTCCAAGAGCAAGCTTTCTTGCTATAAATCCAATTCTGTAGCACTTCAAAATAGGGTAAAATTCATTAACAAAATTGATCCAACAGCTGTTAAGTGTGCTTTGGTTTGTGATTCCGATATTTTTATTTTTACAAATATGCTTTTACAAATCACACTATTTTACAAACTGTGCTATTTTGAAAACGTGTTTATGGTTGTGAACTTCTTTGAACAGAGAATTAGTGATGTGTCCTGCTTTCACATAAAAAGAAGTTTTGTACAGGATTTAACAAAGCCTGCTTCTAAACAGTAAAATTGATTCGAATTTGTTAATCTGGAAAAAAACTGAAAAAACTGATATATGTTTGCTCTAGGCAGAGAGTTTGGTGAAAACGTTACAAAAACATCGTTTTTTTTTTGCATTCTCGGATCTTAAGAATACTTCGGACAACTAGAAAATGGTCGGAAGTACTCTTACTTTCTATAAAGCAAAAATAATGGTTTCAGACTCCCTTTTTCCGAACAAGCAAGCAACAGTCATTAATTTGAGTTTTAATGGTCCGCAAGTTGTTAGATTTAGTTTAAAAACCAAAAACCTTTTCAATTCTTAGTTTGTGTTTTTACTTATTTGTCGTCTTCTAAGTCCTAAAAAGATAAGTGCTTGCTCTCAATCCGTCAATTAACCGTATAGGAACCAGAGTTAAACCAAAAACAAAATGAATGAAATAGTTGATTTTAAATGTTTACCCAGAGCAGTGTTTAAAATTATCAATATTGACTTTACCTAATAATGTAGTTTTCTCTAATTTGTTTTGGCGAGCAATCATGCAAATCCTACTAGAATGCAAAGTTTGTCATAGTTACCATATAGTAATAAAATTTACAAAAATTGTTCTCCTTTGGATCTTAAAGGACTGTTTTTTCCTATTGTTTTCCGGAAACAATAGATTTGATTAACGGTTGTTCCCATCAAACATGTGGACAAGGTGTTCTGTCAACTTGAGACCCGAAAAAACGTAATATTTTATTTTAAATAATTTGGTAACTAGTATCGTTTCGTTCAAAAAACAGGAACTCTTTTTTGCAGTAGACCCTTAAATCAATGTATATTTTTAGGTAATACTGCTCATGTAGCACAACCAAGCCAATTTAGAACATGCATTTTGGATTATTATAAAGTTCTTTTTATCCTTTAATGCTTAAAAAATGGTATTTAAAAGGTCGGGAGATTGAACAAACGTTAATTAAAAATTCTCTCTGTTTACTTTTAGTTTGCGGGTAAATTACCTAAAGGTAAAATTTGTTTTTCTTATGTTTTTTTGTAAATGTCCAAAAATTTACCTGGTTGACTCCTTGCTATTATCAGTTAAATCTATCTGAAATTCAGACACTGGCAGGTAACATGCAGGGATTTTCAATACACATGTGCAGTTGAGCTAAATGTACTTAAATTTCATAATTTTGAAATTTGTACATTGTAGAGCTAACTCAACAAATTTTTTGTTTCTAACCATTGTTGCGATACAAAATGAAGCAATGTTTTGTGATTTTTTTATAATTTATTAACAGAAAAACAGATGATTTTGTATATCCAAAAACTTGGGCTCTGTTGTATGGCGATTCCACGCTTTAATCAATTTTGAATTATTTTGAAAAATTATGTTTCTAAGAGTCAACAAAACACCACTTGAGAAGGTTAGAGCACTGTTAAAGAACAGAATTTTTTTGCCTTTTTTCTAAAATTATTTTTATGTTGTTACAAGGTTTCCATATGTAATCAATTCAACTAAAAAATAAATAAAACTCTTGTTTACCTAGAGGACGTAGAGGACGTGGTTTTAGAAAGTACTTTGCGCAGTAATAAGGACAAACATTCTGCTTCACTAAGAGAATTAAGCCTCTATTTTCTGAACTAAAAGCATTTGAAGGATTTTTGCGTATCTACATTTTTTCGATCTCCTACTTTAACATTTTCCTGTCTTAGTTTTAACTGAACCCTGTTGAACTAAAACGAATTTTTTAATCAATTTAAAATCTTGAATTAGTATCTGATGGGAAGAGACGGAACCCGCGAAAAATTTACAATGTTTTTTTTTGTTTTTTGTCCTTTGTATACTTGTTTTTGTATAAAGTTATAATTTTTCTTTTTGACTGTTTTTTTGTCTTATTAACAAATTTGTATAATCCAATATACTTTTCTAAAATATAATGTATCGACAGTTTTATCACAACTAAGTTTTTAAAATTATTGAATATCCCCCCAATTTTTTTCTTTTTCCTTTAAGTTTTTTAAATAGCTCCACCTTTTCATTCTGCGAAAAAAAATTGTAGTTTTTATAAGGCTCTAAGGGCTACAAAATGATCTTTATATTTTTTCGCTACGATGCGTAAACAAAAAGAGTAAATTGGACAACAAAAACTGAAAAAGAAAAGCCGGCCTTGCATATATTCCCCCATTTTAAAATCATTTTGGAACAAATATAGTGCCTGAGGATAGGAAGGGCTCGAAAATTTTCCAACCTATGCAAGCCGAGAACGGAAGACAGAGGACGTAAATAATGGAGAGAAGAAAAGCGAGAGGCCAGAATAGAATCAGGAGTAAAATGAACCAGATAATTGTCCACACTACTTTAGCCATCTCTAACTGTGCAATACTATATCAATTCAGATGAGTGGGTCTAACTAGCTGTTTTAACACAAACAATGAAACAACGCAATTGTAAACAACAAACAACTGTTTAATCATTGTTTGAATTGTTTCTTTGACGTCATTGTTAGTATGAAACTTCTTAAAGTGTATATTGGTTTATTGCTTAGATTTAACCATGTCATATAACAATCAAACATTGCTTTATAACTTTGCTAAAATTTTTTTAGAAAATTAGGATGATTTCCGTCTGTTCGTCTTTGTGAAATAGGGATTATGTAGTTTTTAAGTGGGGGTCCAATAACTGTCCTCCCGGGCCGAGGTGTCCACCCGTATTCAACCGTTGTTAAGCGAGAATAAGGGTGTAAAGCAATTTCCGCTCTTAAAAAGCGGGGAAACGAGTGTAAGAGTGCAATTTTGAGCAAATTACACTTTTTTACACTCTTTACACACTTTACTCCACTCTTTACACTCTTTACTCAACTCTTTTTACACTCTAAATAATTACACTCTTTACTCGAATTTTTAGTAGGGAAAAGAGTGGAAAAGTGTAATTTTGAAGAAATTATACTCTTAGAAATACACACTTAAATTAAAAAAAAATACACTATCAGAAATGCACTAAAATTTTAGTTTTACACTCATAGAAATGCAATACAATTTTTGAGAAATTTTACACTCTTAGAAATGCAATACTATTACACTGTTCTAGTCCACTTATTTCAAATTTATCTTTTTGATCAACTAAATTAAGATCATCCAAAACATGTTGACAAAACAAGTTGAACATGTGTTCGCAAAAAAACGAGGTCTCTCAATATTTTTAGCGAGAAAAAGACCCGTGAAGAACTTTTGGCGAGGAAAAAACCCAGGAAAAGACGAGAACACTTTATGTCAACCATATTTGTATATAGGACCTTGGTCGCTTTTATTTGGTCATGAAAAATCTCTAGTCAACTTATCAATTGACCTAACATGTATTAAAAGTGTAGTTGAGGAGGGAGTTTAGTTCGTTCAAAAGTCCTTATGAAAATACTCATCCAGAGCATTTTTGCCTATGAAAATAACCAGGCAGACCAAAAATGCCTATTGACCAGACCCACTTAAACAAGCAGAAGCATCCAATAAAAATTATAATTTATTCGTTTCTGAAAGATAAATGAAAATGAGATTTAGAAAATTGTCAAAAGACCGTCCATTTAAAGACCAATGCCAATTTCAGAAATTAGTATGATGAAAAGTAGTCTTATTGTCTAGAAGCAGACGTTGGTTACCATTGATTGGATATTATTTTTGGAAAACAGTCAATGAAGCACACTATTCCTCTTTTGGCTTGATCTCTAGGCTTTGAATGTGAGTATTGGTCAGACCATGGTTGAAATACGCCCCACGAAATACAAAATGAAAACGCTTGGAGTGTTCGTACGAAAGATAAAAGTGATTTGAAAGCGCAAACTCTAAAGTAGTTGTCCACTATAAGCATTCGCATCTCAAAAATCGTACTTTGTCCTCGGTTGATATAACTTAAATTAAGCATATTTTAAAAAAGATGCTAAAAAGCATCAGTTAAGCATCGACACCTTGTAATAAAGATCGACAAAAATACCACATTGTTGTGAAAAATGCAGAGTACAATGGAAAATTGCCCTAATATCAAAAAAGAACACCCTATAGAAGAATTATTTCGATACTGTTATATATCTGGCAGAACTGATATACAGCGAAACAATTAAATGATCGTCTGCAAAAAAGAACAAGAAATTACTAAATAAAAAAGAACTTTTGTATTAAAGAAATAGTTATTCAGTGTGGAAGCAAATCCAGGCAATCCAGAACTACGAGAACAGACTTCGAGAACGAAATTTCTTAGTTTTGGTACAGAGTGCAAAGATTCTCACATTGTGAATGATTGAAGCAATGTCCCCCAAACAGTAATAGATGAGGTCTGCAATAGAAACAGCAACATAACCAGCGATCGTTATGTTTTTCCGACATCGTAATGTTTTTCGGGGGGGGGGGGGGGGACGAAGACAGTATGAGAATCAATGACTATTTTTTGCAAACATGATGAACGTTGAAACGAGGGAGACGTTCAGTCTGAATAAATCAATGGAAATCGCAATCCATTTTGAGGTAGGGTTCAAGAGCCAGCAACCAAATCAACCAATTAACCGCAAATTCACAAAGCATTAATAAAATTGCGAACCATACCAAGGAACCTGCAACACGTTTGCTAACCAGCAACAAATTTTAAATTTCAAAGAGAATGCATAATTACGAAATCGAAGTACAGTTCAATCAAACAAAAGTGGTGGACAAAACCGGAGCGATAACCATCGCTCAAAATGCCTTGTCACACCTTGGAAATTTCAAAAACTGGGGAAGTGCAAATCACTTTTCTAGTGTTCGTAGAAAACCGAATAAGCAAAAACAAGGAAGAGGAAACAGACAAACTAACGTAAATCAAATTGATGAAATCGGAAAGGAAACAATGGAAAGAAATACTGCAAATTTTAATTACAAGGCAAACCACGGTTCTAATTAAAAAGTTCAAAGGACAATTTTGTATGAAGCGTATGTGGCTCTGGAATCGTATGTAGCACAACATCTAAAAGCCTGGCAAATAAAGTACTCCAAGAGTTGAAGTTTTCTATCCGGATAAAAAACGGACAAAAAAGAGCTAAAAAATTTCTTAGACCAAACAATCAAAATTATTGGCAAAATCCAAACAACAGTAGAATGGAACAATTGGAGGAAGCAAAACGCATGGCTAAAATTGATGAACGATGGTCGAATGATAGGCACAGACTTGTTAAAGGAATTTGAACATGCTGTAATACAATACCAACTATTATCAGGTACACCAGTTAACAATGTCTCCGATTACAAACAATGTCCATTGAAACGAGAAAACGGCTCACAGGTCTCACTTGCATTGGTTTATCTAAAAACATATTGCAAAGTCAAAAGCTCCCAAAAATACACTGCTAAACCTCAAAAAAGTAGGACTTTCCCAATAAAAACTTCAAGCAAAAGTAAACTAAGATCTTTATTGGTAAAAGAAGAAAAAACATAAGACTAAAGATTTGATCAGACGCAAATTTTATCTCGTCATTGGTAGTAAAAGTCAGAAAAGCAGAATTCAGCAAAAATTGTCACTAGATTCCAAATTAATCAAAAAAGCATTTCCTAAAAACAAGTACCCAATGCCAATTATCGAAAAGCTTATGGTTTTAATATCTCAAGCACTCACTGATTAAGAATATACCAACTGCGTTTTCGGAAAAACCGACCGAAGCCATTTCCAATTTCGTCGCGACACATCCAAACACTGTAATTTTCCTTTACAATTTCAGTGGAAAGTCAACTGACTTTTTAACCCTTTAAAACGAATTCTACGGTCTGAATGATACACCAGATAAATTTCAAATAATCTTAGTCTACACAATGATTGCAATGTGTTTTCTAGGATGACATAATAGCAATAAGTACTATAAAAAAGAAAAACTATTGGGAATACGTCCATCTTAGACTAAAACACATGAACTAAGATAATATGCGAAACAGATTTACAAAGCACCTGATGATAAACACAGTGGTTGAAAAGCTTGCTCATAACTTATCTGGAACTGGAATTTTGTCACTTGAAACAAAAACATCTGCGATCTTATCCAGACCACCACCAACAACATTGAAAAAGTTAACATCATTTTGAGGATCAGTTTTTACAGTAGCAAACTTATTCCTAACGTGTCAAAATTTTGCCACCCATTGCAACCAAAATTAGAAAATTCAAGAGTCTAATCTGGACAGATGCTCATAAAATTCACAATAACGAAACAAAAAACACAATTTCATCGAGCACGGAATATTGCAAACGGAATATTGTAAAGTGTGATGCATTAAGTTCGGTTTTCGAGATTAAGTTCCGTGATAGAACAGAAAAAGAATAACGGCTGGAAACCTACCCGTAAGCATCAATGTTACTTAACCCTGCAGATGAGAGAAATAGCATAAACGAACTAGAGCTACTAGAGGTGGGTTGGTCGGCAGAACATTTGCCGTTTTAACCAACCAGCGCGCTTAGTTATCAATTCCTAAAGAACACTGCTCGATTAAGCCTCATAAAAGCCGTATTGGTTGCTAGACAGATTTCTCCCATATGATTTTAATATCAACATCTTGGCGGGGCCGAAATGAGATTAGTTGATTACTTTTTGTCGTACTCCATTTTCTCAAGCTAACAAAATTTTTCTGAAGTTGAATAGTGTGCTATTGCTACCTCTTCAGAAATAAAAATTTCAATTGAAAAAAAACTCTGTTCAAAATCAGTAACTACTTCATTAAAATTAGTTGAAAGCGAGTCACAAAGTTCCACTCATTACTTAAATGCTTTCATGTTGTAATTACAAACAAGAAAACAATTAGATTTAATTGAAAACTGACTCAATTTGTGCTTCACGATCATGCTTCAAATAGTGACATAAAATTCGCCTAATCCGCCTAATCAATAACTGCTTAATTTTTTTCATCTTAATACTAATTCAAGCAGTAATTTTGCGTCGTAAAAATTACAAACTCAGGAAACTAAGGCTTGCGGACATTGCAAACAGTTAATATCATCCCAAGTAATAACCAACAAAAAGTGCATAATCACTAACTGAATTCTCAAGCTGGCGAGAAAGTAGGTATAATGTAAAGACACCGTTCAAATAACAAACAAAAATTTATCGACGGCTTTTTGTTAAATCTGTAGATGACAACTGGTTGTCTATGGACTCAAACAATTCAATCAAAAGAAATTGAATTGGTAACTCATTAAACTGAGTAGATTTTCTTCGAATCAAATCAAACAAAACGTCAACCCAATCGAAACCTACTGTGAGATTCGATCCACAACTTGGATTTTGGTGAAATAAAAGTAAAATCGAATAGAGTGATAAGTTACTGTTAAAGAAATAGACAGAAATTGAACAACGTTTCCTTACAGCAATAGACCGATGCTCAAAATACCCCACAGTCTATAAACAAACTGATAGAACTTTTTAAAAAAATACGGTATATATATATATATATATATATATATATATATATATATATATATATAAACTACTTATATCAAAATGCTGTTTCTAGATCAATACAACTTTCAACTGAAAAAACACTCTATTCAAAATCAGTAGCAACTTCATTAAAAACAGTTAAAAGCAATTCACAAAGCTCCACTTATTATTTAAATGCTTTCGTGTGGCAATTACACACACAAAAAACAATTAGAATCGAGATCTAGCTTCAATTAGTGACATAAAATTGGCGCCGGCTAATCGATAGCCACTTAATTGTTTTCATCATAATACTATTTCAAGTAGTAAATTTGCGTCGTAAAAACTCCAAACTCAGGAAACTAGGGCTTGCGAACATTGCGAATAATTAATATCCCATCCCAAGTAAATTCCAACAACAAATTGCATAATCACTAACCAGTTTCTCAAATTTGCGAGAAAATAGGTATAGTGTAAAGACACCGTTCAAATAAGAACCAAATATTTATCGACCGCTTTTTGCCTAATCTGTAGATAACAATTGGTTGTCTAGGGACTCAAACAATTCAATCAAATGAAATCGAATTGATAACTCAATAAACGCAATAGATTTTCCTCGAACTAAATCAAACAAAACGTCAACCCCATCAAAATCTAGTGTGAGATTCGATCCAGAACTTGACTCCAATCCAGCTTCGGACCAAACAACCCCAAAATTGACAAACCCAGATAGCTCACAGCCAACGGGAACAAATTCGTCAGTAAAGACGTCCCTCAATGAATCGGCAGTAAGGTAAATTCAAAAGTAATCAGCAAGTCCTTACTAGCAGTCCTCACAAGAATGTATGCTTTGCTAAAAGAGGTACGCTACTGTATTTTGATGGATAATGAGCGGAGATTTAGAGAGATCAGCCCCTACATCCACAGTTGTGCAGGGACCTACGTGTAAAAAGTGGACATATCTGTGTACGAACAAATTGATATCCCAAATTCAACTGCAGGAGCAGTCTTTGAAGACATCCAAACAAAAAACCCTGAAATTTATGCCAGTTTTAGACCTTGCACAACATTGCTGGTGTCCATACAAGGATCGAAACGTCATTAGAAGGTGAGCTGATGAATAGCGAATGAAGGCCGCGTACCGAAATTCATAAGAAAAAAAAACAATTAATTTTGCAATCCAAATGTCCACCTCTTCAACCTCATTAAAATTTAGCGAAGCAAATGATTAAATTCAATTGGGTTTTGGTGAAATAAATGAGAAATTGAATAGAGTGGCAACTTACTTATAATGAAATAGAAAAAAAACTGAAAAAGTTTTCTCAGATTAATAACCAAATATTTAATATATATATATATATATATATATATATATATATATATATAAAACTACTTATATCCTTATATCAAAAACTGTGCCTAAATCAATGCGACTCGACAAAGCAAAAAATCTGATCGGAAAAAAGTTTGAAATATTTCGCGAAAAAATTAACGTAGAAATTGTTTGTGCGCTGGGGCAATTGGACATGTTGATCGATTAGTCCAAACCATTAGACGCCGCATACTTTTCATGAAAGTTCAAGAAAATTATAAAATTTGGTTCAAATAATTATAATCGTTCTGCATTATACCAATAGAGAGTACATAAAGAACAACAATCGGAAAAGTAAAATTTGAGGCTTACTTCGGAAGAAAACGTTAAAGATATACACAAAAACTGTAAAATGAAACAATGTTCAGTTTTTAAATAAACGTATTGTGCCCTTGAGAAATTACCTGACGCTTGAGCAATGGGCACAAACAGACGCACAATACAACTTACAGAATAAAAAAAAAACAAAAACACTAGTAAGAAACGTCAAAAAGAACTCCTACGAAAAAATTTTTGATAAACAAAATGATTCAAACGGCAAAAGTTTTTATGGTTATCTGAATCAAACTTGCCATCCGAATACAAAAAGAAAATTAGAAATCACAAACACAATTGACACCGAAACACTCAATAACTTTTTTGTAAACATTGGACCCTCACTTTCAAAGAAAATTGAGAAACCATATAATGGGAATATGATTAATCGCGTTGTTGATTCTTTTGTACTGAAGCCGATCCGAACCAACGAAATGAAGTTCGAAATAAAGCAACCTGTTGGGAAAAAGGGCTCCGATTATATGGGTTTAACAAACCATCTTCTAAAAACAATTAATCCAGTCATTAGTGGCTACCTCACAGATATTTTCAACAAAGTCATAGATGAATCACATCATCCCAAAAGCTTAAACGTTTCAAAAGTTGTGCCAATTTTAAAGAATGGAGATCCAAATAAGCCTAACAATTACAGACCAAATTCTTTAGTACCACTTTTTGGCAAAATTATAAAAAAAATTATTAAACGAAGACTGATGTCAATTCTGCTGAAAAACAAAATTCTCTCCAGAAAACAATTTGGTTTCTTGAGTAAGAGATCAACGGTCGATGCCTTAACAGAAATGCTGGAAAACATTCAGAAATTAAGGGAGAAAAATGTTCTGACTCATTGTACCTTGCTTGACCTCTCAAAAGCTTTTGATATTATTGACCACAGCATATTGCCACACAAACGTTCCAGATATGGTCTGAGAGGCAAAATCGAAGAGTTACTCAAGTCTGATCTTAAAGATCGCAAACAATTCGTTCGATATAAAGGAGAATCTTCCTCAACTAAAAAATTGAGTGCGGAGTCCCTCAAGGATCAGTATTCAGGCCACTTCTGTTTCCAATATACAAAAAACGATATCGTAGTAAAACCCAAGCACAGTAATATTCTGTTATACGCAGATGACGCAAACATATTTGGCAAATATGAAAAAACTGAACTTACAAGTGATGTGAAATTGATTTCCAGCCTGCTTGAGAGTAACAAACTGACACCAAATATTAAAAAAACAATACTTCTACTAGGACCCCACAATTCGTCAGACAAAAAACTTATTTGGAATGGGGAAGAAGTAGAGGAGAGCAAATGTGTTAGATACTTAGGTGTTAAAATTGACAATAAACTCACATTAAAAGAGCACATAGACTATGTTCAAATGAAATGTAACCAATACATCTCAATTTTATATCAAACAAAGAAATATCTGCAAAGAAAATTACTTCTAAAAATTTTTAAACAATACGTTCAACCACAATATCAATAGGGATTTCTTATATATGGCACGGCAAACAAAATTGTTCTTGAAAGACTACAAAATCAACAAAATTTCCTAATCAGAATAGGTTTTGGGTTCCTAAAACAGTTCGCAGTTGTTGATCAAAAAACAAAATTTCATCAATATTTGAGCTACACGTGTACGAACTTCTGAAACTTTTATCAAAAGTAATCAGAAGAGAGCATCCTAGTGAGTCCATTAACTCGTTTATAACTGACAAGGAAATCGACAAATCATTCGACACTGAACGGAGAATCAAAACAAAACCTCTCATAGAAAAATTAACACGCAAGAAACGAAAACTAATATCAGTTCGATTGAGAATACTCTGCAATAGCCTATTCACTCTGTACTTTGTTAGAATAAAAAGTTTGAGAATCTGCAAAGAAAAGAATTTTAAAAAACTACTACACTCCTTTCTGGACAATTACATAATCGATTCCGATTTTTTGGATACTTGTATTGGTACTATGCTCGATAAAAAGAACGTGCTTTTTTTAAAAAGAAAAAACTTTTTTAAGTTAAACACAATTAGACAGTTGGTGCGTAAAGTTGGCTTATCAAACCCCCCTTGTTTCTTGTTCCTATTGATTGGTTTCAGTATAAGTAACTAAACGAATTTCGAACAAATAATCTAATTTTGAATAGCTCTGTAACGGTGCTGAAACAGGCAAATTGCCTCCTAGCATTCGTTCAGTACGACGCTTTATACTCTAATTTGGTTTAATTATTCGAAGCTTGAATAATTGGTACTGAAAAAAATTATTATTAATATAATATCGACTCCAATTTTTAAAAATTAATGTACCATCAACGCAAGACGGAGAACTAAACGCAGCCGACGGCGAGACTGTGTTCCTCAAACGCACCACGCCAAGGACAGAACGAAATGTGAACCTCACATTTGCTAGCAAAATCAAACAAGGAAATAACAAAAACTTAGATTGATTAAATGAAACGCTGGGATTTTCAACACCAAACCAACCACTAGCCATGTCAAAGCACCATGAGAAACCGTAGAGACGGTGCGAAACTCGGATCTCGGAGAGACGCCACGCAAAAAAAGATCAGACAAAAACTTTAGAACAAAAAAGGAAAGCGCATAAAGAAGGAGTTTCCAGCAAACAGCTCGGGGATAAAAAAGATCAAAGATGAAAACAATTCTCGGAGGATTGGAGTCTAGTTTCTACACAATCCCATCTGTCGTCAAACAGCTATTCTGTGAGAGTAATGGAAATGCAAATCCCCCAAAAGAACCCTAAGTATGGCATTCTGATCGATAATAGCATTGATATTCCAGCAACTCCAGTCCCGCCGTTGAAAAAACTTCTGCAACGTCAAATCCAGATCTGATTCAATGCAGTTCAACCGCCCCGCAACCACAGCAAGTCTCAGCATCACAATCTCAAAAGCGCGATTGAAACGAATCCGATTCTTCAACTACTTCCTATGGAGCCAGACTAGGCTTGCGAAAATATAAACAGTCGAAATAGTGAGGTCTCGACACAAACATGGTCCCAGCCGCTAATAACAATACCGTTATAGGCAGGTGCTCATTTGTCACATTAGATTATTTGTTCAATAGCTTCAAATGCTCGTTCAAACAGTACTGGGTTCTGGAACCGTTGAACAATTTCCACGCAAAACGTTCTGCTAAAAGAAGTAGCAGAAACAGTATAATATTACCATTGCAAAGAAAAGCCAACTTAGTTTTCCTAATGTTTGAGGGACTGGTTTATAAACATATCATTCAATTACTCCAGTGTCATTTGTTTAATGGATGGGATGATTTCAGCTATCTACGATAACACAGCTAATTATCAATTTAAACAAGACTGAGAAATCGCTCTGATCATGATTGTATCTATCTATGAGGCAAAAGAACATCAAACTCGGAAAGTTAAATGAATGAAAGACTTTGGTGTAACATCTTTGCACACATTTTTTCTTGAGATGATCGTATTGATCTAACACCAAACTAATGTAATCAAAGTTTGGCTATTCGAGTCAGCGTGCTAAATGAATGTAGGGCAGATAGGAACTCAAAACAACAAAATGGTGAACAGACAAAACAGTCCCGGACAAAACAGTCCCAAATAGCAAAATATTCCCAGACAAAACAGTCCCAGACAAAATAGTCCCGAGAAAACAGACAAAACAGTCCCAGACAAAATAGTCCTGAGAAAACAGACAAAACAGTCCCAGACAAAATAGTCCCGAGAAAACAGACAAAACAGTCCCAGAAACAATAGTCCGAACTAAAGATAGAGTCAAACATGTGTACATCAATTAAGAAAGGAACGCTTTAAAGTATTCATATGATTGCCCGGGTCGGATATGAATGTCCTCCCTAAAATCCTCCCATTTTGACGTAAGAGTGGCGGGGTAATTTGTCTATGGGGGGGGGGGGGGGTAAATTGATGTAAGAGTGTGGGGGTAATTTGTTCAGAGGGGGTAAAATGATGTAAGAGTTGGGCTGCAATGGGAGGATTTTTGAGGAATTACCCCCTCTGACTGATATTGCCATGTAAGAGTGGGCTGTAATGGGCTGCAATGGGAGGACTTTTCAGGAATTACCCCTGACTGATATTGCCATGTAAGAGTGGGCTGCAATGGGAGGACTTTTCAGGAATTACCCCCTGAATGAAATTGCCATGTAAGAGTGGGCTGCAATGGGAGGACTTTTCAGGAATTACCCCCCTGACTGAAATTGCCATGTAAGAGTGGGCTGCAATGGGCTGCAATGGGAGGACTTTTCAGGAATTACCCCCTGACTGATATTGCCATGTAAGAGTGGGCTCCAATGGGCTGCAATGGGAGGACTTTCAGGAATTACCCAACCCATGGCTGAAATTGCCATGTAAGAGTGGGCTGCAATGGGCTGCAATGGGATGACTTTTCAGGAATTACCCCTCTCCCCCTGATTAAAATTCAGAAGGGGGTAAAATGATGTAAGTGTTGGGCTGCCAAGGTGGGTAAAATGGTGTAAGAGTGAGGGGCTAATTGGTCTATGGGGGGTAAATTGATGTAAGAGTGTGGGGGTAATTTGTTCAGAGGGGGTAAAAATATGTAAGAGTTGGGCTGCAATGGGAGGACTTTTGAGGAATTACCCCCCCTGACTGATATTGCCATGTAAGAGTGGGCTGTAATGGGCTGCAAAGGGAGGACTTTTCAGGAATTACCCCCTGAATGAAATTGCCATGTAAGAGTGGGCTGCAATGGGAGGACTTTTCAGGAATTACCCCCTGACTGAAATTGCCATGTAAGAGTGGGCTGCAATGGGCTGCAATGCGAGGACTTTTCAGGAATTACCCCCTGACTGATATTGCCAAGTAAGAGTGGGCTGCAATGGGCTGCAATGGGAGGTTTTTCAGGAATTACCCCACCCATGACTGAAATTGCCATGTAAGAGTGGGCTGCAATGGGCTGCAATGGGATGACTTTTCAGGAATTACCCCTCTCCCCCTGATTAAAATTCAGAAGAGGGTAAAATGATGTAAGACCTAGGTTGCAAAGGGGGGTAAAATGGTGTAAGAGTGAGGGGTAATTTGTCCAGAGGGGGTAAAATGATGTAAGTGTTGGGCTGCCAATGGGGGTAAAATGTTGTAAGAGTGAGGGGATAATTTCTTCAGAGGCGGTAAAATGATGTAATAGTTGGGCTGCCAAAGGGGATAAAATGGTGTACGAGTGATGGGGTAATTTGTTCAGAGGGGGTAAAATGATGTAAGACCTGGGTTGCCAAGGAGGGTAAAATGGTGTAAGAGTGAGGGGTAATTTGTCCAGAGGGGGTAAAATGATGTAAGAGTTGGGCTGCCAAGGGGGGTAAAATGTTGTAAGTGTGAGGGGGTAAATTGTTCAGAGGGGGTAAAATGATGTAAAAATTCGGCTGCCAAAGGGGATAAAATGATGTAGGAGTGAGGGGGTAATTTGTCCAGAGGGGGTAAAATGATGTAAGTGTTGGGCTGCCAATGGGGGTAAAATGTTGTAAGAGTGAGGGGATAATTTCTTCAGAGGGGGTAAAATGATGTAATAGTTGGGCTGCCAAAGGGGATAAAATGGTGTACGAGTGATGGGGTAATTTGTTCAGAGGGGGTAAAATGATGTAAGACCTGGGTTGCCAAGGAGTGTAAAATGGTGTAAGAGTGAGGGGTAATTTGTCCAGAGGGGTTAAAATGATGTAAGTGTTGGGCTGCCAAGGGGGTTAAAATATTGTAAGAGTGAGGGGGTAATTTTTTCAGAGGGGGTAAAATGATGTAAAAATTCGGCTGCCAAAGGGGATAAAATGGTGTATGAGTGAGGGGGTAATTTGTTCAGAGGGGGTAAAATGATGTAAGACCTGGGTTGCCAAGGGGGGTAAAATGGTGTAAGAGTGAGGGGATAATTTGTTCAGAGGGGGTAAAATGATGTAACAGTTGGGCTGCCAAAGGGGATAAAATGGTGTACGAGTGAGGGGGTAATTTGTTCAGAGGGGGTAAAATGATGTAAGAGTTGGGCTGCCGAGGGGGGTAAAATGGTGTAAGAGTGAGGGGGTAATTTGTTGAGATGGGGATATTCTAACAAGTATTATTCATATATATATATATATATATATATATATATATATATATATAGACCGCCAAAAGTTGGACAAGCTTTGATGGTCTGGAGGAAAAGGCGACGCAGCTGAGGGTACAGAGGTTGTGGGTTCAAGACTGGCAGTCTTCAGGTATGGGGGATAAAACAATGTAAGATTGAGGGGGTAAAGTGATGTAAGAGTTGGGCTGCCAGGGGGGGGGGGGTTAAAATGATGTAAGAGTTGGGCTGCCAAGGGTGGTAAAATGATGTAAGAGTGGGGCTGCAATGGGAGGATTTTTTAGGAAAATGCAGCTGAAAACTCTTACATCTTTTTCGGCTGCATTGGGCTTCCAAGGGGGCTAAAGTGATGTAAGAGTGAGGGGGTAAAAGACAAATTAACCCCTCAGTCTTACAGCTCTTTTGGTTTGCCAAGAGGGCTAAAATGGTGTAAGAGTGAGGGAGTAAAAGAAAAATTACCCCCGTGCTCTTACATCGTTTTACCCCCCTTGGCAGACCAAAAAAGATGTAAGAGTGGTGGTTAATTTGTCTTTTACCCCCTCGCTCTTACATCATTTTAGCCCCCTTGGAAGCGCAATGCAGCCAAAAAGATGTAAGAGTTTTCAGCTGCATTTTCCTAAAAAATCCTCCCATTGCAGCCCCACTCTTACATCATTTTACCCCCCTTGGCAGCTCCACTCTTACATCATTTTGTGCGGAAAAACTCAACCCGGGTGTATTTCCTTGAACAAAAATTAAGCTTATTACAACATAGTTTTTGACAAATAATGTATTCTTAAACAGGTTTTTGCTTTAGTCCTAATTCATATCTATTAAAAACAATGCATTCAGAAGCAAACTTATAGATTAAGTTTGTTAATTGTTTGTAGATTTTATTTACAATTGTTTCAATATTTTATTTGGGACTAAGTGATTCAAAGACACGCTCCATTGGCAAATTTTTAATTTAGACTAGGGAAGCAAATAAAAGCGATGTTCGGAAAAGTTGTTGTTCACGTAGCATTAAAAGTTACATTAAAAGTTGTTGACAAATAATGTATTCTTAAACAGGGTTTTGCTTTAGTCCTAATTCATATCTATTAAAAACAATGCATTCAGAAGCAAACTTATAGATTATGTTTGTTAATTGTTTGTAGATTTTATTTACAATTGTTTCAATATTTTATTTGGGACTAAGTGATTCAAAGACACGCTCCATTGGCAAATTTTTAATTTAGACTAGGGAAGCAAATAAAAGCGATGTTCGGAATAGTTGTTGTTCACGTAGCCAAGTACTTTTTTTTAATTCTTTTATTTTTACCCACTGTGTTCACCTCAATTCAGTTTAATGGAGAATTAAAAACTGTTCTCGGAGGCAGAAGCGTAACTTCTCTTCTTCAGGTTGAGATCCCCAAGATTTCTTGAACTAAACTAAATCTGCCCGCATAAGGGCAGAGCTACTGTTAGTAGTGATAGGTTAATTGTTCCGACCCCTCTTGTGGGGGGAGGAACTATATACTCAAACGGGTTTTTTTGTTCAGTCAGTTTTTGGCTGATCGATATATTCATCGCAGAGAAATGTGAGTGGTATCATTAAAAAGCAGGTCCAGCGTAGAATTCAAAATTAAAAAGATTTTTTTTTATTTTCGTTTTTTTTTCGAGGAGTTATCGAGGATTGAAGTTTTGTGTGAACACAGGTTATTTGTTCACTTTTAGTGTGATTTTTCTTCAAATTAAGATATTTTCTACAGAAATAGTATTTCAAACTTAAATTTCTTGCCTAAAAATGCACCAATTTCGTGTTCCTAAAAGATAAAGGCGATAAAAAAAGACTAGTTCTGGTCTCATAGGGAGCTTCAATATCAAAAAAAAATCGAGATCTATCTGAGAGCTCTTTTTTTATAAAACTTTTCTACTTTTTTGCTTTTTTAAGTACCCTAGAGACAAGTCACTTTTCATATCGAAGTTCGGGTAATGACTAAACTCCTTTACAGTCAAATGACGCCCAATGAACAAAAAAATCGTTTTCAAGGAATTGCGCATGTTTTTTTTAAATTCGACTCTGAGTTTTCGTAATTTTAAATGAAATTTCGAATTTTTTTTTGAGGTTTTACTAATTTTTTGAAGTCTTATCGCATGGACTCATTGACTAACAGTTCAATATGATCCGCAAGATTTAAGTGAGCATATTCAGTGGTTTCAGTGGACAGCTAATGGCTGTTAAGACTTTAAAAATAATTTTTCGAAAATTTTTTTGAACATTAAGCAATCACAAACTTATTATCGTGAACTGTAAGTCAGTCTCTGTGATGACAGCAAACTCTTCCGTCCTTCTGTAACCAAATTTGATCAAGTTGACGCTTTTATCTTCTAACTTTTAGTAATATGACCTCAATGACATAAGATTTCAAAAAGTGTTAAATTTTTTTTTGGATATTTGCGTATTATTGGTTACTTTTGAATTCTTATCACATTATTTTATTACGGATAGTAACCATTGGTTAAAGGAAGACGTTCATTAGATCACAGATAAATTTTTTAGGGAAAAGCTCATTGTTTCAAATGCCTTCGACTTTTTACTCTTGCATTTCTCTACGGAATTTTTGGTTTTTGCCTGATTTTGTTGTTGCCTTCATAGTCACAAGACTTGTTGTGATGTCCTAATAATCACCTATGCTTGGCCAACATCCCCATACTCGTTTTGAAGCAAATTTGAGCGTATTTATTGACTTTAAGAGCGTATTTTTTAACCGTTGAAATTTTTTGAGTTTATTGGCTGTTAAGAATTTAAAAATAATTTTTCGAAAATTTTTTTGAACCTTAAGCAATCTTAAAATTTTCGTGAACTGTTAGTCAGTCTCAGTATTAACAGAACCCACTTGCTTTTTACTGAAAGTGAAGTTTTTTCGTTGGCAGTTTTATCTTCTAACTATTGATTATCTGACTTCAATATCACAAGAATTCAAATTTTTTTCTTTAAATTTTGGATATTTTCGTATTATTAGTTACTTTTGATATCTTATCACATTATCCAAATATTATACACAATATCCAAATTTTATTGAAATTCTATTGTCCTGGAAAAGACATTCAGTGGATCACAGATAAATGTTTCAGAGAAAAACTAATGGTTTTAATTGCTTCGAAATTTTCTTCTCTCACTTTCCTACTGAATTTTGGTTTTCGCATGTTTTTTTGTTGTTTTCATAGTCTTAAGACTTATTGTGATCTCTTACTGATTATTATCTATGCATGACAAACATTTGTTTCCTGCCATTGTCTTATTTCTGAGCGTAGTTATTGGCCTCCGTTAAAAGCTTTTGAGTTTAAGGCCTGTTAAGACTTTAAAAGAAGTTTTTCGAAAATTTTTTGAACATTAACTGATCCTAAACTTTTTTCGTGGACTGTTAGTCAATCTTAGTACTTACAGGATCCTGTTTTATTTCTAGTGCAGCCAAATTTAATCTGGTTAGCGTCTTCATCTTCTATCTATTAGTTTTAAAACTTCAATGCCCCTAGTTTTCAATTTTTTTTAAAAAATTTTCCCGTACTTTTTCTTATTTTTGGATCCTTTCGAAATCTTATCACATTTTTCTAATTCTGATGGTTCCCATTGGTTTAGGGAAGACGTTCAATGGATCATATATAAAGTTTTCAGAGAAGAACTTATGATTTATATTGCTTCGACACTTTCTTCTGGCAGTTTTTTACTGAATTTTTGGTTGTTGCCTGTCTTTTTCGTTGTTTCATCTTCAATAGCTTGTTTTAAGATCTTATTGACCAAATATGATTGGCAAACAAACTTGTTGTCCCATGGAGGCATAATTTAGCGTATTTAGTGGATTCCGTTGAAAGCTAATGAAATTATTGGCGTTGATACTACGCATTTTCTCAAAAATTTAGTGGTTCTAATGTATTTGTTCATATTTGATTTTTTGAAACTATATTGATAAAAAAGAGGAATCCCATTGCTGTTAAAAAATTAATTGAACATAAAAAAGTTTTTTTTGAAAAGTTCATTTTTTAATGCCTTCAACACTTTTTTCTTGAAATTGCCGTTTTTGCCTGTTTTTGTTCTTTGGGTAATTTGCTGACAATTCTCTTAAGCTTGTAATTGAGTATTGAATTAATGATGTGACCCGAATCAGTTGGTAAATTTCTAGCATTTAGTCTGTAATTTATGATATATTAAGTTCGAGTAGTTAAGGTTTTATCAGACTGCATCAGTCTCGTAGTTTCTTTAAGTTCAAATCTAATTGGCGCTGTAATAAGGCATGGCATTATGTAGTTCAATTTATAGATAGGTTGTGTAACGATTGTTTTAAACTCAAACATCTTTTTTTGTTATTTCTTCATTTGGTTGACAATTAAGTCAAAAATGTAGATGAGCTCGGGTCGGAACATTATGTGCGAACGCACGTTAACGAGCCGCCTTGTATAGTCTTGGATATTCAAATCATCTGGCATTCCACCAGAATATGTCACCGCTTCTTTTTGGAGTAACTTGAATAAATACGTTCAAAACTTAATAGTTGAACATTTCTAATTTTATAAATTGGTAATGCAAAATATACAAATTTATTGGTGTAGCTCAGTATGTAAATTGGTTATGCTATCTAAGCATTATTATTATTACTGCAACTCAGTTCAGCATGTGCTTATAAATAAATTAATAAAATTTTGGATCACGATTGCTGGATTTTGGTGCGTAGAGTTAAAAATTTGATGTTTTTCGACAAGTGTTCGAATTCACACCTCCATCTCGTCCAGCGTAGTGGGTATAAAATTGCACTCTCATATTGCTCAACAACAATTAGGGTGGGGGTTCGAAAAATAAAAGATCGAATTGTTTTTATCAAAAATTAATACTCTTCTATAAATTTTCCCTTAAAATGATGTCGAATTAAAACAATTGTGGATATTTACTCCCACTTGCTTTTCTTTTTCGCTTTGATTTCATGATATTTCTTTATTTCAATCATCTTAAATGTGATCCGCAGTTTTCAATTAAACAATTTAAAAAGACATAAGAGAGATTTAAAGGGACCCAGTGAAATGAAACTTGATACATCCGACCGAGAAATGCAAGATCTCGGATTTCTTTACAAAAAAGAATTCTGTTCAGCTTGGTTTTCATAACAAATCTTGACATGCCTTGATCCTAATAAAAAATACTTTAAATTTTAAGCTTGTCGAAAGACGTTGTATTTTTGTACATAACATGTTGACGTTTTCTTGTCGATAATCTTGGCAAGATCTCATCAAAACATTATCAAGATCTCAGCAAGATACTTATCAAAAAGTTTCATGTTTCATTTCACTGGGGAGCTATAGACTCAAAACTTAAAGACCGGCTAGTTGGAAGAAACTGAATTGATGGAAGAATCTTCAGCTCATGTGTGTTGCTTCGGACGTTGTGCTTCCGGGTGACGCAACATTAGGGCTATTCGAAGTGAGAATATTGTTATTGCTTCCGTTCACATTGCTTTTGAACTGGGGAGGGTCAATGTACAGAGGAATTGCATACAACTTTGCAGGTACTGTTGGCATTGCGGTTCCCCGTTTTATTGACAAGTAGGGTTGCTGCGTGTGATTGCTGGTCGAGTAGTTACTGGAATTGGTGCTTGAAGGTCTGGACAGAACCCCGTCCTCCAAATCGGCCGCGGGTAACGGCCCGTTTGGCAACATGACTTGAGCCCTCGATTCCTGGTTCCCAGACGGTGAGCTGTTCAGGGTTTTATTTTGGACGCCCGGGTTCGATTGCGATGTCGGAAGTGTGTTATTGTTGTCCAAAATTTTTGGCCCACCCACATTGAAAGTTCCCATGTGATTAATGGTGGCCAATTTTGGCATTGTGTTAGATTTTCGGGCGAATGCGAGAACTGGCGGAGCCATGTTACCTCCGAGGGTTCCAACTTGTTCCAGGGAATCTGGATCTTCTCGGAAGATGGGCGAGTATTGGGTGGAATGTAAGTCGTACACGCTCGGGTGGCTTTTGTTCACGTCTTCGGGCCGAGATCGGGTGTTGTTTCGCGACTTCCGATCAAGTGACTGTCGCATACCGTTCACAAATGCCTGATGGATATCACCATTGATCGGTTTTCTAGGCTCAATTGGCGATGCCCGATCAACGGCATAATCCAAGTACGTTAGGGGATCTTCTCGAATTGGATCGTGGTTTGGAATTCTAAGAGTGTGATCGTTGTTTAACCCAAGTTTATTATGGTTCTGCAACGAGAACCTTTCAGCTTCGTCTCCGAGAGAACTAGATCGCCGTTTCCGAGAACAGTTGGCCCAGGCACCCCGTCTGTAGTAAGAGTACAAGCACACGCCAATAATTACGCTGAGAAGAACGATAAGAACTGGTATAAGAATTCCGAATGTTATCGCCACCTTTTGGACCCCTGTCAACTGAGCTGAGACTTGGACGTTTATGACATGGGTTGATGACCCTGCGACGTTTGAGGCGATGCATGTGATGTTACCACTGTCCGATAATTTGAGATCCTCAACTACCAATTTTCCGTTGTCAGAAAGTGTGTATCGTCCCTAGATAATAAGACCCCTCAGTAATGTTACACTGGATTGCATTGAGCACTAATTGTCTCAACGTCAGTGCTTCTGGAATTTTTGCTGAGTAAGATCTGAAAAAATGGTTTTTTCGGCTTTTATGAGATAATACATTGCCTGACTACGCACGACTTTGCGCGACAGTTTCACGACTTTGTCAGTCAGGTCTCATGGTGTATGAACCGACCTTACACGATAAAAACTCCGCAATTAATGGGGAGAAAACATAAAACAGAATTTGAATTTTGAGGTACGTTTTTAAGATGATCAAAAAATGATTGAGCTTAAAAAATGGTGTAGAAGTAAAACCTCGCTTATAACACAAACCGCTTAACAGTTTAAGATAATTGTGGGAAAATGGGCGCAAAAAAGTACTTCAAGGCAAATTGAGATCTTTCAAGACACTGTAACAAAAACCATGCTAGACTAGTTCTTAGAAAATGTTGAAAAAATCGAAATCAAAAGGATGCAATACTAAGATTGAAAAGAGAGTCACTACAAACTTTTTTTTAAAAAAAACAGAGATCTTCTCTTGCGATCAGATAAAACCAGTAAGCTGAAATAAGTTGGCATGGATACGCAATCGCTTCTTTATTTTCGTTAAAAATTTTAAATAAAACAAAATTTGTTACATGCGAAACAACGATTCTGTGCGTACACCAATGAAAAGGCCTAAAATGTTTGAACTATTCACAAAGTTTGAGTTCAAAAGCACAAAACAAAAATGAGTTTCAAAAAAATGGAAAAAAAATTTAGAAATTCAGATAATATACATGATAAAAAGAAATGTGAGCTCGAAGAAACTGACTGATTAAAAAATATTTCCATTTTAATATGAAAGTTTTTGACTTCCTGCACAAAAACTTTTACCAAACTGAATCGCTAGGAAGCAAGGAAGATTTGCATCTTCTCCGCGAAAAAAAGCAAATGTTCGGAAAAGATTGTAACTAAAATGTACCACTTTCAATATTCAATCCTGCGGTTATCGTGTTTTAAAATCAATTCCGCGTTTGTTTGTTGTTAACTCTTCTCTACTCAAATTGAGAGGACACAATTTGATTTGGATTCCGGTGTAGTACAAAAACGGTTTTGCTGGAACATTTTCGATGCTTCAGAAAAACAAATGAAAAACTTCCCGATTTCAGAACAAGAAAACAAAATGCAAATGGCTGTTTATTATTTTACTTTATAATAATCAATTTCTAGAAATTTGAAAAACAATGCGTGGAAGATGTCAAGGCTAATCTTTAACTGCAAGGTCATTCATTTAAACTGAAGTGACAATAACAGTTTAAATAATTTGCAATGCAGAAAGCACTTTGAAAAAACAGACAACGCAGTTGTTTCCTAACAAAAGGCCTAACAACCCGTACTTTTTACAGAATCTATCAAAAGCAACAAAAAAATTGTACAAGTTTGTGGGTTCCAATCTAGCACTTCTAGTGTGTTTTTTGCTTAAAAAGGTGGTAAGGTCTTGAGCGCAAAAGCTATTTAAAGTTTGTATAGTTTTCTGAATATCACAAAATCCAAATCAATTACCTTTAAACAACTTTGTTCAGTTTTACAATTTTAAATCAATATTTTTTGGTTTAAAAGCTTGTTAAAATTTTAGTTTAAGAAAAAGAAGAAAAGTTCCCGAAAAGGGGGAACTCATAAGTTAATTAGAATAAATTTTTTTTTCTCTGTCAGGTTCTCCCTTATTTTGTTGTGTAAAAATGTAAAAGATGTGAAACAATTTTTGTTCAGTTGGACCGTTTTTTTAGTTTCAAGGTCTCGGCTTCTTGTTTTGAAAATTACAACTTCTCTACCTTTTTTGATACGTCTCTTTGTTTATGAGCAATGTTTTAATCATTTTTAAAACTTGTTTTTGCGTTAGCAGCAAAGAAATCAAAAATATTGAGTTTTTGTCCTTCAAAGGAGGAAAACAATTTAGGTTTTTTGACAAAAGTTTTAAATCGAAACAAAGAGGCTCGGTAATGCGAGTTCGCGCATAAACTTCCGACCCCGCTCATCCACATTTTTGGCATAAATGTCCACCAAATGGGGATCAGATAGTAAACACACAAAAAATCTAGCAATTTTCAAATACAAATGTGTATGAAAAAAAGGATGCCTCCAACGCAATTTACCCAGTGGAGTAAAAGAGATGCACTAGACTGATTAGATCAGCAATTATTGCGAAATCAAGTCAAGACGAACAACCAAATCAAACAACAATAACAACCAACTTTAATTGCATCCAAAACCATATGTCCAATTGAAAAATCTTTATAACAAGGTCAAAATAGCGTCAAATAAAATGGAAACTAAACAAAATAACGTGTACTACATTAGACAAAAAATCAGCAAGGTAAAAATCTGTAAAAATCACCGAAGTTAAAAATTGGCTATGTTTTTAAAAACAACTAATTTCAAAGTAATTAAAACCAATAGATCGCAATTGAAAACATCCGCAAATTTATGATCACATACGCTTCTATAGGAGAGTATTAACACCTGTCATTCATTTTTTAAGCGGTTACAAAAAAAAACAACAAATAGAGACAACAAACAAATATTAAATTAAACTTGCAAGAAAACCTTGTCGAAGCCGTTAAGCCATATTTTGACCCTCAAAATATCTTCAATTGAGCCTTCCGCGAACAACAGTTGTGTCATAGTAGCTCTGATTATTGACAAAAGGTAACAAAAAGAGAAAAAGTGAAAAAGGCGAAGTTAAGTAATCCTTTTGTTTTTTTTCGAAAACAATTAAATTCAAAGTCATGAAAGGCATTAGCTAAAAAAAACGAAATCATTAAGTAGGTTTGTTTATTTGTCCAAATGAAGCACTTGAGACCTTTAATTATTCAGACCATGTCTTAGGTCTATAAAAGGAACGTCCAATATAGGCAAAAATCAAAAGTTTACTTTTTTTGGGAAAAACCCGTGTCCAAGCAATTAAACTAATAAGAAATTCTTAAAAGATACATTAGATTTTGTACATTTGCACCTTCCCTAGACAATTGTAATGTCATACGTGACCTGTTATTGTTGAGACAAGGTAACAAATAGACAAAAATGAACAAAAATACAAAGTTAAAGTGTTTTTTTTTTCATTTTTGAAAACCATTTTTTTCAAAGTCATGAAAGCCATCAGCTATCTACTTAAATCAGGATATGGACTCTTTTATTCCTCGACAAAAAACCAATACAATAAGACCTAGCATTAACCAGCAAATTTCATACGACTAAAAAACAATGTGAAAACGACAGTTAAAGACAAATGTAAATCAAATTCAATTAATTCTTCGAGAAAGAGATGTCCAAGCAGTTAAAAACCACAATCTATGTCTTTAAAGTCTTTTGTATCCAATTATGTTTAATTGTGAACGCCAAAAAAGTAATATAGAAACTGTCGATAACGTGAAAAAGTGAAAAAACGAGAAAAAAGCTTGAAAAGTGGGCCGATGCCTTAAAATTTTTTTGAAATCTAGTAGTATCAAAGCCAGAAAAGCAATACTTAACAAGTAAAACCGCAAACCGAAATATAATATAATTCAGCTGAAAGAAGAGGAAGGAGAAGCATTCTTTCTTTGCTGACACTAAGCTACAAGTGGAACAAATTAAAAGAAAAATAATGGCAAATTTCAGTAAGCCTTTGTTTAATTAAAAACCAACCTTTTTTAAGTCAAAACGACCTTAATCTTTCGAGTAAAACACTAGATACATTAATTTAGAACTGCTTAGGAAGTCACTTGGACCCATCAACAGTGAGCTTTGAATTGAATTGTTCAGTTCTTTAATTAACATAAGAAAATTGTCCTTTTTTTAAAAAAGAACGGCTGATTACAATCCGAAATATTTTTGGATTGTAACAATCAAATATTGGACCAAAACCTGCCTTGCTATTGCTGATTGTCCATTAGGAACACTCAGTTGTTTCGAATGTTATCGATTTAGATATTTTGCTAGTTACAAAATCAAAACTAAGTGCTGCGTTTTTGATAGTGATAGAGTAAAAATAGCACAAAAAAACGGCAATATTTTAATTCCAGACTACTCTCAATGGAAGTGAAAGTAAAAATAGCTTCTTTTGTAGTATACAATGATTGTGTTAGTTGTTTTTGGGTGTTTAATTCCGGCAAATTCATTCAAAGTGGACTGAAAGCGGGCAATTTTTGAGGATAAAGGCTGAATTTTGAAATATTTAGCCAAAATGTTACCCAAAAATCCTAATCAAAATAATCAACAATAATTTTTTGTCGTTAAAATCAAAATCATTTTAACAATTTTTACATAATTGAGAAAAATTGACAAATTTTTGGGCAAAAATTCCGGAAAATATGAATAAAAATCACGCATATCGGTCTAATATTCACCAAAAAATTTAAAACACGATAACTCGCTCCAGAAAACGGAATTCGAAAGAATCTTTGAAATTCCATATTTTAGGCTGGACGGGCTTCTTAATGATACCACTCACAACTCTCTACGATGAATATATCGATCGGGTGGAATAGTGTGAACAAAAAAACCGTTTGAGTATATAGTTCCTCCCCCCCCCCTAAAGAGGGGTCGGAACAAAAATGATTTTATAGCTTTTATAATTGTATCCATGAGTTTTAAGAACAGCAACAAATTGTGCTCGCATTTGTAATTCTCCCACGGTTCACGGGCTGTAATCGATTGAGCACATTAGTTACAGGTTGCCCAGTGGCCTCAACACTGGAGTATTCCGCTCAAGGAAAGTTTCTACTACTAACAGAGCAAAACTTGGTGCCGAGTTTTTTCAATCTTATCTGAGGTTAATCAGTGTTGTGTTAGTTTTTTATTTATCCAAGCATCAAAGTTACTAACTAATTTTGGAGGACAGTTCTAAACAGAAATAATCTTAGCCCAGTCTTCGCTTTCTTCTAATTGCATGTTTTACAACATTGAAATTAGTTATCATTTAGCGGGAATTGGTTACAAAATTTTGTCACTATTTCGTCAATATCTATGTCACGTGTTTTCAACGCTATAAACAATGTCACAACATGGAAAGTACTGACAAAATGTCATCGATTTACGTCGAAAATCTCGAAAACAGCAATTTGCCAAATAATGATTGACCGACCAAAATTGGGTGAATAAAAAAGTAGTACTGAAATAAAGTTCATAAGTAACTCCCAAATAAATTTGGAGAGTTGGCACAATAATTTTGAACCCGTGAAGTCTCTCTAAATAGAAATTTTCCTCCGTAACTTAGCAAAATTTTTGGGAGATTAGCAACATTTTTGTTCCGACCCCGCTTGTTGGGATCCATTCTGTTTTCACGCCCCGCTTATTTGGATTAAACCCAATAACCCAGGACTTTTTTTTGACGTGATATATTTATGCCCCCTAAAGTAAACACTGCATACAGCACACCGGAACAGAAGAGATCCCGTTTTCGAGCAACTTACCACTTTTTGTCTGGGATGAATAACCGTTTTGTGGTTGAGCACCATTGAGTAGTGGGGAGGGGGGTCCCCCGAGGCACTGCACCGCACACTTCCCTCCTCCCCCTCCTTCCAAAACACATCAGAGAAACCGTTTTTACTCGGCATCACGATACTCGGCCTATTACATAACAGCTGGCTCGTTCGGATATCCGACAAATCCGAGAACTCCAAATTGTTAGGGCTGTTACATTTTCCTTGAATGTCTATGGACAAAGGTCGCGCAACATCGGTCTGCATGGAAAAAGCGGCAGGAATCCATTTAAGTAAACAATTGCAGTGAATGTTATTGGCGTTTAAATTAAGTTTCAGTTTTTCGTAACGTGTCGTTGAAGATCCCTTACGTAATAGCGGCCAAATCGTCTCGTTAGCAAGTGTGATTAAATTGTTGTTGGATAGATCTATACTCAGCGAAGATCGTGTTTTGATTCCATTAAACGCGTTTTGATCCAAAGGCCGTTTCGACAACATGTTTGATGACAAATCTAGACTTCGAATTTTGGTCGAGTTCAAAAAATGACCTTTAACTGATATTAGTAAATTCTTGGAAACGTCCAAAATTTCCAGGGTTCTTGGAATGAAAAAATCTAAATTTTGAATTGAATTCCCGGAAAGATAAAGAGATTTTAACTTGTAAAAGTTGATAAACGTATCGGCTTCAATAACGCTTATTTGGTTCTCGGATAAGTCTAAGTGTTCCAGCTGGTTGTATTTTTTGAAGTCGGTTTGTTTCAAAACTGAAATTGAATTTTTGTTCAGGTATAAAGTCGTGACGTCACTTGGTAAGTTTTGAGGAATTCTGTAGAAGCCGCTTTTAGTACAGTCGTATGATAATCTGTCTTTTCCCACGCAATCAGAGTTGTAAGTGTGGAAAAGGTTCGCTAAGATTATTAAAATAACCAAAAAGTGATGAGTGTCCATCGCTAAGTTTTTGGTGCGTCTTTTTTCTCTATGCCGCCTCAAAATTAGCGATTCCAGAATTTGCTCACGTTCTGTAAGTTGTCAAACCAAATCTAAACAACAAAAATAATCCATGTACAAATTTTCATTTACAACGTTATTCGTTACTGAATAAATGTCCAGGTATTATTTCGGAAATATTTAACAATATTAGATCAAAATTTTTAAAATGAAAATGTGTGCCCATTATTTTTACATTGATTGGTTTCAATGAACTTTCAGCACAAATCGATAATAAAAAGAAATATTTCTTGATAAAAGATAACAAAGCTTTTTGTTTTGGTATAAATTACATATTGTTTGTGTTTGAATCGTTTAATAGCATAAAGGGCCGCCGGTAATATACTACTTACTTAACAATCTAGGCCAGGTTGATCAAATCGATCCAAATTTGTAGAGGGCTATTTATAACAATGCACAGGTAAGCATAGCGATTATTACTGCTGTTATAAGTTAGTAATATTATGAACTAAAACATGGCCGACAATAAAAAGTCAATTGATTCGCTCATTTTTGATAACTCACTAAATCATAAGTGGTTTATAAACTGACAAAGAGAAAATTATTGTCATCGAAAAAGTGTATAAATTACTTTCAAGATTTACATCGTGTAAACGCATAGAAAGTACTGTTATAACAAAATGACATTAATAGGCTGTTAATGGTTATTTTGAAAATGAAACGGGTCCCAAAAATTGCCTTTTTAACGCTTTTAGAGAAATTCACAACAACACGATAAGAGTAAATATAAGTTATAAAGAAGCAACTGTACGTGAAAAGTTATGAATAATTGCTTCATGAAATCAATGAAAAGTTATTCTGTTTCTTGTTAACAATGTTCATTTTATTCGTGTTAAAATTTTTTGAACTCATAAAACGTTTGAACTGTGAATTTAGCTGACGTAAAACTAAATGACCGCACGATATTATATCTATTTGAGTAAAACATCGGTCAAAATGATACTTTTTGATGTGACAAAGCTTTCACTTTTGAGCGATCGATAAAAACTATCATTTTGCATATCGATAGCAGTACTACTTGTGTTATAACTGATGTGGTTATAAGTGCGTGTGTTCCGTTTAAGAGCAAAAACTATACCAACAAACCAGCGAGTGCTTAATAAATTTTACTACAGCGCCAGAGATCAGCATTTTTTCACACAGCGGCTGATGAAAATAGAAAATATATTGGTTTTACGTTATATTTAAAGCGCTTTTAATGCGTAGATGGTAAAGATTAGTAACACCAAGTGAACGCGTGCTGTGTATCTTAAAACGCAATTGTACGCGAATATATTTGCTTATTTATAATATCACACAAAAGTCCTTATTATTATCGTGTCTTTTTTGACTTTTGATACAAGAAAATATGGAAGATATTTGCTAAAATTGAAATATTGAAGGCCGAGCAGTCAAAAACTGTCTTATAGATATTAACTATTTCACTCGTTTGCAGCTGTTTCCTAATACTCGTATTTAAAAGTCGTTTACTGATAGAGTTAACATAACTTAGACCTTTTCTTTTGACGATAAAGAGTGTAGAATTCTGAATGAAAGTGTTTTAACGCTCAACAGGGAAAACTGAGATTAGCGGGAGTTCTGTCAAACCAAATCGAAATTTCAATTCAAGGCTGAAAATAAGCATAATTTTAATCTTCTGAATGCTTTTTCTCTCAATGACATGATCGCATATTATCAGCACGTTACATGAAATTTTCAGCCTGTTATGTGAACACTTCCGTACGTTAAGCAACACCAGTTATTGAATCCATGCCATCCAAACAAGGCGGTTCGGTAATGTGCGTTCGCACATTATGTTCCAACCGCGCTCATCCACATTTTTTGCGTAATTGTCTACCAAATGAGGAAAAGATAGAAAACTTGCCTCCAACTCAAATCTTTTTGTAAAGTAAATAATGCTACATTAGAGGGTCGACGAGACCTGCGATAATTAAGACTACGAGACAAGACAAACTAAAAAAATAAGTTACAACAACAAACATTATCTACAACCAAAACATAAGGTCTATTTTAAAAAAATAACAACAAAGTTAAACCATTGTAAAATAAACTCACAATAAACAGAAAAATGTGTACTTCGCTGGAAAAAATGACGCCAGCCCATAATGAGACTTGGTGGCATGTAGACATAAAAGAACCAAAATTTCTAAGCTAAAGAAATTTTTTAATTTTTTTAAAACAAATGATTTCAAATAATTAAACAGAAATGTTTCAATAATTAGATTTCAACAGAAATGTTTAATAAGGTTAACGTTCATTCACATCTCCCTATGACCAATGAGGACATTGGGACTTGTCAATATCCAGAATATATTGTGCGTCTACAAAAACGAAAGGCAAACACAGACGAAAAACAAAAGGTCATCAGAAGTTGCGAGAACTGGCACAGAAGCCCTTAGCACCATAATCTACTCAGTAAAAAAAGAGATAGAATCAATTGCGCCGTCTCTGAACACCATAATGGGATATGTGAACCTCTTAATAACAACATTAGCCCACTAGGTATGAAGCAGCAAAAAAGAACAGAAAGGACCGAGTTGAAAATACACATTAGAATTTTCATAAAACGACTAATTTCGAAGTCACTAAAACATTAGCTATCAAACTAAATCAATAAATAGGTTCACATATCTCTTCAAACAAATTTAGACAGGTCACTAGTGAGAATATGTCATACGTCTGCTAGAAAACAACAAATACAGAAAAACAAAAAAAAATTAAACAAAATCTTTGCAAAAAAACTCGTGTTGACGTAGTTAAAACAATAAACAATGCACTAAAAACGTTAGATTTGATCAGTTGTTACTTTCTTTAACACAAATATTGTTATATGCTAACTGTATTTTATCGTTTTACTTAAAAAATAGACAAAAAAGAATAGCAAAGTGCAAAGTCAAAAAATACGTCTGAATTTTCAAAAAAATTTTTTTAAAAGTCATGAAAAAATCAACTGATATCAGTAAACAGATTATTTTCTTCATGATAAATTGCTATGACACACAAATAACGAGTAAATTGAAATTAATTGTTTTCAAAAATAAAAAACAGTTATTAAAATAAAACATCGAAAAAGTTCAAATATTTCTCCGAAAGACACTCAGATCCGTCATTATTCAGAATATCTCATCCTTATACAAGAAAAATTACTTCAATTTTTTGTGATAAACTGACGTCTGAGGCGTTAAAACATTAAGCAACGAAAAACAACAGATTTGATCGATTGAATCTTTCTTCAACACCAGTAATGTAATATGCGCCCTGTAATTAATGAGAACAGGCAACAGGTAGACAAAAAAGGACAACATAGTGCAAAGATAAAAACAACTATATCTTTTAAATAAATTGGTATCAAAGTTCGCGAATTGAAATTAGTGAAACAGTTTCTCTTTTTATCCTTAGAAAGCCACTAAGACCTGCAATTACACCATATTTTTCATGCGATCACAAAAAGATTGCCATATAGATAGAGACAAAATAAAAAACGCCGGTAAATGCTACTAGAAGACGTTGTAAAAAAAGTTTACAAAAAGTTCAATTGCGACTTCTTTTTATTCTCCAATAATCTAATATCTGACTTGTCAAGAGCGCGACAAAGAAGAAGAGCCCCAAAGTTTGGAAAACATCCAAAAAGAAACTTTTGTGAAAACTTGGGGAATCAAAGCGGAAAAACCATTGCCTGAAACCCAAACTTCAGTAAATACAAAAGTTTTTTCAACTAGAGAGACGATGGGACATTTCTTTAATGACCTTATGCTACAAAAAGACCAAAAAAGTGAAAAAGTGGCAAATCCCAATAATCCAGTGTTTAATTAAAAACAAGGATTTTTGAAAAGTCGAAACGACTGACAACTTTCGGCCACAAAAACTCGATGGAATTCTTTGAAATTCCTAGAAAATTTTTTGTAGTTGTCATTATTAAGCATTGATTTCAACTGTTCTGTTCTGCAATTAATTGAAAAGAAATTAATTTTAAAAAAGACAGCGACTGATTATCAGTCAAATTATTTTTGCTCTATAAAAAACAATCAGACATAGGGTAGCTTTGATGCTGTTTTTCGTAACTGTTCCGAATATAATGGATTTAGATAAATTGTCGGAAAGAATCAAAATATCAAATAAAAACGATGCATTTTGGATATTTAAAAAGTTAAATCAGCAAAAAACATGCAAAGATTTAATTCCAGATGACTCTTGAAGGAAGCGGAAACAAATCTAGTCCTCTTTGGAGCTATTAAAAAATTTGTCAGAGGTTTTCAGTTTTGTTTGCACTGCAAATTTGAACAAAGTAGACAGAAGCTTATTTCGTCCCTTTTTGATGGAAAAAATCTGAAATTTTAGCCGAAAAATTTGATCACACAGTTCAACAACTCTCTTCTATCTTTAGCGGTAAAAATAGGATCAATGTCGTTAAATTAATATTTTTTAGAGAAATTTGGCAAAAAAAATTTCAGGAAATTGGCAAAATAATGACAACGAAAATCAGTCAAATGTCCACAAATTTTTAAACCTCGATAACTCTGCAGAAAAATGCAAGAAATCATATATGAACCTAGTTTGATTACCAAGAATCATGCATCTATTTTTCATAAATCTTTTTACAATTTATGGTTTTTTAATTTTATTCAGAGAGGCCCCCAACTTTGTGATCCCCCAAAAGACTCTAAGAACGGAAAATTAAAACTTTTTGTATGATCCCTGAGTGATTTCTAGGAAATCATATATGATCCTTCTATGGCTACCAAGAGTTCATACAAATCATATATGACCTAGTATTATTACTAAGAATCATATATGACCTTGCATGACTACTACGAATTTTGTATGAGCGACCCGGGAATGTGAAGTTAGTGTTTCTTAGACACAACGTTCTGAGGAGATACTGCATACAATGGTATGGGATGTGCTTAAGGAAATCAGTTCATAAATGAATGCGGATTGTTAAAAGGCTCACAATAAAGTCGACAAAAAACAAAAACGGAAAATTTCATTATGACGGATCGGTTTGCAAGCAAAAATTTGTATTCTGTAACTTTGATTTGATTGAAACAAGAAACCTCAGACGTTCAAGATTCCATTTTTATATCTCAGAATCCTTTTTTTGATCGAGCATCGAAGGTTCTGCACGTATTGCTGCGGAGCTCTCAAAAATGAAAACAAACAGTGGAGATCTTGGTTGTGTTACCAGAAATAAATATTAATAGCGTATAGTTGTCTCACTTTGTTTAAAAAAAGATTAAGGTTGCAACACAACTTTGGTCATTATAGTTTGCAGAAACCAGAAAAAAAATAGTGACAATTACGTGCAAGAAAAACTGCTTACCTTTACATGAATGATAGCATAATAATTCTCTTTTTTTTACAGTGAAAAAGGAATTAAGTTGCAATAATGCGACAACAAACAGATTCTTTAAACTCTCAATGCGGCCAGTTAGCGTTTTCAGTGATGTTCGAAGTTAAATTTTATAGTTATAAACAGTTACTAAACTGTTATAACCAACTGACGTCACCGGCTGAAGATTAAAAGCATGAAAGGATGAATTAAGTTATAAACAATGTGAAGAGAAAACACAAAATTAGACTTGGATAATGCCAGCGGGGTGATTCTTTCCACACGGCTAACTAACTTAAGTTGAAAAGTGAGCAAGGCAGGTTCCTAGTTATATAACTAGATATAACAAATGCATTAACTAGAGCAACTTGGGCCGTAGGAAAGAAGGGTGAATGCGATAGAACAACTGATTGATTTGTTATTCAGGCAATCGCTTACGGCTATAAAGCCTTAATGAAATTCTCCGAAACATAATTCAATAAATTTTAGCCCGTAATTTAACAGTAATTTATAGAAACTTTTTGCACATTACAGAAGATGAAAAATATCTTCAACTCAAGGCCAATTTCAATAAATATTTCAAATACATCGTTAATTTGCAACATTAAGTTACTATTGAAGTGTCGACCGTTATTTTTTATAGAACAGTTTTTATTAGTCGAAGAGGAATGGAGAAGCGTCTTTTTACAACTGAACGATTAATTTTGGCCATTTTTTTTTATCGCTGACTTCTCCTTTCACTCTGTAAAATCAGAGAAAATTTGGAAAAGTTGGCTTTTACTTCTTGTTGCGGAGAATTGAAGATAGGAGAGAAGTCAGAGGCAATTGTTTTGTGCATGCCAGTTTTTTTAACAAAAAGACGTTGTCAAAAAGTTTTTGATTAGCAAGGCAAATTTTCTTTCATGAGCTTTTTCATAAAAGCTGTGTATTAGTCAAAACTCTTTCTTTTGACGAGAAATTAGTTTTCAGGCTAATTATCAGTTAGGGAGTGTTTTCGGCCATTTTAAGCACTGTGTCGACATTAAGTGGCAAAATTAAGTGTTATGTCATCTTGCCATTTCGGACGCTTACTTATTTTTTTTTGATTTTTTTTTCAAATTGCTAGACAACCACACTGAGTGTACACATAAACTATTTGAAGGCCTCTGGCGTTCTCAACAACTCAAATTAATCGGAACTCACAATTTGTAGAAGATTCTGCAATAAATGTTTTCCTAACAATCTTTTTTATTGTTCAATCTTCTCATCTTTCCATGGCTTTTTCGGTCTGTATAAATTCTTTGGCTTTCATTACTTACTTGTTTAACAAGTATTAACCTGATTACAGTCTATTTTGAAAGAATGGGTCGCTTTCACAGGAGACGTTGATGATTAATAGCGCCGAGGAAAGATTACAATTTTTTTTAGGACTAAGCCTAAACCATATTATATCATTTTCAGATTAGGTTCCAAGGGGCTTAATTTGATGATATTTTGGTGGCCCCATAGATTTACCAATTTTGTGAAAAGTTCTGTATTTTTTTTGTTTTCTACTCATTTTAACGTTCTAACTAAAGCAGATATTTCATTTTTTAACTACCATAAAAAATGACATTTTATATCTCATTGTAAAGAATGCTTTTAGCGTAAATGACGTTTTAAACAACTCAAAAATCTCTAGGGAATTTAATTTCACTCTGTTTTCAGTCGTTCATTATTTGGAACAAAAAATTCTCCGCATTAAAAAGAAAACACCCGGCTCAAAATGCCATACGAACTAGTTTGACTTGAAAACCATATATTTCTGACTCACGCTGTTTGGTTGGAGTGAGTTTTTTTACTCTCTAGGGAAAAAACTAATATGGTCATAGATTCAAAACAGAGACGTAATGGTAGTAAATAAGTTTTTTGCAGCTTATTTGAGGAAATTTTTTTAAACAAAAAAAAATTCGGTTTGTGAGATACATTTAAGATCTGAGTGCAACCTTAAGATAAATGTTTGATTTTTTGGCAAAAGTATTGCTTTTTTTATTGTACTCGAAAATAGTAACATGCTCGAACACATGAGCACACTAAGCAATTTAGAAAAAAAAATAATGTTGCAAACTTTAGATTTGTTATGTTTTCAATAATTTACGCGAAACAGATAAATTGCACTTAGAAAAATATGGAATATCGCACGACTCGTTTAAAATTCATACATTTAATAAAACAAAATAGATTAAAATTATTTATCTGATACTACAAAAAAGTAATGACAAAATTTCTATATCTGTTAACTGGAAAGCTATGAATCTATTTAATATATATATATATATATATATATATATATATATATATATATATATATATGTATATATGTATATATAAATACATACATATATATATATATATATATATATATAGATATATATATATATATATATATATATATATATATATTTCTTCGTTAACTTTTTCATAAAAGCTGTATATTAATTAAAACTCTATCTTCTGAAGAAAAAACAGTTTTTGCACTAATTCTCGGTTAGAGAGCATTTTCGAACATTTTAAGCAACTTCTCGGTCATCTTGAGATTTCGGATGATTACTCATTGGTTTTTCTTTTTTATCAAATGGTTAGAATCTATGAGGAGTTTTTGTTTAAAGTTAGCTTATTTGTTGGCTTAAGTGACTTTTAGTGTTCCTTAGCGTGAATTTTGCGCGCCAAAAATTTGACAAAAATTAGTCAGTTTTGTGCCTGTTTTGTAAAAAAAGTCTCCTGCCTAAATTGACAATCTTTTCATATTAAAATTTTCTGTACCTCTTTCTTTAAAAGTTTTGACGGTCTATCACGAAGATGAGATAACTGACCTTTTAACCGGCTTTTTTGGATTCCTCAGCAATTTAAACTAAACATTTTAAAATCTTTTACATAAGGTTTTTGCTTTCTTTCAGACTTGGTTGTTTTTGTGATTTAATTTTCATATATAGTAAAATACATAGCGTTCTCAACAACTCAAATTCATGGGAACTCACAATTTGCAGAGGATTCTTGGATCTTTTCCGTTTGTGCCCCCCAGTACGTTATGCTCCCCCAGTGTCAGAGCACGTGTCATTACATAGTAAATCACTATGTAAAAATATTGCACGTGCGTCTGGGGGTTGCAATTAATATGCACCCACTAAGCTGGGGGGGGGGCACAAACGGAAAAGATCCGGATTCTTTAATAAATGTTTTTCCTAACAATCCTTTTCATTGTTCAATCTTTTCTTCTTTCCAAGGTGTTTGCGGTTCGTTTGGTGTGCGGTATGAAAGAATGTTTCGCTTTCACAGCAGTCATTAGTTATTAATAGAGTTAAAAAATTAAACATAACCGACAAACGTCGGGCGAGTTGCTCTCAAACGACCGGCGAGCGGTGGGCTTCGTCAGTAGCTAGCCACGGGTGGGGGGAACCAAGGGCTGATGGGGGGCAACACTGGGTTGGGGGGCAACAGTGCGGTGGGGGTTGGAGGCAATAGTGAGGGTTGGGGGTCAACAGGAGGGGGGGGGGGTGTCTCAAACTCTAAGCACCGCCCTTCACACGATAAGTACAAGTATAAGTCTCCAAAACCGTTTGAGCAGAAACAGAGCTGAAAGGCTCCAAGAGCACTTAATGCCCGCTAGGCGTTACCTGTTTATCCCGTTTTTGAGGACGAAAAGTCAAAAGCGTCAGACGAAAAATCTGTCAAGCGAAAAATCGCATTAAAAAAGACCGACAGGACTAATATAATTGCTACAAACTTCGTTTGAGAGCAATTAACTACAGACAAATGTATTGTATTTCTACAGAAAACGAACTTTTTCAAAGAATCGGGGTCATTAAGAAACATCTCGAATGTTACCTAACTACTTATTTTGATCGCACGCAATAAGTTTCCAAAAATTGACGTCGATTTCTAATTTATTTTCGACTTCTCTTTGTTGTGGTCCTGATTTTTTCAGTTGATGAAATTTTTGAGAACAAAAAGCCTATTATCGAATAAGACTATTATTCGAACGTAATTAATCACTTGGAAAAATGGAGATTTTAAGGCAACAGTTATCTTGTAATTGATTTGCGTTTTTGTTTCTATTTGTTATGTTATGACCAAACCATAATTTATACTTTCGAAGATTTTTACAAATCTCGTGCAAAAAATGTCACATTTTTTTTACAATACTTGTCTTATAAATGTATCTGTTTAAGGAACGTAGAAACAAACTTTTATTTTTCCTAAACTTTTGCTAAATTTTCACGAAGACACGCGAAGGTCATCTTTCTGCTTTCATCTTTTAGTTTCGTTTTCGTGCAGCAATGTTGGTACATTTTTTGATAGACTGGACAGAAGTGAATGACATATTAGTTATCAAATATTTTTCTTAATAAACAGTTGTTAGACAAGTATTTAAAATTATTTTTTCAGTAAAATTTTAACAATAGCAGATTTCTTGGATATCTTGCTGCTATTATATATATCTTTCTCCATCTAGTAACAGCTTTACACTTTTTGACAACAAATTTGAGTGGGATTACATTGGAAAGTTTTTGACTTCCCTAAAAGAAAGCGTAAAACCTTTTTGCAATAAGTAACGAAAATCGGTTGACAGATTGCTTTGTTTTCTTTTCGTACGTAATACTCATCCACGTTTCCGTCAATTAATGATCAACAATTGCTGTAATATAGTACTTTTTAGGTTGTTCCGAGAGAACAGAAACATAACAACACCACTGACCTAATGCTGGTGAGTTTTTCTTCAAATAAGTTGCATTGGTTATGTAAGCTTTTAATTCGAAATTTATCATAAGCGAAACGGGTCATTTTGCAGTTAAAATTTGCAGAATCCAGAAAAAGGAAGGATGAAAACATAATGAATTATTACATATTCTTTCATTTCCGTGTAATATTGTCATTTTTTGTTCCGACCCTCTTGAGGGGGGAGGAACTATATACTCAAATGGGTTTTTTTTTGTTCCGTGAATTTTCGCCGATCGATATATTCATCGTAGAGAGTTGAGACTGGTATCATTAGAAAGCTCGTCCAACGTAGAATATGGAATTAAAAAGATTTTTTAAATTTTCGTTTTCTACAGGGAGTTATCGAGGTTTAAACTTATGAGAAAAGTAGAGTGAATTCACGTTGTTTTTATTCACTTTTTCCGGAATTTTCGCCTAAATTTTTGTCAATTTTGCTAAAATTTAATAAAATTTTTGAGAATAGTGTCGTTGACTATATTTTTAAAGACAGACAAGCATTGTTGATTGTTTTGATTTAATTTTTTGGAAAAAAATTCTGGATAAATATTACAAAATTCAGCCTTTTTCGTCAAAAAACGGCACCAAATAAGCTACTTTAGTCCACTTTGATTAAATTTGCCTGCAGTACAGCCCCAAACAATACTCATACAATCTTTGTAGACTCAGAAGGGGGATATTCCTACTTCGGCGTCCGTTGAGGGTGCTCTGTAATTAAAACTCCGCCGTTTTTTGCTAACTTTACTCGTTGGTTTTCTGAAATGCAGAATTTATTTTTGAGTTTTCAACGAACAAATTATCTATATCTACAACATTCGAAAAATCAATTGTTCCTAACGGACAATAAGCATTAGCAGGGCTAGTTTTGGGCCAATCTTGGACTGTTACAATCCAAAAAGAAGTCGGATTGCAATCAGACGGTCTTTTTTTTTAAAAAAGACGTTTTTTTTTAAATAAAAAGGAACAGAACATATCAAATCAAAGCGCAGGAGTTGTAGGTCTATTTGGCTTTCTAATGAGCACCAAGTTAATGCATTTAAATTTTTTCTTGAAAGTTTATGGTCATTTCGACCTTTAAAAATAATTGATTTTCAAATAAATAATGGCTTAATTAACTTTTCATCTATTTTTTTTCTGAATTTATTCAAGTTCTAGCTTAGTGTCAGCAAAGAAAGAATACTTCTCCATTCTACTGATCTGATGTTCAGTCTCGGTTGTGATTCTAAGACTGAAGTTATTCTTTTCTGGCTTTGATACTACTAGATTTCAGTTTTTTTGTTTTAAGATATTTGCCAGTTTTTCACGTTTTCTAGTTTTGTCACCTTATCACATTATTGACAGTTCTCATATCACATTAAAAGCATTCAAAATATATCATAATTGCACCTATTAAAATCCTGAACAAGATTACCGTTTTGACAGCACCGACACCTCTTTCTTGAAGAAATTAATTGAAATTTTGTCTTTAACTGTCATTTTTACTTTGTCGTTTGGGTCCTATGAAATTTTCTGTAAATGGATAGGTTTCATCGGTTTTTCATGGACAAATTGATGAGCAGATCTTCTGATATTAGTACGTAGCTGATGGCTTCCATGACTTTGAAAAAAATTGTTTAACAAGACTAAAAAAAAAACTTTTTAACTTCGCAATTTTGTTCGTTTTAAATTTCTATTTGTTACCTGATCTTGTTAGTTAAATACAGGTCAAATATGACATTATGGCTGACAAGGGAAGGTGTCAAAAGGGATTGATGTCCCAAAATCTATTTTTTTCGTATTCGTTATGACCTTACTGGCTTCGACACCGGTTTTTCACAAAAAAAAGTAAATTAATTTGGTTTATGTCATACTTGACGTTGTTTTTGTACACGCAAGAAAAAATCTGGATATTTGCAGGTCTCTTGGCTTCCTGTGGATGAATAAGTGAACCTATTTAAATAGTTCTTTTTGTAATTAATGTCTTTCATGACTTTGGATGTAATTTTGCTTCGAAAAAAAAATCAAAACTATTACATACTTCCATGTTTCGCTTTTTTGTCAACTTGTTACCTAGTCTTACTAATGAATGGCCATATACTACTTTGTCGCTGTTTGAAAAAGGCGCAATTGAAAAATTTTTGAGGGCCAAAATATGGCTAGACGGTTTGGACAGCGTTTTCTGTTAAGTTGCAATTGAATTTTTGTTTATTGTTCTTTTTAGCCGCTGAAAAAAAGGAATGAGGACAGTTCCTAATGCCCTTCTATAGTAGAATTGGTAATCCTAAACCTTTGGGATATTTTGTTTGGTTTCTAATGTTTTTTATTAATTTGACTTTAATTGTTTAAAAAAAGCGAATTTTTTAGCTTTTCTGTTTTTGTTCTTTTTTGTCTAATTGTTACCAAAACTTTTTATGGACTGGTCCCATATAATTTCTGGTGATTTATAAGTTATTTTGTTTAGTTTTAGTTTTATCTGATGGTATGTTAAATTTGTTATTAAATTTCTTTTTTCAAAACGGACATAAATTTTTTGATGTAATTAATGTTTGTTGTTGTTGTTGTTGTTTGATTTTGCTGTTCAACTTGACTCGCTTTCTTAACATTGGCATATCACAGCAATCAATTGCATCAATTTTTGCTCCTCTGGGTTATTTGCTTTGGAGGCTATCTTATCGTTCATACACAATTTTTTTTTTGAAAAATACTTGTGCTTTTTTGAGTTTTTTGGGATTCCCAAAAAAATAATTTTTGTGTTTTTCTATCTGTTCCTCATTTGGTAGACAATTATGTCAAAATTGTGGATGGGCGGGGTCGGAACCTTATGTGCCATCGCACATTACCGAGTCGCCTTGTTCATTTTTATAATTGTTTTATTGTTTTAATAGTTTTTTGCGTTGACGCCGCTCCATTTTTACAAAACAGGAAGCTAACTTTTGAGTCATTATTGCTAAAGGTGAAAAATTATTGTAGATATAAACTCGCGGCTGACCTGTTTGATTGGAGATATTCTGGGCTATCAGCGAAATACCAGATAACTTAATAAGTCATTTTGTAAACAACTTTATTATTGGTTACAAAGTATTAAATAACTCTGAATAACCTCAACTAAATGGTTATCATTGTAATACTGGAAAACTATGTAGAGCACCTTGAAATAAACAACGCGTTCACAAACAAACAAACAACTGACCAAAAAACAAACAAGCCATAGTTAAAAGAAACAAAAAATCGGGAGGAAAAGTTGGCTGTTGATTTTGCTTTGAAGTGCGATAAAATTTGGGGGTAGGATGAAAATTCACGCATGCGCACTTAAATATACGTGAACAACTTCTGAATAATGTGAACAATTTTTACATTGAGCGAGGGTGAATCTTAAAATGTGTAATCTTAAACAATAGAACTGCTTTGAAATAAAGAAACAACAGCAAAAGGAGTGCTATTAATAAATTATAGGAAAAATACTAGGTTGTTAAAAAATGACAATAAATAGACATTATGAATTTATTACATTTATGAAGGGGTTAATAATTAGTTTTATGACGAAAAATTGGTCACTACCACACTAATTCAATGCTAAGATTAATTGAAATGTTAAAAAACGTTTGCTGTAAAAAACATAATATTGTCATAATTATTCATAACTACTTTTAAAGCAGTAACTAGTGACGTAATCAGCTTGTATTTGATGTAAAGAATTATTAGATGATTTGGTAATAATTGGTAACATAATATAAACTGGGGTAGCTTGAAGCCAATAAGGCTAAAGAGACCATGTTTGTGGTAAGGAGTTATAACAATTACTCAAAAATAGCCCAAAGATTGATCGGGTGAAATAATCGAAGCGTGAACATCTATTAAGCCCATTCAATATAGTCTTCCTTTCAACCTGCTAATTAAATTATAATTTATTCAGGAGAACAATAAATTTACAAAGCGGCCAGCCAGTCACGCCTTTGTTCACACGTTATTGGATTCCCATTACTGGAACAGGGTTAAGTTGGCTAAATATTGGGACTGGCGTCATATGTTGTTGTTGTTATCCATGTTGGCGATGGTTACTAAATAATGATTCCTCAATTTGTTCAGGTGTCTATAGGGTTTCATGAAGCGCCTATCGGGCTGTATATATCTTGTCACGTGGCATTCTAACCCGCTAGTTATAAAATGCCCAATAATTCAATTTACCCAGAAAAGTTCTGAGTAGTGATAAAAAATGTCGAGTTTAATATTTAGTTCAAAAAAGCGATGATACGAGAAGCAAGAGTTTTTATCTGCGTAAATTTGGTTAATTTGGCTTTCTTTGAATATTTTGGGTTCATTGTGTATTTTGGTTATTCGGTTAATAGCGCTATCACCAAGTAAATAACTATTTTTTGCTTAGTTTGTTATAAATCGTTGTCAATTATAATTCACTCCCCTTTTTAAAATTTATCTTGAAACAATGCTGATATGAATTTGGTGTAAAACAGGGCTAGCATAGAAGCCCCTTTCAACGACTATATGAATGCGAATAATTGAAAGGGCGAATAAGTTGAAATAAATTGAATCTAAGTTTTCATTTCCAACAATTGGTAGAAAAAAATTTCATTTGTCCAATAAAAGTTGATCGTATCTTTTCTTTCTGGGAACCATTTCTTTAGAATTTTTCGATAAATTGTTATGAGTTTCTGTAAATAAAAGGCTTACGAACGTTACAGTAAATAAATCTAAATCCTTCTGTGACATTAGAAAAACAGTATGAGCCCGCAAATTTAGGGTTTTCCTCGAATTTTGTTGCCTTTATTTCGAAACTCACAGACTAAATCTTCACTTCACGGTTTGGGTGAAGTTATTACGTTTGGTTAACTAACCATGCTCTTAGGGTAACTAGCCGCATACGTAATCAATATACGCGTGAAACAATATAACAAGGTGTCCGTGTATAGTTATATCTTGGATTGCATGGTTATAACTGGTTATAACCAGTGAAGTTAGCAGTTAGTTATAATGTACATACATAGACTAGAGGCTAGAGATTATGACATATTTTACAAGGATTGTGTGCTAAACAACTCCAAGGTTCCAAAATCCCTTAAATCCCTGGAATTTGCCACTTGAGAGGCCCTGCTGTTCTGTCTTTATGAGATCAGGCATTTTTGGGTTTATAGCACGCACCCATTTAAGAAACATCGGGCTAACAAGTAGGCTGGTACTGGTATGGTTTGTATTAATATCACTCAATATTTACACACCAAATTAGCGCCAGAAAGCTGTCCAAATCAGCCAGAAGATTACCCCCACCATATTTGCCCTGGCCACATCCCAGACATTTGAGCCCCGATTTAGAAGAACCCAACTGATATTCAAATCTAGTCCAAATATTGACAAACAATAATGTTTTGACAAGTGAACTCTGGTCGTGAATTTGAGTTCACTCGTAAAATTAATTCATATTTACGATCGGTTCAAGTAGAGATTAGTAGTTCAAGGTGACCGATTGGAGAAAGATAACAACTGTTGATCATTTTTGCAACAGGTTATCTTGTCAACTGGTTAAGCTTAGTTAATCACTATCTTTTTTTGTTGACGTAATACATGTAATATTTATTATTTACGGCACCGAACTGGCACATTAGTGAGAAAGATTGATCTTTGTAGCAGCCAACTCCCCCCCCCCCCCGCTCCTACCCCTTGCGTATTAATTATATCCCGTTCTCTCATCACTACTCAGATATAATTGTAAATATGTTCAACAAACCTTCAGTTCAGGAATGCTAATACTACTCTGAATGCGAAAGCGAACAGTTGTCCACGGCCATGCCTCTCATAAACTGTGGGATACGGAAATCGAGGCGGAGAGCGGCAAAGAGCAAACGGCTATTAGCGCTGTTTCCCTTCGATATAGCACAGCTTCTCTGATGCGATTTATTGCTCTTATATTAATAAGCGAATGCTTGGAACCTTTAATAGCTTTGCTGATTAGTAAAAAAAGTTTGTTTATAACTTTACTCAAGAAAATCCCCGCTTTCGCCAAAGACGGAGGTGGTGGGGGTTGTCGTAAGGAAGAACCCGAAGAGTTTGATACTCAAAGGCTACTTTTTTGTTCAGTGAAAATTTTGATCCTTCGATATGTTATGGGTGGATAGATGATAGAGGCTTCATTAGAAAACCCATCAAAATAATGACTTTTTCCGATGACGTTGTAGCAAAAACACCACTGTGTTCAAATCTCAGCCATCTCTTGTTTAAGTTTCGTTAGTTATTGGTAAGAACAAAAAAAATTATAGCCAATTCCTCATAAATTTGATATTCACCTTTGCTACGTCAGAAATTTGAAATTTTTTGAGAAAAAATTTATCTTTGAAAAAATTAATTTTTGAGAAAAAAAAGAACTTTTTTGAGAAAAACTTTTTTGAGAAAAAATTATTAATCAGCCTTCAGCAAAGCAATGTGGCCTAACAAATACTTGAGGGACGCATGACTTTCAATTGATCTTCATTTAGAGCCGTAACTGGAAGAACAAAGATGTTCAAACAAACTGTGAAACTCAATTCACTCTCATGGTTTTCTCTGAAATAACAATCACAGTGAATAAGAATGATACGATATCATAATTTTGAATTACGGTTTATGTCAATTTTGCCATTGACTTCATCTATATTTTTCTAGACATTTTTTAAAAATTCTGAAACACTTTTATAATATCAAGAATATTTAAAACCAGCGTTCTTCACTTTCTATGTCATGCCTTTTAGTTTTTCTGATCGAAACAATGACTCGTTTTTTAAAGATTAATATAAGTTGAATCTTTTGCTTTTGATTTTGTCTCAAAGCAATCTGCAAATTTCTTTCATTGAAATGTCATGCCTGAATAAGTCAGGTTTCTATATGTATCTATATGAAAGTCAATTGATGTGATTTTTACAGGGATATGGCTGTGAAACAATTACAAAAAAACTATACGGATCGTTTTTACTTCGGTATTGCCTTTCAAAAAGAAATCGTTCAAATATAAGTTCTATTTGAATGTTTGTTTTTTGAAAGCCTACACAGCAGTGTCGTTAAAAATAAGTTTCTGGATTAGTTGTTTGGATTTAATCGATAACTTAAATTAAAGAGTTTGTTTTAAAACTGACCGTAGATTGCAGCAATTTACAGAGTGTGAAATACTTTGTAGAATTTCGGGCTTTGTTTCAATTTGTGCACATAAATTTATGTTATATTGAAATAATAAAGAAATTCATCAACACGGATGCAGCTATCTTTTTTTGGGCTATTTTGCTTCAGTGTCTTCAATCTGGTTTTTGAAGTTGTTTAATACTTCAATGTGTTGTGTGCCTCAATTGGCGGCTGAGACTGACTTGTTAATGCTATTTGGTTCGCAATTTTGAGTATTTATTTTGTGTGTTACTTGAAGGCTGAAAATATTTTTGTTTTCAATTTTGTTTTCAAAAAACAGGTTCCGAGGGATAGCAAAAATAATGATGTCTTGCAATTGTACCTATTTGTCAGTCATTACGGGTGTGGCGATGTTTCGTGTTTTCTAAAAGCGTTTGGGAAAAATTTGGAATGCGTTGAAAGTGCCTGGTTGATTTTACTTGGTTTAAATGAATTTTTCATGTAAAGTTTTTTTCCAACTAGCCGATTTGAGAAAATTTCTAGACCTGGGTATCACTTATTTTAGTAGATTGTGTTGTAATCATCGTCTGAAAACTTTTGGTTCCCACATTCTTTGAGGACATTCCAGGATAACATAATTTGCATCAAATTAGACCCCTTTGCGTCTTGAATTTCAGTACAGAGTGAAGTTTCACAAACCCCGCAGTTCTGGCAGAATTCTTAAGCCATTTTTTGTAAAGTTTGCTCTTGTTTTGATCAGTCGAGATATTCAGCAGAATTTTCAATGGTTTCTTTGAACAAAAACTATATGGTTGCTTTGAGACTGCGACTCTCCAGGTCAAATACTTAAGAAAATGAGTTTTTAGAAAACCGATTCCGCTCAGTTTTGGGCTCTCAAAGTTTCATTTTTGCCAACGTAGTAATTATGTATTCCTATACAGCACCCTACAAATTAAAAAAAGAACGTGCGCCTTGGGAGTAAAAATTGTATGCAAACTAAGCTTGGGCGGCAGACAGTGTAGACCCAAACAAACTTAAATCAAATTTTTAGTCAATCTGATACACTTTCTAAAGTTTTTTGACCCATTTTTTGCTTTTTGCTCCATTTTTGCAAAATTTTTGACTTTTCGACAACAAAAATTATGTGAAATCTGTCATTCACAAGGTAAATAATCAAGTATTCTTGACAAAAATTTTGAAGGTAAAAAAAACAGCATAAATCTAACATCAGAAATCAGAGAAAAAGTCAGGTATTTTACGCTCAGCAAAGCGTGGTTTAGAGGCAAAGTTTACTGAACAGCGACCACCAAGTGCCTGTTGTGCTTTGAGCTCATTAATCATGCAATCTACAAAAAATGAGTCAATGTAATCATATATTGTTCAAAATTGATTTTTTTTTATTTCGGGTGTAAATTGGTCGGTCACTGAAAAGTATGTGTTGTCTTCTGTGGCTAAAATTACTTAAAGAGGATTTCTTGGGCTCTTTTCAACAATTCATAGAATTTGAAGGTTGGTAGAGCGTTGTGTTTTTTAGAGATTTGCTCACAGACTTTGAATTTCTGAAGTTGTACTGGAGTTGTATTTGAAGCGTGATTTAGCTGTATCTGCTTTAGTACAGGTTGAAGACAACAAAATTGGGATTGAGAGAAAAAAAGGTTTTTAGCAAGAATTTCTGTTCATTCAATTGCAGTACTGGGACTAGAGATTTCACTATTTCTCATTCCAATATTTGATATCTTTATAACTGCAGCTTGAAGAAATCACAAACGACAAAAAGATAAAGAAAGTACGCCACATGTTTTCATAAAATAATTTTTTTTGCCACTCTAAAAATTTTGATCAGATTTCTCGTTTGCGAAAGTGGCAGCTCTTCAGTTTTGTCTGTATTGCAATGAAATAAATGTCATCCAATTAACAATTATTTATCATTGGAGACGAAATTTGCTTCATAAGACTCAATATACTTTCGGAAGTTTGTATCTGATTTTCAATGTTATCATTCCATGGCGCCTTGTTGAAACTAATCTGTGTTTGGTTTTGATCGAAATTGAATTCAATTGGAATGTAATCTTTCAGGTCTTCTTATTTAATTTCATCCTCCATTAAAAAAAATTCCAACTTTATTTTCCTCTTCATAAAGGCGTTTTTGACGTCTTGAATGTTTCTCTTCCTACACAGTGTTGTAGCTAAAGAATTGAATGATCTCAAGTGCTCTCCATGAGTTCAAGTAAACTCATTTTTTAATATTTTCTTTATATAGCTAACATTTCAAATGTTTTTACACATAGCTGACATTTTGGTGTGTATTTAGTCAGAAACAATAGCAAATTTTTAAGTTTTGGCCGGAAAATTTGTTTTTGCTTTTTCTCCTAAAGAAGTTTTTAAGTGGATTATTCATGCTTTCGAAATGTAAGCCGCGTTATTCAGTGGAAGTTTAAAAAGCAGTTCCACATCTTTTTTTTTCATTTTCTACCTTCCCTCCTTTTTGTCCCAAAAGCTACTCTTTAGTTACTTAATTGACTTCATTATCTGATTTCAAAGGGCGCTTAATTCAATAAATTTACTGTGTAAATATCAATTTCCTTGAGAACTCGCAACTACGCAGAAAAACTGTTATCGGATCATTTAATTTTTACATGGTTTAAGTTCCTTTGCTATATTCAAAATCAAAAAATCCTCTCATAATCGAGTCAACCACTTATCCAGGTCGCCAGGATTTTTTATTTCTTTGCATTGTAGACCAAATACTTCTTATTGGATGTTTCAGTGGCCTGTCATGGGTTCATCAGGGTTATTGCAAAAAAATTCCTGCTAGAAAGTTGCAAAAATCTCTAGCGAGAATGTTTGCGACAAGCAGTCAAATCTTGTTCAACTGCTCACATGCCACAAGTGGCTGAATTTGTTTTGCTATAAGTTTTCAAATTGCCGGTATGATGCAAATTGTACCCTCAGGTTGAGGTCCAGACCAAAATGGGTTCTGATAAGACCGACCCAGACTGAAGTGTCCTCTGATTAGACTATCGTGCGGTCGAAGCTCCGTGTGCGCTTAAAGTGCGCTCGAAAACCTCCACTGATTAGACTATTGTGCGCTCGAAAGTCATACCCTGATCAGACTAGTGTGCGCTCGAATCCGCCTCTGATCAGACCGAAGTGCGCTCGAAATAGCCTCTGATCAGACTGAAGTGCGCTCGAAATTGCCTATGATCAGACTAACGTGCGCTCGAAATCACCTCTGAATTGCCTATGATCAGAAAGTGCGCTCGAGGTTGCCTCTGTTTAGACTAAAATGCGTTCAAAACAGTCTGATCAGAGAATGATTTTGAACATGAACAAATCTCTCAATATGGCTATAATATAATCATTTCGAAAACGATGTTATCAATCTTACATTCAACTAATGAAAAGACAGTTCTAAAAGTATTGCAAATAAAAATGAGACCAAAAAAATGCCCATTTTTTAAATTTTGCCATTAATTTATCTTTTTAACTGAATAAATGAACTTAGACAGCTTTGCATAAAAGCGTCTTGATCTACTTTGATTCAAAATCTTTTATTGAGCGACCTCTGATCAGACCGTCCCAGACCAAATTTGCCTCTGATCAAGCAAGTTCCAGACCATTGTCCAGACAAAAGTGCGCGCGAAGCCTTCTCCAGTCCATGTAATTCGAGTGCACCGAGAACATGTGTGCATTCGAAGATGGTCTGATCAGAGCTGAATTCGGTCTGGGCACCTCAAACTGGGCCTCCTTGCACATCACAGTACACCCGTGACACACACATACACGACTACGCAAGCAAACAAGCATACACACCCACCCCCACCCACCCACCCACACACACACACACACACACACACACATACACACATGCACACACACGACACACACACACATACACACACCCCACGCACACACGCATAGCCAGTTGTGTTGACGTAGTCACGCACACACACATTTTGATACGAACTATATTCACAAACGGTAATCAGTCACTCCTTTACTCATTTTCAATAACATGGATGTATGATTTTTAAGGAAACACGACTCGCAGGACCACATTTGAACAGATTTAAACAACCTGGTTTTCAATACAAAAGAATTATGCTCAAGCGATTTTTTATAATACGCGAAAATACCAGTAGACCTCTTTGCTATTTCAATAACTACTTGAAAAACGCTTGAAATTTTTCGGTCTTTGACACTAGAGCCATTCCGGCCTGAAAATTAGTTGAAGATCTCAGTACCAATGTTATAACAAGACCTCAAGTCTGACTTACTATGGACATCTAAATCGCTTTATAGATCCATTAAAAATGGATGATCCAATTTTCAACTGAAAAATTACATTCAAGCGGAATGGACAGTATGCGTGGAACACGTGGTCAATGCTGGGTTATTAATTATTAACCAGTTATACTCAGGTGTTTCCATAGAACTACAGAACATTTCACGTGCACCGTTTTTCCATAAACTTGTCCACATTTTTCCCACGTACTGAAATACAAGTTGTGTGTACAATAAACAAAAACGTCACCATAATTACGCTTATATTTTGCTTGTCATTGCTTAATTGTTTACTCACAGTTTGTGTAAAAACTAAAAAAGCGGTTATTATAATTGCCCGCTTTAATTCCGAATTATATCGTCCAGTTTAAACGTGAGTAGTTAAAACATTATAATGGATGCATTACCAAAAAGACGAAACGGGCATATTAATCAGTTTTAAAATTCGGGCAGGAACAATTAATTGTTGGGTTGGTTGTAAATGATTGCCATCTTTTTAGAACAGTTTTTAGAATTTTCTTCAGAATTTTTCAGAAAATTTTTGAAAGCATTATTTTTTTTTGAAAGTCATCGGCTTTAAGAACTAAGCGATCTGTTTCAATTCCTCCCTCCTTATTTGGCTATACAAACAAGAGTCGGTGCAAGAAAACGTATAAAATCGTTCACACAAAAAAGTCAAACCAGAAATTTTGTCCACAGTGGAAAAGGAACCAACTCCGGCGGTTCGTTAAATTTTTTTGCTTTCTTCACATGTGCGGATTGACGTCATTATGTATTGACAGTTTCATTGAGGAGATACAATTGTCAAAATGCCCCCAACAGTGGACGGAAGGAAAGGCACAGGCAATGACAGAGGGAGTAGGAACTTCCTTAAGTCGGGCCAGTCCACACTTACGACAGGTGGTCACAAAGGAGGGGGTCCAGGGGCAGGACCCTCCCCAGCAAGTTCAGGCGCACCTGGTAAGAAAAGTTCATAAATCATCACGTGGCATGCGAAGGCCTCGTTCGGAAACAGTCTCAATCTTTTACTCTCTTGTGCACCAAGAGCATATAGAGCATCTGGATTGCAATTGTGCATTATTTGGCAAGTGCTTTTACTGGATCCCCCCGCGGATACTCAGTTAAACGAAACTTGAAATACCTTGGCAAGGCCATGATTGGGTTCTTCTTAAAAACCATCAAAATATGTAAAAAAAAACTGCGTCTTCTTTGCTCGCTTGTCTTTCAAAATATTAGATTTCATCCATATTCCATTTCGATATTAGGTTTAAAAGGTCTCATCACTGATTACCCTATCAGAGTAAACGAGGGCTTCAGTTTGCTCACAGGAACATTTTCGGCAATGAAATCAAAATTTGATCACGAGGGGAAAACGAAATCAGTTTTTTGTAATGAAGCGTATTTTGTAATTTATTTTACAATTTTTCATTTTTTTCACAGGTCGACCTCCCCCGGTTGGAGTGAAGGCGCCTCATAATGCCTACTTGAACGAGCAGAATGCACAGAAGAACCGAAAGATCGAGTTCAACCCAGAGATGAGTTCACGCAACGGGAGTGCCATGAACGGGGCAGTGTCCCCAGTTCCCACCAGTCCCCAGAGGGTGGATAACACAAAGGGAATCGGACTTGAGCAGGAACGGGCACCTTCCACCCGCGCAGTATCGCCTGTTATTTACGATTTACCAAGGAATAAACAAGTAAACATCGCATTGATTGTAGTTAGCTTTTGCTGTAATATATTCTGTGTTGCTTAATCCGCTTCAAACAGAGGTGGGAAAACCATGCCTTGACAGGGTCTTCCCAATTATAGCCCCCCTCCATGAAATTATAGCCCCCTTTTATGGTATAATTACAATGATGGGGGGCTATAGGTTATCTGACCACTAAGCTTGGTGGGGGTGGGGGTACAATGGGGAAAGACCCGCCTTGACATATAAGATCTTTATAAATTTGGTTAATTAATAGCCGCCCTCATCTTCTCAGCCGGCTATTATAGCGCTCCTATTTTTATTACAATTCAAAGAATTTGAATTGTATTGGGGCGCTGTCTTTTTACGACTCGAAGAGGAGTATTGGAGAAGTCCTTTTTAAGACTCGAAGAGGAGTATTGGAGAAGTCTTTTTTTTTAATCAATTTTATTGGAGTGCTTTTTGAAGCGGGAAATGAAACGCGTAAAAGAATTTGGAGTGATTTTGCTGCTGAACAAAAGTGAAAAGCGGAGCGAAAAGAGATTGGTTTTTGTTCTAACAGTTTTGTGGGTAAGAATCATTTTTTGTTGAGAAATATGACCAAAAAATGGCGAAAGTTGGAACTATTTTTCTTAATTTTTTGCAATTTTTCGTTTTTTTTTCTGTTTTTAGCTAAGTTTCTTTGCCTATTATCAATTGCCTATTGTTTTGCGAGCATCTTGGATATCCTATTGGCTGAAGGGAATTTTTTTTTGGATTTATATGTTTTTTGAAATAATAAAAAATTTAATAACTTTTTCCAGTTTTTCGGAGAAAGTTGTTTTTAAGAGCTTTTTTTTTCATAATTTAGCCTAAAGTATTTTTCAAAATTCACATAAGTTGTTTTTAAGTACCAGTTGTTTGGATGAAGTTATTTTGGCAGAGATCGTTTTTCGGGATCTCCAATTTATCATAAAATTTGATCAGATTTTTATCATATTTTAACAGATTTGATTTTATTGTTTTTACTTTTTTGATTCATGACTTTGTTTCAAGATGATTATAAATTAGTGAAGGCATGTTTTGTTTGATGAGTAGTTGGATGGCGTTTAAATAATTTTTCACTTCGAGTCGTTTCCGGAATACTTCCGGCTATGTTTTTTTTAATCAAATTTATTGGAGTGATTTTGAAGCGGGAAATGAAACGCGTAAAAGAATTGGGAGTGATTTTGCTGCTGAACAAAAGTGAAAAGCGGAGCGAAAAGAGACTGGTTTTTGTTCTAACAATTTTGTGGGTAAGAATCATTTTTTGTTGAGAAATATGACCAAAAAATGGCGAAAGTTGGAACTATTTTTCTTAATTTTTTTTGCAATTTTTCGTTTTTTTCTGTTTTTAGCTAAGTTTCTTTGCCATTATCACTTGCCTATTGTTTTGCGAGCATCTTGGATACCCTATTGGCTGAAGGGAATTTTTCTTTGGATTTATATGTTTTTTGAAATAATAAAAAATTTAATATCTTTTTCCAGTTTTTCGGTGAAAGTTGTTTTTAAGAGCTTTTTTTTTCATAATTTAGCCTAAAGTATTTTTCAAAATTCACATAAGTGGTTTTTTTAAGTACTAGTTGTTTGGATGAAGTTATTTTGGCAGAGGTCGTTTTTCGGGATCTCCAATTTACCATAAAATTTGATCAGATTTTTATCATATTTTAACAGATTTGATTTTATTGTTATTACTTTATTGATTCATGACTTTGTTTCAAGATGATTATAAATTAGTGAAGGCGTGTTTTGTTTGATGAGGAGATGGATGGCGTTTAAATAGTTTTTCACTTCGAGTCGTTTCCGGAATTCTTCTGGCTATGTTTTTTTTAATCAAATTTATTGGAGTGATTTTGAAGCGGGAAATGAAACGCGTGAAAAAATTTGGAGTTATTTTGGTGCTGAACAAAAGTGAAGAGCGGAGCAAAAAGAGACTGGTTTTTGTTCATACCGCTTTTTTGAGAGAGCGAGAAATTGATGTGTGAAAAAGTTTTCTCTAAGCGAGCGAAATTTTTTTGTTCACGTGCGGCATTTTAAAGCAGTTTTTTTTCATTTATTTTGGTTAAGAGGTTTGGTTATGATTTTGTTTTAATTTTAGGCTCGTTTTGGTAGTGGTTTGAAGTTTTCTGGAAATTTATATGAGTTTTACGATAATTATTTGGAGGTTTTTAATGTATTTTGCTGATTTTCGGGCTAATTTTTGTGTTTTTTTTGTCGATTATTTTGTTTTACTAGCTCAAATGGGTATTGAAGAAACCCCTTCTACTTGAGAAAATTTATGAAAACAATTGGATACAGTTTTGTGGGTAAGAATCAGTTTTTGTTGAGAAATATGACAAAAAAATGGCGAAAGTTGGAGCTATTTTTCTTAATTTTTTGCAATTTTTCGTTTTTTTTCTGTTTTTAGCTAAGTTTCTTTGCCTATTATGACTTGCCTATTGTTTTGCGAGCATCTGGATACCCTATTGGCTGAAGGGAGTTTTTCTTTGGATTTATATGTTTTTTGAAATATTAAAATTTAGTAACTTTTTCCAGTTTTTCAGTGAAAGTTGTTTTTAAGAGCTTTTTTTTCATAATTTAGCCTAAAGTATATTTTCAAAATTCACATAAGTGGTTTTTTAAGTACTAGTTGTTTTGATGAAGTTATTTTGTCAGAGAAAGTTTTTTCGGGATCTCAATTTATATCAAAATTTGATCAGCTTTTTTATCATATTTTAACAGATTTGATTTTATTGTTTTTACTTTTTTGTTTCATGACTTTGTTTCAAGGTAATCTTAAATTAGTGAAGGCACGTTTTGATGAGAAGTTGGATGGCGTTTAAATGAATTTTCACTTCGAGTCGTTTCCGGATTTCTTCCGGCTATGTTTTTTTTTAAGATCTGTTCACACATTTTCATGACTTTTGAAGTCAAATTGGAGTGGTGATTCTGGTCACGCCGACACAGGAAGTGGAGCGAAAAAACGAGTGGTTTTGCGGCGTGAATTTTTTAGCTCTAATTTTAAAGTAGATTGAGAAAACCGTGTTTGAACAAAAATTCGTTTTCTCGGTTGTGGTTTTTTGTTCACATGCGGCAATTTCACTCTGACTTTTACGGTTTTTCAATTTTTTGGATCGGATTTTTTTCTTAAATGGTTTTCCCAATCCATTCACAGCTCATTCTAGACCTAGTTTTTTATTTGAATTAATTTTTCGTTTCTCGTTAGTGATGTTTTTGGTTCACATGCGGCATTTTGACATTGATTTTCTGTTTTTTCTTATTCAATTTTCTGATTTTTTCTAAAATGGTTTTCTCAATTCACTCATAGTCCATTCCAAGTCTAGTTTTTCTGTTTAGTCAATGAAAATTCTTTGAATTGTGCGTCAGGACTTGTCCTGCTATGTTTTTTTACTTCGTCGAAAAAAAAATGTTTCGCTTTACCTCATTTTGCCGCTTTTTCAACATTTTGCGTGATATCTTTTTGACTTCTGTAGGCTAGTTTCTCTCTTCTCTCATTCTGCTAAAAGTGATTTTGAATATCAGTTGCTCAGCAAAGCAATTCAAATTGAACAGAGTCAGTATAAAAAATTGAAGTCAGAAGTAGAAACGGGATAAACCCATAAAGCCCAATTTTAGATGCCCGCTATTTGAACGTCGTTCCTATAAGTCTTAGTTACCATCTCTAATGCTTTTTGGTATTGATAGTAGCCCCTGTAGCCTTTCTCTAAGAAACAGAGGTACGTTATGTTCAACTACGAAATGCCATCAAAATAAATCGGACTTAAAAATTGTTTTTGTACAAAAATCTTTTTTTTTTTCAATATCTTCTATTCTTTCAATCCAAATCATGCTTATTGGAATCAACGGCGGCTATTTTCCGGCAATCTGCCGGGTATGTTTTACATTTGTACATGACTTTTGTGCCCTTAATATGATTGTACGTGGTATAATAGGATAGTTGAGTTATGGGGACATTTTTTGTCTTGTATATCAAAAATTATGTTTATTAGACTACTGCTTTTTGACGCTAGTTATTAATGGTTTCAATCGGCCTCTTTTCTAGCGGTTAAAACCTCGGTACCTCGAAAAACAGGACGTCTAATATACACTTGCTTCACCAAGATCTTGATATCTCAAACGCAGATAGTGTCTTTGGAATCAATTATTGGTCTAGATATTCCGAATTGTCGAACCATTTCTCCTGAAATATGTATTAAAGTGTGTTTTTATAAGGGTGACTTTGAGCGGATAGTGTTGTTGAATCCTCTGGACAAGAAGTACGAGTGTCCAGTCTGTCATGACATCCTCAGATACCCTGTCCAGTTCGAGGACTGTGGACACAGGGTCTGCTCGTCGTGTCTCGTTGACCTACTCAAGTGAGTAACAGAAACTGTTCAGAGTAAATCAGAACTGAATCAGTATATTCTTATTGTACATTCTTATGCGCAGGTTCTGATCAAGTCTGATTTTAACATTTTAAAATTTATAACTTCAGGTAAAAAACGCTGCAAACAGTGATGATCAGCCTTGAAATGCAGAGCAAAATTATATGATCATCTCTTTTTTATTTTCTGTTTAGAATCTGATAGAACTACACAAGAAAAAATCAATTGAACGTAATATATTAAAATATTTGAATTTCAGCCAGAAGTCGTTTCCCTGAAGAACGCCCAGTTATTTATACGAAACTGGAAGTAATGGTTAAGTGACTCTGCTTGAAGTCACTGAGAACTTCTGCCGTTTATCGATAACTGCGAAGCGGTTCGAGATATTAAGTCAGAATTTCGAAGTGACTTCTGCAGAGTTACTTAACCATGCTTAAAACACGAAACGCGCACGTTTTAAAATGTCGAAAGTCTGTAGTGCCAGAAGTTAAAATGCCAGAATTTGCTACTTAACCAGAAGTTGACTTCCGTTGACTGTCGTCATTTTAAAACGTGCGCGTTTTGTGTTTTAAGCATGGTTAAGTAACTCTGCAGAAGTCACTTCGAAATTCTGACTTAATAAACGCCAGAAGTTCTCAGTGACTTCAAGCAGAGTCACTTAACCATTAATTAAAACACGAAACGCGCACGTTTTAAAATGACAAAAAGTCAACGGAAGTCAACTTCTGGCTAAGTAGCAACTTCTGGCATTTTAACTTCTGGCACTGCAGACTTTCGATATTTTAAAATGTCACTTGAGTGTTTTTATTTGAGCTCAGCTGAAAAATCAAAGTTTACATATCAAGAACTTTTTTAAGATGCCACTAGCATTACATAATGCATAGGTCTATTGCTCGCAGCTTTTCTTTCCATGTTCAAAAGGTTACTTACATAAACTAAAAGGTACAATCTGCTACCCTTTCCCTTTGAAGCCCCCACAACGTGATAAGGGCCCGATTAGCCCGATTATGGTATACATTTTATAAGCGGGGGGGGGGGGGCATTTTTACTAATAATAATAGGCCCGCCGCGGGGGGGGGGGGGGGCATTTTTACTAATAATAATAGGCCCGCCGCGGGGGGGGGGGGGTTCTCCTGGGAGCCGGAACACTCGGCGGGAATATCTTCATTTCGAATCTTTGGGTTTTCTATGATCCTGGGTTGCAGGGTGTCCCCGAAGTGTCCGATAGACGGGAAGGGTATCAAGAAGGAGAGCACATTCCCAGACAGTGCCATCAGCAGGGAGATTGGTGGACTCAAGTGCAGGTGTAACAACTCCATCATCGGGTGTCAGTGGATCGGAGAAGTCAGAACTGTCGCTGTTAGTTGATCTATAATTTTTCCTTAAATGCATTAGACTAAAATTTCTATATATTTGAAATGTCTGGATAAGAAGTCTGAAATCTAGTGTAACACCTTATTTGTTGAGATCCATGCTGAAATCTTTTAAGTTTGTACTCATCTTGTCATCTTGACGTTTTCTCACGATCTATCTAACCAATATTTTATTCAGATATATTAGCTTCCTTGCCACTTTTTCAGTGGGTTTTCAGAAAAGTATTGCTGCGCAAGATCTTGAGAGATAGCATTGTCTTCATGGGGTCTCTATGAGCGGAATTTTCCGCTTCCACTTCCCCCACAGATAGAAGATCGCGATTACTAATTCTACCCTGTGATATTGGTATATATCAATTGTACCTGCTAGACCCGAGTCCTGCATTTTTTTTAAAAAAACCTATTTAAGATAGACTTCAATCATACAGCTACGCTACGGACCCAGTTAAAGTCTACACATCATTTTTGTTCAGACCCCACTTGTGGGGGAGGAATTATATACACAAATGGGTTTTTTTTTTGTTTTTGTTCAGACAATTTTGGCCGATCGATATATTCATCACATAGAAATGTGAATGGTATCATTAAAAAGCTCATCCAGTGTAATGTTCGGAACTGAAAAGGGTTTTTTTGAGCTTCTTGTTTTTCGAAGAGTTATCGAGGTTTAAAGTTTTGCGTGAACATTGGATGTTTGGCATGATTTTATTTTTTTCAAGTCACTTATTGCCCATTCACTTTACAAAACCAGGTTCTGTTCAAGACAAACTTCATTTAATTTCAATTGATGCCCAATGAACAAATACTTCATTTCAAAGCAATCGTTCATTTTTTCATGGCTCCGACTCTGAAATTTCGTAATTTTTATTGAAACTTTTATTTTTTTTTTGAAATTCTAATAATATTTGGTAATCTTATGGCTTAGAATCATTGACTAAAATGCAACGGAATTCTTAAAGAGCAGTAACCGAACCTACGTTGTTATTTGAGTGGACAGCTAATGGTTGTTAAGGATTTAAAAATAATTGCTTGAACTCTTTTTGAACATTAACCAATCTTAAACTTGTTTCTGTGAACTGTAAGTCAGTCTCAATATTGACAGGACCCCCCATGTTTTCTACTCTAACCAAAATTTTTCTGTTTAGCCGTTTGTTTTCCAACTATTGTCTTTATTACTTGGATGGCACGACTTTTCATAAATTGTTTTTTTAACTTTTGGTTATTATTTTAATAATTCTGGATTCTTTCGAAATCTTAATTCAATATCGTATTTTTGCCAGTTCTCATTGGCATAATGAGGACTTTCAATAGACCATAGATAAGTTTTGCAGAGTAAAACTTACGTTTTTAATGGCTTCGACAATGTCTTTCTCGCAATTTTCTATTGATTTTTTGGTTTTTGCCTGTATTTGTTGTCGTTTTCATAGTCATACCACTGATTGTAATGACTTGTTGATGATTTAAGAATGACACAATTGATTGTCTAGTCATCCAAGCATAACTTATTTTAAGTTATTATTAGTTGATCTTCGTTGAGAGCTTTTGAATTTAATGGCTTTGATACAACGGGTTTTCTAAAAAAAAATCGTGGTTCTAAAAGATTTGTTAATATTGGTTGGTTTTTTGAAGTAATATTGTCAAAAAATTTCCATTCTTCAATCAAAATTATTTGAAAATGAAAAAAAAGTTAATGAGTATTTCATTTTTAAATGGATTTGACACTTTTCTCTCAATTTTTTTCAGGTTGCTGTTTTTTCTTTAAGTAGTTGTAAAGAACTGAGAGGTCTTATAAACGTCTAATTGAGTGTTGAACAGATCAAATTACTCAGTGCCGTAGGTTTATATCAAATAGCCTTTAATTTTATGGTGTTATTTGTTTTCAAACTTTTTTTAATTTTTAGTTTTTGTTATATTGTTAAACTTATATCTAATTCTCATCATTGAGAAGCCCCATCCACTTCCCTTTAATTCAAGTATTAAAATGGCTAATGATATGCCGTAACTAGGTTTTGGTTTGTTGAACATATGTGTTCGCATAAAAATTTTGATAGTGGTCGAAATTTGTGTTCCTTTTTCTCTTCTTTAAGAACATTAGCGTAATAACAGATCCGAATGGTTTTCGAATGAGGGTCAAGTGAACATAATTACTTCTTCAGATTAGTTTAATTAACGTTTGCAATGAAAAAAAATATATTCAGATAACAGCGAAAGTTTTGAACTGCTTCAATAATTGATGTTTTCGCAAATTGTTTGTCAGTTTTATAGTTTGTCTGTGTCTTTAGTCCGTTTCTGTGGCTTAGTCTAACCAGTGACAAATTTTATTGGTTTTGTAATTATTTTTTTAGTAAGTATTTTTAGAAATTTTTGGTTAAAAGCTAAAGGTTTTTAAGACGTTTGTAAACACTTGGTTTAAAAATATTGGTTATTTTTTGAATTTCGCCTCATTTTTGCCAACTTTTTGTCAACTTGTTACCTAGTCTCTTTAATATAAAGTTCCATCTATTTTATAGTAACGAAAAAGTAATTTCATGTAGTTAAGTTTTCTTTTGATTATATTTTGACGTTATTGCTAGGTGCTTTTATGTTTAGATGTTGAATTTTTGCCGTAAAATTGTTTGTTCTTTTTTTGCTTATTTTGTGTTACTTTTATTTTTTCTCCCGTAGTCTTTTTTATTGGTGTGAGATCTAGTGAGCGCTGTAATGAGGCATGTCATTATGCAATTAATTCATTTAATAATTTGTGTAACGATTTTTTTTCAAAGATCTATTTTTGATTATCTCTTCATTTGGTTGGCAGTTGAGTCAAAAATGTAGATGAGCGCGGGTCGGAACATCATGTGCAAACGCATTTTAACGACCCTCCTTGTCATACACAAAATGGCCCGAAACATTTTTATAGACAAAGATAGGACTCTTTTTTATCCATCCAGTACTTGACGAGGGTCCTATCCAATACTTGCCAAATCAAAACAATAATTAGAGCAAAAACGAGAACTATTTTGTTCACACAAAAATTTTGTTATGAAGGAAGTAAGGAAACAGCTCCGTGAAAAACTTCTGCTTTGTAGGGTCACATAGAAGCAGAGTGTCGCTTTGTGAGCATGGAATGTCCGAACAAGTGTGGAGACACTTTCGAGAGACGACACCTCGACACTCATATCTCGGACGTGTGTCTCAAACGGGTACTACATTGCCCTCACTGCTCTGACATTGTACCTGCGCAGGAAATGGATCTGCATGAGAAAGAGTGTCCGAGTGTGAAGAGACCCTGTCCAAATGACTGTGGGGCTAAACGGACCAAAGCTGAGGTCAATATTAATGTTTAAGTGTATTATACTCCACTGCCCAAAAGGTACACATTTATCGAGTAAAATTTAGTCACAAATTGCATTTTTCACCCTCCATGTTTTAAGATTGGATTTGTAAGCGTGCGTGGACAGCGACAGTAAGAAAAACCAGATCAAATTTTCTCCGTGTTTTTGGATCTATTCTTATTGCTATAATGACTCAGAAAAAGTTAACATATTTTCATAAATTATTCGATACAATTTTTACATAATAATTACAACGAGCTGAACTGTTTCATAACAATGGACTTTAATCTTGGCTGGTTTTTTTTAAAGTTACCGTTCGCTTTTCTTACTATACTTTTCCGTGATCTCGTCTAAACCCAATCAAAATTGAGAGCCGGTTTGAACGTTTATATATTTTCTATGATGCTTTTTTATGAGTAGAGAAGTATCAAAATAAAGATGAGGAAAACACTTTTTTCTGACGCAGCAGATAGTATGACGTAAGACCCGACCAAAATCGTTTATGAAAAAAAACCTGATAAATTATCTTAAAAACTCTGAGACCTAAGGCTACCTATAATCTGATGTCCTGATACGACGTCTTAAAAGTTACCTGGGTGTACGACATAAAATCATGCAAGATATCGGAAGATTATTATAGAACAGGAACAACGGTATATTTAGTTCCTTACCCGTAACAGCCGAACCCACCAAGCATATCATTTATAGCCCCGAACCCCCCGAATTAAGGTCAATATATCATAATGTGGGGGCGCTATGATTTATTTCCGTGGAGGCTTATAATAGGAAAAAACTCGTATAACTTCATGATAAACGTTTCTGACGCTTTTGTAATTCAGTCGATCTTTTTTTAGATGGAGAAACACTTGCAAGATGAGTGCAGCTCTAACAAAGTTCACTGCACATACTACGAGGCTGGCTGCCTTCATATGGTAAGAGCAAAAGTTCACTGGTTGGGATGTTGTAAAAGAAAAGAAATGGAAAATCGGTCCCGAAAAACAAATTCATTTTGAGTAAACCAAGCTATCATTTTGTCCTAGAATACCAATGTTGTTCAAATAAAGTTTTGACCTGTTCATGGGAAAACCACTGTTAGTTTTACTGCGTCAAAAAAATCAAAATGAAGTAGTATTCGAAATTACGTAGTTTGACTGAATAAATAAATACAATTATCAAGTATGTTTTTCGGAAAGATAGTTCGATCAATTTCAATTCACACATTCAAATAAGGGAGTCAATTGTTTGAAATGAAAACAATTTTTTTCACGTAATATATTAGGGCAGAAAATTTTTGGTTAAATGTTCTTTTTTATCAGTTTTGTGACAAGCAATCAATTAACTTGTTGACTTACACACAGAATTTGTGAATTTGAAGGTAGTCAAATAAAAATATTGTGTTTGTTCTCATTAGCTGAAACATTTTATTTCCGATGAAATATTTTATTTTCCGATACGTTTCAACAAAGAAAGTGTGTTTAGTTTCAATTCTGAAACAGAGTAAATGAAATTTTTGTTTATAATTTTGAAATAAATTCAGAGACAAAGAGTTCTATTTAAAAGACTCTAACTGAAAAAAGAGATTTTGTGACAACTTGGGTTTGGTCCGAAAAAGTTTAATAACAGTTTTCTTACAAGGTTCGCTAGTATGAGCCTTTTGAAGATACTATTTGAAGATACTAATACAAAAAAGTAATAGAATTATACTATTTTTCATCTATAAAATTATCTATCCATTAGCTGTTGATAAAAATACCGAGAGAACAAGGAGGCTCGATAATGTGCGTACACATGAAATTCCGACCCCGTCCATCCGCATTTTTGGAATAAATGTCTAACAAATGAGGAACAGATAGAAAACCCCCCAAAAATTAAGTATTTTTCGAAAATAAAATATGTATCAACAAAAAGATCGCCTCCATAGCAAATACCTCAGTGGATTAAAAAAAGCCGCACTAGATTGATGAGATCAGCCATTATTAAGAAAGCAAGTCAAGACGAACACCAAAATCAAACAACAAACATTAATTACATCAAAAACATTATGTCCATTTTCAATATATATATATATATATATATATATATATATATATATATATATATATCAACAAGGTCAAAATAGCGTCACGTAAAAAACTTGCATGAAACTAAACAAAATAACTTGCATAGAAAAGATGTGGGGACCACTCCATATTATGGCTCGGTAACAATTACACAATAAAGAATAAAACATAGCCGGACAAGTCCTGACGTACAATTCAAAGAATTTTCATTGACTAAACAAAAAAACTAGACCTCGAATGAACTATGAATGGATTGGGAAAATCATTTAGAAAAAAATTGGATTCAGAAATCGAAAAAACAGTAAAAAACAAAGTGAAATTGCCGCTTGTGAACAAAAAACCACTAGCGAGAAAGCGAACTTTTGTTCAAACACCGTTTTCTCACTCTACTTTAAAATTAGAGCGAAAAAATTCACGCCGCAAAACCACTCGCTTTTTCGCTCCACTTCCTGTTTCAGCGTGACCAAAATCACTACTCTGCTTTGACTTCAAAAATCATGAAAATGTGTGAACAGGTCTTAAAAAATGACAGCGCCCCAATCTACAATTCAAATTCTTTGAATTGTAAAAATTCTTTGAATTGTAAAAAACAGCAAAGTTAAAAAATTGGTTATATTCATATTTTACGTAAAGTCATATTTTGCCCGTCAAAATATGTTCAATCGAACATTCCTCGACAGTTATTCAATCCTACCACTCATTACTTTATACAAGAGGAATATTCATCAACCAAAAAGTTACCCTTTTAGCATAGTTCATTCGCCTTTTAAGGGTCGCCCGACCCGGAACAAAATTTCATAAAATTTACCAGATATAACTATTATTTTAGTGTCCACGAGTGGAGTTGAACAAGCATTTGAGAACAGATGCTCTGATTCACGTGGACTTGGTTGCCAAGCTGTTGTTTGAGACAAGGAAACTTGTGAACAAACATCAGGGATTCATTGGGGGCACCAATGACTTCCTCAACAATCTCGGATCATCGGTAAGTGCCGTTTGGAAAGTTAGGGTATATCATAATTCTGAAATTGTTTGGAAAAGTTCGAGCGAGCATTTTTAAAACAAAAGTTGGCATTGAACACAAAATCATTGCGTTGAAATTTTGAAGTTGGAAGGTACCTTTTTAATGACTATCAACACGTTGCCCATTGACCATTCGTAACCACAAAAAAACAACCTTAATCTACATTGTCATGGTTTAGATCTCTATGAAAACACTTAAAGGGGTTATTGGCTAAAATTACCGGGTAAAGGATCAAGCGATCCAGTAACAGTCGAGCAACGTCTTGCTTATTCAAGGGTGAATCAAAAATTTGTTCATGAGTCGAGAAAGCTGTTTTTATGTGATTGTGGCCGACCGCGCAGTGTCTTTTCAAATAATTCTTGTGTCAATTTAAGTCTTTTCATTAATCGAGATATAAACTTGGCTGCGGAGCAACCGCAAATGTGAGCTCAGGTTATAATCGAATGGTTATCTGCAAGATTCTGGCCGATACTGCCAGATTCTTGCAAGAATATGTATATTCTTGCAAGATTTCGACCAGAATCTTCCAATTCTTCTGCCAGAATCTTTCAAGATAGCTATTGCTATGTCAGAGTCTTACACAACAGCTATTTTTCTCAGATTCATACAAGATAGTCATTTTTTTCTGTTCGAACTTTACAAGATAGCCATTTTTTCTGCCGAAATATTACAGGATTGTAAATTCGCTAAATCCACTCCTAAGTCGTTGAAATCTTAAACTAAAAACAGTCACTCGTCGCAATATTTGAAAGTATACATACTTTGGGCCTCGACAAAAGAAAGAAAAAAGAGAGCATCAGAAAAATGTTAATCTAAGGCATCAAAAGCAGTCCTCCCATCTTCGATCTTTGCGCTTTCTTGAAATCTTTTTCATTTTTTCTTGATTTTTTGTTTTAGTCTTCTTGAAGATGGGTTGAAAATAGGATGAATATGAGTTGAAATATCATGATGAAGACGAGTTGAAGTCAATTGCATGGCTATGACACACATGTTAAATAACATACAAAGATAGCAAACAAAAACAAAGAGTCAAAGCGAAAAAGACCTAAGAAACGGAAAAAGCCCGCAAAACGACAAAAAACAGGCAACAAAACTCCACGGTGTGCCCCAAAAACAAAACATGCCATTCATGACGTATTATCACTGCTAAACATTTTGCAACGCAACTATGTCTGATAGGGAGTTCGAGATTTTTCAACGATACGAGAAGTGAGACATATACATTTACGAATAATGAAGGTACTAAAAAGTCTCATAAAAAGCATCAGAAATTCGTTTTCTGTTAAATGTCAACAATTTTTTCCTTTTAAAAGTTTGGAGTGAAAATATTTAAAAAACTGAAGCGCTTGTTTCAAAACCTTAGGAAAAATTGTGAAGTCACAGTTTAAACTGAAAAACTTGAGATAAGTTTTGACAAAGTGGCGCAGTTCAGAATAAAGTTAGAGGCGCAAAAACAAAAATTACCGCCTTATTTTGCTAAAAATTGCTCATTTTGCGTTTGTAAAAAGAAATCCAATGAAATTGAGCCAAAAAATGGTTCTCGCCGCAAGATTTCTGATTTGCGCTACTTCTTCATAACGTATCCAAAATTTTAAGTTTTCGTTTGTATCTTTGAACGTTATCTTTATAACGCGCCTTACTAATTTGAAACGCTATTGAGAAACGTTATCTGGAAAATGTCAAAAATTGAAAAAAATGTTATGAAAACTCATAAAAGCAACGCCAAAATCATTGTTTAAACAATAAAACAGCTATAAAGATACCCTTTTAATTCACTTGAGGGAAAAATCTGACTCCCTCATGCTACGACAACGCTAAAAAGTGGCAAAATTAAGATTAAAAGTGCCAAATCTAAAAATTTTTTTTAAACCAAGTTTTCAAGAACATAAGTCATAACAACCATCAGATTTTAACTGAGCAAATTAGTAAATAGGTTAACTTGCTGCCGCTTAAAAAGCCAATTGAAAGTGTCATTTCTCAGACTAAGTCACAAGACTGCAAAATAACAACGAATGGTAAAGCATAAAATTTTTACAAACAGTTTTACGCAAACGGCGTTGAATCCAAAAGATCCAGAATTTTTTGATTAAAATTATATTGACATGATTGTTCAACGGCCTTGAAATGTATGTAGATTTAACCTTCTATCCTCGATCGTCTCGATGGGTTGGAGATAGGATGACGATGGGCTGAAGATCATGACTGAAATGAGATGCAGACAGTTCCTTGGTTATAACACAGAGTAAAACTAAATAACATACAAAGATAAAGCCAAAAAAACTCGAAAATTCAAGACCTAAAAACGGAAAAGAGCGGCAAAACGTCACTGTGTATCCAAAAAACAAATACCGCCATAGACGACGTATTATCACTGCTAAGCGTTTTGCAACGCAGTTATGTCTGACAACGGGTTCGAGATTTTTAAACGATAGAAGAAGTGAGACATATACGTTTACGAATAATGAACATACCAACAAGTCTCGGAGATACATAAAGACCTCAGACATTCGTTTTCAATTAAATGTTAACGCTTTTTTCCCTATAAGAAATCTTGCGTTTGCAGAAAGAAATCTGATGCAACTGAGCCAAAAACAAGATCTCACCGAGGAAGAGTGCGTTTTAAGAGCATATTTAAAAACAAATTGAGAACCACGTTTAAGATTTACATTTCCAAGCGCTACTTCTTCAAAACGTATCCAAATTTTAATTTTTTTCGTGTCTTGGATTGTGATCTTTATAACAAGCCCCACAGAGCGGAAACGCTATTGGGAAACTTGAAATTTTCGCAAGTAAAATCTTCATAGAGATCTGAGTGATGTCAGCTATTGCCCTTTGCTTACGTATAAATCCACAAGCAAATAAGTCAGCATTGGTCGAAGTTTAGGGGTTTGTTTTAGTTGGTAACGAAGCAAACGTTTCACAACTACTGGAGACAGTTCAAACACGTTGATATAGACGGAGATGAACAAAAAATTACGTAAATTAGCAGATTTTTGGAGGTTTTTTCATTTGAACCCCTCTTTCCTCCTGAGGTGGATATTATAGTCCTCTCTGATTGTTTTTATGGTGTTAAGCTCTGGAGGGGCTACAATGAAACGACCCAATTGAAGCTCGATTGCATGAATTACTTTTAACGAACGGTCGGTAACATTTGGAAAAAGTAACTCTATTTAGTAACATTTTTGGTTTATCTATTAATAGGGTCTGAGTTTCGAAAAGGCGATTGGTTCTCAGCTGTTGTGGAGGATAGAGGGAGTCCAGGAGAAGGTGAGACAGGCGAAGAGTAACGAGAAGGTGACCCAGTACAGCAAACAGTTCTACTCTGGACCACATGGATACAAACTCATTGCTGCCACTTGCTTCAATGGAACTGGCGGAGGTCTCTGTCGTATTTTGAAAAAGCCCCCCATTCATGAAAGCCCTAGCCGAGACGTCAAATTATTAAAAGCCATTTACATTTTAATGATAATCGTCAATCCAGAGTAATTTAGGCTACTTTAGTAAAAAATCAGAACAAAGAAGCTCGTAATAGAAAATTATTGTAAAGTAGAATTTTAGGCCTTAAATTGATTAGGTTTTAGTAATCAATAAGAAATTTTCAATAAGAGCAAGTTAGCATTTATTAAAACATGAATCGTTAGTCGCGCTAAAGACCACATCAAATTTTGGATTGTGCTGAACTCCAGCGTACAAAAAAAAGGTCAAGCTTAAAAAGTTACGCTGCGCGAAATTTTTTTCACGAGTTCTTTGAAAGGAGCACAAATTATTTGGGTCGTTTCAACATTCGAGGCCTAAATCTTGAAAAAAGTGTACTGAATTGGCGTTTTTCTTCTCTTCAGGTGCGGGTCAGTTCTTGCCCATCTACATCTTTGTGTGCAAAGGAGAATACGATGCCCTTTTGCCTTGGCCGTTCAAGGCCGAGTTGACCCTCACTCTTATGGATGTGAGACCTGACTTCGACGCCCGCGAAGACATCACCTACACATTCAAACCCGACCCTGACGATCCCACCATGAAGGTACTCGGGTCGAGAAATTGACAAATAATCGACCAAAATTTTACCGGAAAATTTTGAGATCCGGTCAAAACGTACATTTTTTAAGGAACTACAGGAATTCAGCTCGAATAAATGCAAGATGTGAGCGAAAATATACATCTATATCAAATTTGGCTGGGCTGCTACAGATCACACAATACGGGATCTCTTTATGTATGCCAGTCAAACTTGACAAAAGATATAACAAATCAAAGGCAAAGATATATGCCTAAGACCTGTCTGTGCTATAAGTCTCAATTTAAAATAGTTGGGGGGCTGAAAAGTTCAATTAATTAAATAGATAGTTTAAATGAACAAGCTTACTAATTACCAGTTGTGTAGTGGTGAAATGGAGGTGAGCTGCTGGGCGATCGTTCACTTGGGTGTTTCTTCAGTTATGTTATTTGTCGAAAAGGAAAGTTATAAAATCAAAACTGGAATTATTTGTCTAAGTTATTAAACAATTTTGTTCGCCTATTTTATTGTTAAAGTGAAGTTAAATTTTGAGAAAAATGAAAGCAGTTGTCTGCTGCTTGCTTCTGGGAGTGATTTCTGTCTCTCTAATTTTATTCCGTCCCACTTCGCTGAGAGAAACAATTAATTCCTCTCAGCTCCGTTTGGGCCGATAGGGAGCGAATCACAAACTCACGTTCATAGTGAGGTGCTTCTTAATTTTCCTATTGGCCGAGAAGACAAGAGAATTAACTCTTTTTTATCTCACGGAGAAATTATTGAAACTCCAAAAAATAATAAAAATCTAAAAAGCTGAGAGCATCAATTATTGATTTCGTAGGCGCCTGTTTTCTGCTTTTCCCCTCTTCTAAAACCGCAACAATTATGGTTTTCTTGGGGGCTTTTTATGAGACTCTATTGTCTTTTCCCCTGAAGCAATCTGCTTCATCTTTATTGAACTTGGGGGGAAAGATCTGCATTGCAACTGTCAAAAGCAGAAGTAATTTAAATCAAAAGAAACTGTGGTTTTACAGGCCGCCTACGTTCAACAACGTACATTTTCTATCCTGGATATAAGCGAGGAGATCCAGGCCTAAAGTTGTGTTATTTAAATGAGTCGAACTGAGTTGTTTAAATACTTGTGTACTGGTAGTCTTAACAAGCATTAGTTCGTTTAGCGCGCGGCGAAAGAATGGTTAATTAGCGCCTAAATACGTTCGCTCTAATGCGGGATTAATTATCCGTTCATTTGTAACGGCTCTCGTAATACTACAGCTCACCCCGATTTTTAAGATAGAAAAGAAACTGATTAAAAAAAGAAATATATTGCATCGTATATAATTTTATTGCGCTTGAGACATATAAATGAGTTACTATAAGTTCAGACAGTTATGAAATTAATCGCAAAGGGCGACAATGGTATGCTATAAAATTAATCGCAAAGGGCGATAATGTTGTGCTGTATTATTCAAAAAATTCTGGGGGCAAAATGACTGGGCTTGGTACTGGACTGTTATCGTCTTCGATTAGAAGGACTTCTTGTACATCGTCCTCAGTTGGTTCGGAATTATCCCTTGATTGTCGCTTTTTGTGTTTTTTTACCTTTCTTTTGAGCTCGGAAATTTTGGCTTTTTGTTCTTCGTTTTCCTTCATTAATTGTGTTATTTTCTTTCCTAGCTCCAGATTCTTTTCTCCAAGTTTTTTGTTGGCATTTGTTATTTCTAAGTGTTTGAAGGAGAACGTTTTTAACATAGTTTGCGCGTTGGATTCGCTGGTTTTTTGGAGTTGATGGGCAACGACATATTGGCGCTGCCAATAGTCGTTAGGTAGTTGCTTTTCCTCAGGTGGTTTCTGTGATTCCATTTTCAGTTGTTCAAATTTCAGTTGCAATTCTTGCAACTCTGTTTCCTTTTGAAACAGTTCCTGCCTGAATGTGGTGTTTTCCTCTATTAAACTGCTAGTATTGATGTTTGATAGTTCTGGCATCTCAACAGGAAAAGCGGAAATTGCGTCGTAAGGGACTTCAATATATGCGTCTAGCATATTATTCCTAAGGGTATAAGTGCCCTTCATAGGGTCGCGATTTTTAATTCTCCACTTGTTGTTTTCTGTGGGGAGCGAGAAGGTTTTCAGAACTGGAAGCTTTTCGCTGTTGACTAGTATCTGTTGATGTCCATTTGACTGGATGATGTTTATTTTACTAGCAACCTCAAATTTGTTGTAGTTTGGTTTCAAGAAATAGAGGAGGGTAATAACGTACCTCGGGTTTTCTTTATTCATGTTTTCCTCTCGTGGTTTCTGTAATTTCAAACATTCTGAGGGTATTTTCCTGATAGCGTCGGGAACGAGATCTTCAATGTTGTTCATCTTAATGATTTTGTTTTTGTGATTGCTAATTTGTTGGATTGGGAATTGTCGCTTTCTGCTAACTTGCCAGTTGTTTTGGGGATCATATTGGTCCTGTTGTTCTCGCATTGGTCGAAATGGCGGAGTTGATGACGGTTTCTGCTGATGTTGTAGTGTTGGTTGTTGGATTGATGAAGATGGTGAAGCAGCGGGGACGATTACACTTGAGAGGTTGTGCTTGATGCTCATTTTGTGGTTGAGGTCTAAAATTTTTTGATATTATTAGCCTGTGTCATTAGTATCACACATTATGGCTTCTTTTCATGTTTGCAAATGTATTGCTAATATAGAAAAGTATTCTATTGTAAAAATGTTTTTGTAAAGTTTTGTTGCTAACTGCTTTACTTAAAAATTATAATGCTAAATGCATTTGTTAATAAAATTTGGTAGAAAATCGTTTGTTTTGCTAAATGCAAAGTTAACTTTAATAAAGGGAGGGGGGTCATAAATTAAAAAATTTTTATACTTATGCCAGGCGGGCAGCCCTGGCACAAGTACGTCTTTCTCCGCTGCCCGGAGGTGTGAGTCTTGGGGCGTGCGTCACACTAACACGGCTGCAACGACCCGTGCAGCTGGGGAGACAACCTTGCTGAGCTGAAAGAAAAATTTTTTGGGTCGTTTTTGAAAATTTCAGTTATCGTGTTAGTGTTCTGAATTATTTAGGTTCAAAAGCCAGGGGGGCAGGCTGGAGAAAGCTGAGGTAACCCCTTCCCGAGGAAAAGTTAAAAGGAAAAAAAGATCGTTTGGACTTGAGTTGTTTTTGGTTTATCAGACAACGTCTTCTAAAAAATTTTTGCAAATGGGACATTTTTTCTGCTTATTTATACATACTCGACAGAATCGATGATCCTCATGTTGGGAAAAATGTGGGTGTTTTGTTACTCCTAATTCCGTTTTCATTTTTTTGCATAAATTGCATCGGAAATAGGATGTGATCAGGACGGGAAGACATGGTCGAAGACAGATGGGACATTTAGGGTTTGTGTATTTTTTAAAAAGTGCCTTTCTGCAAGGAATACATACATAGTGAGGATTTTCTTTGGGGAATTGCCTGTGTAGTTTTTCTACAATAACGGTTTTTCGTGAACATATGGGGCAGATTATGTCCTTATGGGGATAGAGCCAACGGAAACTGTCGAATAGGGATTGTGAAAGACCCATCGAGTGACTGTTCTCTTATTTTCCTTAGACAAAAACAGGAAAATTTCTCAGAAACTGCAGTAGGATGAGGTTAATGAGGAACGATATGGCAAGCAAGGTAATTAGGATTAAGATAAATATTTTTGTGGATAGCTCTAGATTGGTCATTTTCCGTATCTGGAGAAAATGGAAAGGAGGTAGTGATTAATAAAAAGGGATATTGCCAATGCGCATAAGAGGACAAAAAGAAGAATAAACAATGTTATGGGATGCGTTTTGTCAATTCAATGAGTAGTGTAGAACTAGGGTGAAGGAGGTGATTTGCTCCTGGTAAAAACTGAATTGAATTAGGGATATCGAGCGGATCAAAAATGAAAACAGGAAAAGAATTAAAATTTTGGGAGTTCTTGGATGCATTATGTAATTATTTTTTCGCAACGAGGGCATAATTTATAGTCTTCTACGCAAAATTTACAAAAGTTGACGGGCTTGTGATCACTGTGATGAAACGTTTTTGCAACAGAATATTGAAATCTTGTTTGTTTGCAAATATTACATTGAAACCAGTTAAAGATTGAAAAGATAACATTAAATTTAGAGCATTTTGGACAAAAATCGTAGCCCATATCTTTTATAACATATTGGTAACAGAGCAGACACATTACGTGGGGTAGTTCTTTAGGGGGGTTTTCGTGTAATTTCTTGAAAACAATTGTTTCGCGTCTGCAGCATAAACAAATTAATGAGACCGGTTTGGATTCTATAGTATTGGTTTCTTTGTCAATTGTATTCATTTTTGGAAGATTGTTATTGGAGGGGATTATGGGACTGGTATGGTTGGAGGATTTGGTTGTTGGTTATTTTGGGATTTTATTGTTTGGTCTATTACTAATATAACTATTAACATCAAAAAATTGAAAGGAATACTTACAACAACGAGGAAAACGGTTAAAACGAAGGAGAAGGCTGCTGCAATAATCATGAGGGCCATTAATAAAAAATCAAGTACTTTGGGGATGAACATTTTGGATAATTTGTGAAGGTAGTTTTGAATCAAGGATTTTACCACGGGTTGTTTGGGTCAATTGTTTGTTTGCATAAGGGGCATTTAGTAGTTGTAAAGGTCATACACTGCAAACAAATTGATTGTTTTGGGTGAAAATCCCTGAAGTGACTGTGGCAGGTGGATAACTTTTTGACTTCTTGACAAGAATCACACTGGAAATAATGGCAATGACTGATTGTATAAATGGGAGTTACGCAAATGGGACATTTAGGTTGGTTCCAATATTTAAATAATTCATTTCTACAAGGAATGCAAGCAAAATGGGGGGGCTGACCATTTGGGTTTTTGTGCAATTTTTTGAATTGACGGCAAGGGAGATAACAAACAGGGCATTCAATTTTAGGGGTTGTATCAATTTGAGGTTGCTGAGACGATATTTTCAGAATGTTTCCCATTATAAGGACAAATCAGAAAGATCCGGGTATACGAGTTCTAATCCATGGTGTTCAAGTTCGTTGGGGATAGTTACATTTAAATCTGCAATAGCAAAGAAGAAATTCCAGTGTTTCTCGTTTGGATAAATGTAATAATGATTAATGGTACCGGTGCTTAAAAACATATAAGTTATCTTGATACATGCTTTATACTGTGTGAAACAAACATTGAACCATCTTTTTATTTTAACAATTTTAATTTTTTCCTTACCAATAAACAAAATCATTTTAGTTTTAACAATTTGGAAAGGAATGAGGGGAAAAGAACAAATTGATCAGAAAAAAAAGGATAGAAAAAAATGAAGAAGAGGAAAGGAGAGGAGAAAAAAAAATTTTTTGTGGAGAGCAAGTTATGTAAAACAAATTACTTTACTGAAGAGCGCCCAAGTTGACTGGGAAGTGCTCTTCGATGTCGATGAGTGCGAGAAAGAATTCCCAGTGCATCATTCCCATGGTGACTCGAGTAGAACCCTCACATCCACGTTCGTAGTCAGTATAATGTATGATTATACAGGGCTTTATTTCTGCAGTGGGAGTTTCAATGAATGATCTCTCGAGGGATTCTACTTTGACTAGTCGCTCACCAAAGTGGAACAGCATTATAGGAGATCTAAATTAAAAGGGATTTTGGAACCATTTAAAGCTTGGGATATATTTATGAAAAATGTCCAATAGGGGGAAGATGGTGTTAAAATGATGGTTCCATCAGTCCAAGTGTTTAAATATTCGAAATGGAGTAATAGTTGTGGTATAACTCTGTTACTTTTTGTTGTCACAAATGATTTTTCAAAAAATTGAATTTGTATAAGGCAATTTTGGTATGAGAATATCATTGCTGTTTTTTAATTGTTAATTGTTTCCAATTCTTTAGTAATGAAATCGTTTTGAGAAGAATCACTTTTCGGCAATTCAAAATAAAGATTGTGAGGTACACAATTTGGGTTTTCTAGAATAAGGAGGAAGAATTTCCAATGAACTGAAAAAGGATTAATACTTATTAAACAAATTTTTCACTCTGGATTTCTTTGAGCGTTACTAGCATAGTAGGTACAGGAGTTGGGTATGCATCAAAAGATCGTTGAATTTTTTGTAACTCTACAAATTTATTGTTAACTGCAAATATCATAGTTTAGAATGATACTTAAGCAATATAGATTGGGTGTTGTACTTGAAATACCGAGTTCTCTTTGAATGCTAGAAAAATGGTGAATTCGGCGAACTGAGGATGAGTAATGAAAATAGTTAAAAGTTTGTAAATATTTGTCATGGGTTTTTTTGCGAAAGTCATTATACTTATAGCGGAAACATAGTATACGGCTAATAGCTCAAAATTTTGGTTTCCGATTCTGATTTGTAAGTTTCTATTAGTTAAATGAATCATGTTGCTGATCTAGCTCATTTGGCAAACTATTAGGGTCGAATTGTGCTAAATACACGAAATAATTCCAATACAACGAATGAGGGGTTAAAATCACAGTATCGTTTTCCCAAGTGTCCCAAAACTCAAAATCTATAACAATTTGAGGGAAAATGTCTCCGTCATTTTCTTCAAAAGTTTTCTTTATTTGATAAATTGTAACGAGTCTATCTTGAAACAAAAAGTACATTAATGGAAGCGTTTTAGTTGTTAATTAACTTATTGTTCTTTATTTCAAAACTATGTATAAAAGTATGTAAATGTAAAAAAAGGATAAAAAAGGGTGTGTCAATTATTTCTGAAAAGAGGATTATTGACAACGATTGATATTTATAAATAATATATCAATCGGATTCAATGTAGCAAAATCGGAGTAGGGGAAGAGTGCAGGCAATAGCTAGATAGACATAGTTGCGATTACATAGTTGAAAATGGATTATAAGAAATAAAAAGCAAGAAAGGAATCCACACATGTCTCTTACAGGAAAAGTCAAAGTCTAATAAAATTTTTCTTCAGACGCTTTGAAACAATTTTGTATTCGACTCCAATGTTTACAAAAGTAATTGTGTCATCAATCAGGGCTCTTAACAATGAGAAGTATTGAAAATTTGAATGCGGTACGTCCGAGTCTATGATGTCACTGAAGTAGAAAGATGCAACTCTAATAGTTACAGTAGTTTTTAAATCGGAAATACTTGATGATAATATTTTTCCGGTGTATTGTCCAAATCGAATGAATAAAGCGTTAGGCTGTTTTATGAATTTGGGTTGCATAGCATAGCATCCTTGAGGTGTATCTAAACAAGATATTAATTAACTTATAGAGTCTAATACAAATAATTTTTTTTTTTTATTTTTGAGACAAATTATTTTTTTATGAAAAAGATGATTTTTCTATTAACAGCTTTAAGGAGGTGCCACCACACTTAGAATGGTTGCATCATTTTGTGGTTGTGGTTGATGTGACGCTAGATTTGGGTATTCTACTTTATTATTTTCTGTATGACAATGCTCATCAATTTTATTTTCTCGAGGTTGATCCTCAACGCATTTGTAAGTTTTTTCTATTGTGCTGTAAGGTTGATAATTACTAAGCGGTAAAAAATTATTGTTGTTCTGCGGGGCCGACGGTTTGGTTTCGTTAGAGAATATCGGTGTAAAGAACGATAAGATACAAAGATTATATGTTGCTCCTAATAGAATTTTCCAAAAACCCATTGTTTTGTTGGATATTTTGTGGATTTCGAACGCTCTTTTGATTGTTACGATTACATCAGTTAAGAATTTTATGCACAAGAAACAAGCAAAATAAACTCCAATTTTTTCCAAATAGAAAGTGATAATTCCAAAAGTGCCTTTAAACTGCTCGGTAAAAAATGTAGGTGAGAGTAGAGAGTCTAGATAAATTTGTCTATTTACGCCCATCGCGGACGCATAAATATCTTTTTGAGAGTAGTCTATGCTTCTTCCTTCTAGAACTTCTCTTGAAATTTTTGTCAAAACTGATTTTGATGCTTCCGAATGCAAGATATTGTCCCAAAAAGATTTTAGTTGATTTGGTGTGTAAATTCCGGCACGTTGTGATTCGTAACCGGTAAATTTTGGAACAGAACTAACAACTCTTGAATAGAATATTTTTGGCGGTTGTAAAGGAACAGGTGCTGGCATCAAATGGTACCATGAATTTTCATTATCAATATCTAATTGGTAGGCATTTTTGTAGCCTCCAATACAATTTACTTCGTTAGCAAATGGATAGATTTGTCGAGAAATTGGATCGACGAACATTGTCCTATCATCATAGTGAATAGGAATCCTATCAAAACACTGATCAAGAACCTTAAGTGATGAGTTTCGTTTTGTACAGTGGTACAGCCAACCTATGCTACCATCTGTGTCTAAGAACATCGAGCGGTTGCCGGTTAACATGTATCCAGCTAAACGATTATTTTGGATAGCCTGCATTAGTATCATTTGTTTTTGAGTTCGATCAAGTTCGCATTGCTCTATGACCAAACCTTTCCATGCTTGTTTTATTTGCATGTAATTATGACATATGACAAAATCCATTTTTACCGCAAGGTTAAGATCATAGTCTAACTTGTCTTTGTCTAAGTGTTCCCATGCAACAAAACCATTATCGGATGTTCGGATCTGATCATCTGAAGGCTTCCTATTAAACCCATTTACACTTCGGCTGTTGTCAGAATAATCAATACGAAGTTTATGAAAAAATTGTTGAGTTTTTGATTTATAAGGTTTGCCAGTTTTCATATTAAATCCGCCTGTATAAGAAACATATGAAGAATCTAAATTTGTTCTGTAAATAAACTCAGGTTTTCCACACACCTTTTCCTTTTCATCAACTACTCTAATTTTTATATTCATTTCAGCAGGAGAATACGTTCCTGGTCCTTCATAGGGCGTCTCCGATTTTTCATCACTCACTATGAAATACTGTACGTTACCAAGTTCGTTTTCATGTTTTAGCATTTTTGCGTTTTGTGAAAATCTTTTAGTAACTATACAATTTTCCGGTGCCTCCCAATTGTATGCAAAGGGGTCGAGTGATGTCGAATGACAACCTCCTTCTGAGAGGGCACAAGGAAGCTTTAGTCCTTGACTGTTATAGACAGTTCTGTCATTAAGATCAATATCGAGTACAGTTTCTTGCATCAGGGTTTCAAAAGAGAAGTGTTTAATTTGACCACGATTATCACAAGATGTTGATGATTCACCTTCAAGATCAACTCCCTGGTTTTTATAGGAGACAGTTTTTATTCCATGTTTTATATCAATTTCCATTTCATCATCATCAAATTCTGTAACAGCAATTTTTCCAGTTTTGTTAGCATTTAAACATTGTTCAGGCGAAACAATAATATCATATGTTATTATTGGAGCGTTGCGTACAATTGAAGAATGGGAAAACATACCACAATTATAACGAATGAGCATTGCAGTGACTTTGCACATAAGAGCTTTGACTAAGGTCCGATAAGACCGTTGGTAAAGTGTTACATGTGTATCAACCATCTGAATGTTTTCGGGTGTGATTTTGCAAGGAGAAACTTGTGTTAGAGCATACATTTTGTTTTCTTTCGTTTTAGAACAGTCATAATGAATGACCCTTAGTTTGTTAGATACATCATTAATATCTTCAAGGAGGGGTTCAGTAGAGTTAATAACTATAAAAGGAGTACAAAAGTAGAAAAGATTTATAAGTAAATAAGAAAAATAGAGTTTTTCAAAACAAAGATATCTTTTCATCCTGTTCTTTTTTAGCGCTTCAAGCCGGGAGTTAAGGCTAAGAGTTGTAGTAATAGGCACGTCCAGAAAATGTTGACTGGGTTTTGGTACCTAAAACAAATTTAAGTAAATCCGGCTTGATAACGTGATGGCGGCTTGGCCGAGCGACTAGAAGTTCGCCTATTATTATTATTTTCTAAAGTTTGTAAATTAGAAGGTCCTTGTTCCGATGTATTAGGGCGGAGAAGACTTAAATTAGGGTCTAGAGGTATTCTAGAATTGTGCTGTGGGCAAGGAGTTGAACTTCTTGTTCGACTGCCGCTAGGCAGGTGTGTTTGGACTGGAGGTGGGTTGTCACTTGGCACGACCACCTGAACTTGCTTCGTTGAATCCAGAATCGAAATTGGTAGGTGTTCGGTCAGGGTCGAGGTTCTGCACAGGGGAGTCTCTTCGTATGAAATTATCCACGGGGAAATATTCGGTGTTAGTGGGGCTTTGGAAGGAGAATTTAGTCAAGGGACTGTTGAGTTTATTCATCTGGCTTGTCATTAGATTATTATAGAATGTGTCACAATTATTTTTATCTATACCATACTCTAGGGTTAACTCTGGTATAGTTTCAGTAGCTGGGTAGTACTCGACTAGGTGATTTCTATGAGCGACCTTCCTGGTGGCCGGGTTGCTATCTAAAGTTAATTCATAGTTAACATTGGTTAGTTTTTTGTCTATAGTATAAGGACCTGATCTTAGTTCATGTAGTTTTTTTGACTTTCCTAACTCAATTTGATGGTTTTCCATTAGAACTTTTTGTCCAACCTCAAGTGGCTTGCCTAATTTGTGTTTGTTTCTATGTTTATGTGCGCGGTTATTGTTTTCTAAGCTCCTTTTATAAGCGTTATTGTATATTTGTTTGAATTGGTTTTCTCGCATAAGCAACGAATTGTTAATAGTTGGTTTTAGAAGTTTGTCAATTTCGGTGTTTTTTGAAGTTTGCAGGGTATGCCTGTGAAGAGGCAGGTCTTTGCAAAACTCGGAAGAGCATGTGAGTTGTGAATTTCGTAGGAGTCCTAACTTAAGTGACAGAGGTATCTGTGGTTTTTGTCCAAACACAATTTCATAAGGTGAGATTCCAGTACTAGCATTTGGAACCGTGTTATGAGAAAAAGCAAATTTTGGTGCCAGTTCATCCCATTTACCTCGAGCTTGTTCTAGAAAAATTCGGAAATGTGCTCCTAAATGTTTGTTTTGGATCTCGACTTTGCCATTAGTCCAAGGCGCATAAGCAGTTCGAGGTGCGGGTGTTATACCTAATTCATGAATGTAACTCGCAAAATCTTGGTTCATGAATGCCGAACCCTTATCATAAACAAGTTTTTGTGGTATTCCAAAAGACAAGATGAACTTTTCTAAAGCTTTTATGGTGTCTACTGCGTCTGTGGAACGTACAGGGTATACTTGAATGAAACGCGAAAATGAATCAACAATAACTAAACAATGATGTTTACCGTTCGATGGAGGATTTAAAGGTCCTTTGTGATCAATATGGACCGTATGAAAGGGGAATGGGACTGTATCAGTCCACTTTTCGAGGGGTGCTTCGTGGATATCTCTCCGTTTTTGTTTATTTTTTTGGCATTCAAGGCAATCAGCAATTAGGTTTTCAATCCATTTATACATTCCGGGCCAATAAAAAAATCGTTTTACATTAGCAAGTGTTTTATCTAAGCCTACATGACCTGACAGTTCACAATGAGCTAGCTGAAAAACTTTAAAGAACAATGACAGTGGTACACAAATTTTTAAGTATTCAATATCTGGTTCGTCAGTTTGTTGTTGAATACATAAGATGTTACCTACAAAACTCAGTTTCTCAAAGTTATTAATGTACGACATTATGGCTTTAGATTGTCGGAATTCAATTTTCTTCTCGTCTTTGTTATTGTTCGTCCTTAATTGGCGAATTTGTTGTATTACTGGGTCTTTTAATTGTTCTCGACAAATTACCGATGTATTTAAATCAACTTCTTTAGAGAAGATTGTCAGTTTATCGATGAGTTCTCTTGCATCTTGTATTTTCGTATTTTCGGGAAATTTTTTTGCTAATTCGGTTTTATCTATACAAGTGCTATTTTTCACGAGAAAAACTTTATCGTATTCTAGAGGGAATCTGTACTCCGAGTCTGTGGTATTAGTTTGATCAATGTAGAGTTTGTCAAAGTCTAATTCCGGTGACTGGTTCTCATTGAACAATTCAAATTCCGAAATTGGGTCAAAATTTTGTTCGGTTATCCCTTCATCAGGGTAGGAATCAATTTCTGTATAATGATCAGACGTTTCATCTTCCTCCTGTTCTGATACAGGGGTTATTTTATGTTTGCGGTGACGCCTATAGTGGTTAATTGATGAACCATACGAGAAATCTTCCGAAATATTGTTTATTGAGCAAAGTCTGTTTTGATTATTGTCGTACTTTTGCTTTATCATTTTGTCGTTTTTGAAAATGAATTTGTCGATACCCGTTATGCTTTGTTTAAGGATTGGGAAAAAATCATCTGCTGGTCCCTTTTCATTATCACGCAAAATGAAGTATTTTTCCTCGTTACCATGCTCGTCGTAAAAACTAATGTCTTTTGGTATCTTTTTGTGTTTAAGTTGATACTTGTCCAAATCCTTAAGTTTTACATTGCGACTTAGGATGTCGGGGAAGGCTAAGTTTTTTCCTTCAGTCCAAATAATTTTCAAGTTTTGAAATTGAGATATTACTAACTGGTATCTAAAAAACCTGTGAGAGAGTTTTCCTCTTCTACCCCATAGATACATTAAGGGCTTATGGTCTGTGTACACGTATACAGGATGGGGAGAACCAATTAGGTAATGCTCATAAGTTTGTAATGCCGATATTACACCGCAAAGTTCGCGTGCTGTGGTACTCATTTTTTGTTCCTCTTTAGTGTAAATTCTAGAATTAAAAGACACTATTCGTTTCCCTTCCGGAAATTCTTGAACGAGAATTGAGCCTACTCCTATAGAAGAAGCGTCTACATGCACGTGGAATGGGTATTTAGTATCAGGTATTGCTAAGATAGTATCTTCGCTAATTCTGTTTTTAATGTCGTTAAACAGTTTTTCGTGTTCCGTTGTCCAAACAAATTTAGTTTCTGTGCGGGTTAAGTCATAGAATGGTTTGCAGTCAACATGCAAATTTTTGATGTACATGCTGTAGAATCCTAAACAACCTAGAACTCTCATGACGTCACGTTTGTTTTCGGATGACTTGAGTGCTTTTAAATCTGCTACTCGCTTCTTGACTGGTTGTATCCCATCTTTACCTACTACGTGTCCCAAGAACTGTACTTTCCTAAGGAAAAATTTAGTCTTTTCAGGTTGAGCTTTCAATCCTGATTTCCTTAAAAGTTCATGGTACTTGTCAATTATTTCAAACATTTCGGTTTCATCTTGCGCTTGCATGATGGTGTCATCAATGTAGGTTATAGCTTGTTTTTTTCTAATTAATGGTGCAAAATGGATAGTCATTATACGACTGAAGAAATTAGGTAAACCGCATAGACCATAAAATCCGCGTTCAATTTTGTATTGCTTTGGACCAATTACAAAGCTTACCAGCTGTTTAGTTTCCTCAGTTAAAGGAACCTGGTTATAAGCTGAACAAAGATCACTGGTTGTGAAGAAATTACCTTTAAGTCTAGTTAATAGGCTTCCGATTGGCTCTAGTGGCCATGAATATCGACTAAGATCTGTTATTGAATTCAAATATCGGGCATCTATAACCAGTTTTACTGTGTTCCCCTTGGGTAGGATTATGATTGGATTAATAAATTCTGATCCCATTTCTTTATCATTACCCATTTCCCGGATTATACCTGTTTTACACAGTTGTTCCAAAAGGTTTTCTAGTTTTTCTTGATAATGTAATGGTACTTTGGATGGTCTTTGTTTTGTCAAAGTTGAATTAGGTAAAAGTTTAACATGAAACTTTTGTTTTATCTTTCCAACATCGTATTTGTGTTGAGAGTAAACGTCTTTATTTTTAGTTAAAGTCCTCAGTAACTTGTCTAAGTTTTCGTCATTGATATCAGCTTGACTGAAATCAAATTTTTTGAGAAACGCTTGATCGGTTTTGTCAAATCTGTTAAGTTTTTCTTTGGGAAGTTCAACGGGTCTGATGTTCTCATCAGTTGTTTCTAATTGTGGCTTAAGATCCTTTAGGTCGTCGCTAAAGTCTGTTTCTAATTCGTAGTTGTTGGTAAAATCTTGTTGCCTTTTTCGCTTTTCTGTTTTCTTTTGTTTTTCAGGAGTTTTGCCTGCAAAGAAATTTTGAATTTTTGAAATTTTTGGACCTTGTTTTTCACTAACATGGAATATTTGATCCCAATTAGTGTCACTATTCATTAGGTGGTTTATGAATGCAACATTGTCAACTACAGAAAATTCTGGGTCTTGTCTAATTTCAATGTCTTCTAAAGTGTGCCCAATAGGACCCTTTTGGATGACAACCTTGTTGTTTTGAGGATTGTTTAGCATTATTGGTAATTCCTTTTCTTTTCTAAAACACTGAACGTTGTAAGTATAAATTCCTTGAGCTTGCAGTTCACTTCCAATTACGAAGGAGGTTCCCTTTCTGAAGAATTCATTCGGAGGTCTAATTGATATTACTCGAGTTGATTTTGGTGCTAATGGTAGTTGCTGGTCAACAGTTACAATTTTGTAAGAGCTAATGTATGGATAGCTTTTTGTTTGGTATCTAGATAACGTGACGGCTACTTCAGGGTAAGTTTTTAAATCAATTTTCGGAGTGGTTAGGTCAATAGATTTTACTGTAGATTCAAGGAAATCCATTCCCAACAAATTCGGCTTACAACCATCTTTTGCTGAAACCCATGTGGTAACTTCCACTTGATACTTTCCTTCAATGTCGAAAGAAGTTTTGAAAGTAATTTGACCTAGAAGTTTTAGTTTCTCACCATTAACCGCTAAAGTATGATTTTTTGAAGCTTTCATCTCAATGTGTTGTAATTTACATAGTTCAAGATAAGTGTGGTAATTAATTATAGAGCTTGATGCTCCTGTGTCCAATAAAAACTGTGTTTCTAAGCCGTTATTTTTATTTTTGTCTCCGACGGATTGGTATAAATTAATATAGATATGTGAGTAACTTGCTTTGTTGTCAGAAGTGTTTATGAACGGAGACCTGTCTAGTTTAAATACTCGTCGTTGTGATTCTCATTATTGTAATAGTCTCTGGAAGTTTCACTGGTAAAGTGAACTCGAGGGCTTCGCCCTTCACTGCTATCTCTTGAATGAGTATTATTGTTTTGTCTAGTAGGTGTCCTATCCCTGTCATAATCTCTACTCCTATCACGATATCGATTATCTGATCTGGGAGGACCGTTGCTTTGTCTGTCCCTACTATTTTGCCTATTGTTATCTCTGTAAGAATTGTTTCGATAGTTATTTTGTCGTTCCTGTGATCGGTTATCGTAAGAAGATGATCGGTAATTGTTTGAAGAGTTTGATGGGTACGGTGATCGATGTCGGTAGTCTGATCTGGAGTTGTTTTGATAATTGGATTGATTTTGGTTATAACTATTTCTCTGTCTGTCCCTAGAATTTCGATTGTCATAATTGTTTGATTTGTAATTTTGTTGACCTGGTGAATGGCTCCTACTACGTTTATAATTATCTGTGAACTTTTCTCGTTGTTGAGGTGGGTTTCGGTTTTTGTTTTTAAAGTCCTTGTACTTAAAGCAGAAAGCTATTGTGTGACCTGAACGTTTGCAAAACTTGCAGAATCTAGTCTGGTTTTGTTTGAATCTGGGATTGTCGTTGTTGTATGTGGCGTTTATTTTATGATCTTTCATTAGATTTGCAATTTCTGTGAGTTGGTTTTTTAACCCTTCTATTTCTATTTTATTGTCGATACTACTTGAGGCAGTACCCGTGAATTCACTGCTAACAGAAAAACTTAAGTCTTTAGTTGCTACATGATCCTGTAATTGTTGCCAAGTTGTAGCTGGGTTTTCTATTAACCGCTGATGTGCCTTTTGCTTGAGTGTAGGTGGCGTTAATCCTCTTGCAAAGTATTTCATACACTTAGCGTTACGCTGGTCGTTGTTAAAATCTGGATCTGGCCATCCTTTTTCAACTACTTTTGTTACTCGGTGTGTATAGCTTTTTATCAACTCATCTGGTTGCCTTTTAATACTCTCGACTTCAATTCTTTTCCTATACTTGTCTTTTGCATCAGTAAAACGGGTAATGAACTGATTTCTAACTTCGTTCCATGCTAAACCTGGTGCTAAGGTTTCAAACCATTGGGCTGCGGGCCCACGCAAAACCGAACCAAATAATGCTTTTTGTCTAGCGTCGTATGCTGCATGCAAATCAGCATCCGCAGGATCTCTTGTTCCTAGTGAGAATTGGATTTTTCTTTGTATTAAACTAAAGAATTCCTGGGCATCTTCAGATGGGTCTAAACCTGTAAATTTCTCTAACGCTATGTCGGGGTACGCAACAACGTTCGCTGCCATGTTTTGTTTTAGTATATGAAAAGAATATTTTATACGAAAGTACTATTAGTTTGGGTAATTAATGTAGAAAATATTTTTGTTATAACAATTAAGTAATAAAACACTAATACTAAAGTAGAAAGTTGAATTGTTTGTTTTGTGTTATGAATTTTATTTGTTTAGGCCCGTTTAATGATTGTATTTTAAATTCAAAGTTTTTGCCGTTATCAGTGCTAAAGATTTCAACCCAAGAGTAAATATCAGTTTGCTCAACGGTAAAATTTAATAACCAAGGATACGTATTTTCAGAGTGTTTAAATTCAACAGAGTATTGGTGGAATCTGTTTATTTTTGAAAATCTAATTTGTGTGACAAATTCTGTTTTTATTAGTAATTTAACTCTATCTGGTAAACTCGGATCGTCAGGAGAAACGTTGATGTATTTGGGTTTAATGATTTTTAAGATTTGTAAACCAAACGGGGGAATTATATTTTGGTGGCTCATTCACACGCTAGATGATAACGTTTATGCTAATTCTATTACACTGTTTTGATTTCTTAGAGCATCCAAAAGTTCATTAAAGTTTGGGTTAGTCCACTTATAAGTAATGTAGATTTCGGTCTGTGTTTCGTTAGAAGAGTGATGGTAAATGCATAAAAAGTTTCTGTTCTGATCAATTAAATAATATGAAACTTTGCCTATTTCGTTATGTACTTTAATACTTATATTTAAATCTTGAACGTTTACTTTAATATATGACATATAAATAACATAGAACAATTGTTTTTGTTGTTTTATTATTGTATTTTTGTATGAAACACACAGAAGACAGTATAAAAACGTTTAGTACGGGATGTTTAGTACATCAGTAGTAGTATTTTTGTGGCTATTATTGTGTTTAAATATTGTTTCTAAAGTGCTTGAGTCTGTTAATGACCGTATTTTAACATGAGACAACAACTTTTCTATGATAAATTTGTGTACAGATTGGGTTAAAAAGGCTAGTTTACGCTCTTTTAATTAATTATTGGCTAAATTTTCTGTGGGAATCTCGATCACACTGTTTTTAGTTTTTAACAAAGTTAGTAAATTCTGAAAATTAGGGTTCTCAGATGCATATGTTATATAAAAATTAGCTGGGGAATTATGCTCAAACACGTAGAAAATAGCTACAAAGGTAATTCCGTCAGTAATAAATCGTGTTATTTTACCCCTTCTAGTGTTTTCTAATGCTGTTAGATTAAGATGTTCTACAATAACTATTCCAGTTTGGTCCATGCACTGTTTAAAACCTCTATTGGTGAAAGTGTTCGTGTGAAACCGGTTAAAATGGGGGAATTCTCATCAATTTATGTTATTTTCAGGCTAAAAATCTATGTTGGGGGGTTAAAATTTAGTTTAAAACCCGTTATTCTTTGTTAAATTTGAGCCTTATTGAGATTTATGTGGTCAAAACTTGGTTAATGTTTACTAATTTTGTGTAAAAATGACGTTAATATGGCTATTTTCTTGAGTAATATTGGTTAAAATTGGATAAGATTGATGTTTTTAAGGCTTAAATGTGATTAGTATCCGTTAAATTATGATAAAAGTGACGTTAATTTTATTAAAATCTGGTTAATATTTGAGAATTTAGGTCAAAATGATGTTTATTTGGTTAAAATTTGATTAATATTACCCCACCCGGGTCAAGGAATTGATAAAACAAAGTGAATATTCAATTAAGGAAGGCTTAAATTTAACCAAAATTGGGTTAGTTAATGTGAAAATGCAACAACGTGTGCTTAAATGTGTAGAAAATTAGATATAAATTACACTAAACACGTATTGGGGGGATGAATTCTGGTTAAATTTACGTTAAATTGTTTGAAAATGCTATATTTTGGTCAAAAATTCAGTAAAATTTAGACATATCTTACTCTAAATATGGTGTGGGGGGATGATTTCTGGTTAAAAATCGGCTATTTAGTGTGAAAATGCTAAAAATCTACTGTGAATTTGGTGAAAATCGGCTAAAGTTTAGTTTAATTAGGTGTTGGGGCGGTGAAATTTGGATAATTTTTGGTTATTTGGAGTGCATATGCTAAAATTTAACCATAAATTTGGTCCAAATCGGGTCAGAAATAGTCTAAACAAGTTTTGGGGGGATAAATTCTGTATAAATTTCGATTATTTAGAGTAAAAATACTAAAATTTAACCATAAATTTGGTCAAAATCGGGTTAGAAATAGACTAAATAGGTTATGGGTTGATGAATTTTGTATAACTTTCAATTATTTAGAGTGAAAATACTAAAATTCAACCATAAATTTGGTAAAAATTGGGTTAAAATCAAATTAAATATGTTTTGGGGGGATAAAATCTGGTTGAATTTCGGTTATTTAAAGTGTAAATACTAAAATTTAACCATAAATTTGATGAAAACTGGGTGAAAATTAGGTTAAATAGGTTTTGGGGGGATGATTTTTGGTTAAATTTCGACCATAAATTGTGAAAGTACTTCAATTGTTATATAAATAAACTCAAAATCGGACATAGATTACCCCCACCCGGGTCAGAACAATTTTACAAGAGCAAAGAATCAGTTGCCTGTTACTATTTTAATGTAAATTTACTCTATTTCGGCCGTAAATTTGATATAAATTACTCTATTTGTTCGTCTATTAGTGTGCTTTCACTTCTGTGCTAGTGGTTATTTTACTATTTTAATCCGATCGGATAGAAAAACAAAAATTCAGGCGTGATTCTTTCCTCTGGGCGCACCAGTTATCAAATTTGGCTGGGCTGCTACAGATCACACAATACGGGATCTCTTTATGTATGCCAGTCAAACTTGACAAAAGATATAACAAATCAAAGGCAAAGATATATGCCTAAGACCTGTCTGTGCTATAAGTCTCAATTTAAAATAGTTGGGGGGCTGAAAAGTTCAATTAATTAAATAGATAGTTTAAATGAACAAGCTTACTAATTACCAGTTGTGTAGTGGTGAAATGGAGGTGAGCTGCTGGGCGATCGTTCACTTGGGTGTTTCTTCAGTTATGTTATTTGTCGAAAAGGAAAGTTATAAAATCAAAACTGGAATTATTTGTCTAAGTTATTAAACAATTTTGTTCGCCTATTTTATTGTTAAAGTGAAGTTAAATTTTGAGAAAAATGAAAGCAGTTGTCTGCTGCTTGCTTCTGGGAGTGATTTCTGTCTCTCTAATTTTATTCCGTCCCACTTCGCTGAGAGAAACAATTAATTCCTCTCAGCTCCGTTTGGGCCGATAGGGAGCGAATCACAAACTCACGTTCATAGTGAGGTGCTTCTTAATTTTCCTATTGGCCGAGAAGACAAGAGAATTAACTCTTTTTTATCTCACGGAGAAATTATTGAAACTCCAAAAAATAATAAAAATCTAAAAAGCTGAGAGCATCAATTATTGATTTCGTAGAGGCCTGTTTTCTGCTTTTCCCCTCTTCTAAAACCGCAACAATTATGGTTTTCTTGGGGGCTTTTTATGAGACTCTATTGTCTTTTCCCCTGAAGCAATCTGCTTCATCTTTATTGAACTTGGGGGGAAAGATCTGCATTGCAACTGTCAAAAGCAGAAGTAATTTAAATCAAAAGAAACTGTGGTTTTACAGGCCGCCTACGTTCAACAACGTACATTTTCTATCCTGGATATAAGCGAGGAGATCCAGGCCTAAAGTTGTGTTATTTAAATGAGTCGAACTGAGTTGTTTAAATACTTGTGTACTGGTAGTCTTAACAAGCATTAGTTCGTTTAGCGCGCGGCGAAAGAATGGTTAATTAGCGCCTAAATACGTTCGCTCTAATGCGGGATTAATTATCCGTTCATTTGTAACGGCTCTCGTAATACTACATCTACAAAATATACATTTTCACTCAATAAGATTTGTATGATTAACCAATATTCTATAACCAATATTCAGTAATCCATATTTTGCCCAAAATTACGCAGGCGCAAGTTTTCACCGAACATAACTTATTCTAATAACTTAGTTTCTTTTTTCCTCAAGGTGATAACAAGTCTAAAATTATGCTATACAAACTTATCGTTATCAAACTGGCGTTAGTGTCAGTCCGAAACACCGAATAATGTGTTCTTCTGCAATTTATACTCCAATTGATTTAGAATACAGTTTTTACCGGGTGCGTAGGATATTAGGCAAAATTTTAGATTAGGCGGACACATTTTTTGTAGCAATTAGGAGAAAGTTTTGAACGAAGTTTTGTGGACTTTAGGCGAATACCAATTAAATCACTTCTAAGTGGTACTTCAAAATACAATCAACGCTATAGAGTATTCCAGTGTCCCTAGCAAAAACAAACTGCCTTCCTCTAACCAAATAACCGAACAAAAAATTTAAATGGAAATATTCGTTATCAAATATACGAAAATTTGGTACAATCGGTTATAAAGAACATAGAGAAGCTTCAGTATGTTCGGTTTAGAGCACGCAAGAAATCGTCGATATGCTAGATTTGAATTGAATGAAATGGTCGGTTTTTCTCATCTGACTATAGTCAAAAGTTATGGTAGAGTTCAATGTGCAGGGGTTTCAAACGTATTTCGGATTTTATCATCAATACACCCTTTCTCAAAATGGGGCGGCTATTCTTGAAAAGAATTCATGCGAGCGATTTATTAACCAATCAGAGACGACTACTAAACTTCCACCTATGTGAATACTATGTTAAACGGAATAGAATAAAATGCGCAATGTTATGGCAATTAGCCGAATTGAAATACAAAGCGAAAAGACTGGCAAAATTACCGACCCGCGACTTCCGGATTACATCCCACAGCGCGTGAGAGGCAAGGCCAAGTAACATTGTCGTTAAGTATAGCACATACGGGGGATGGGGCAATTTTCTACTAGGTACCAAAGGGGGGCAACTGTTGAAAAGATCCCGTAATTCTTAGAGACATTTTTTGAAAGAATGTGCAAGTTTAAAGAAATTACTTCTTTAGCTTGCTGAAAAAATAGATGAACAAATATGAAGTTTCTGCTTACTTTCAAATTCAAAAATGGAACAGAATTGTTCAAAACTGATTCTTGTGGTTTGAAACCGAACATACCGACGTTTTTCTATGTTCGAAATTAAACCTATCGACAATTTTCTACGTTTAAAATTAAACATACCGAAGATTTTCTACGTTTAGATTCGATAATTCCTTGCCGCGTCATAACTTTTCGATGGTGATAACAACAGTGTGGTTATCTTCGTAATTTCGCTGCAAAATGATATGAATAGCTTGTCCCCACTTCCCAAAACACTTTTTTGAGTGATGGAATTTTGAAGCAACCTGATGGAAGATCGTTCCATAGATTGAAATATGGCTCTAAAGAACGGTTATCATGCTAAAGCAATCAATATTGACTGTTAAAACCACCATAGTTTTACTTCAATTTTCCGTAATCGAATTTCCACTAAGCGCCGAGTCATGCTATAGAAAAAAATTCTTAATTACGGATTAAACATTTAAAGGGTCCATAATTTGCCTTTTTAGGAAGCGTTGCTCCGCCCCAACAAAGACCGCAATCCCTACTTCGGCGTGAACAGATTTGCGCCCCTGGAAGTGGTGCGGCCACAGAGCAACTACATTGAGAATGACGTCATGTTTATTCAGGTCGTTGTCAGCCAGGAGGACATTCCAGCCCTCTAATCAAACATAAAACCCCACAATACCAATCTGGAATCAATGCAATGAAAATGAAATAACCACAGTTTGTACACAGTACAATCCCCCCCCCCCCCCCCCCCCCCCCCAGTTCTTAGGACTCAAAAATATACATTGTGCTATCTACATACGTAGCTTTCTTTGTGAGAATCATAATGTCAGAGCTGGAGGGGGGGGGGGGGGGGGGGGGGCTGGTTAACAGGCCCAAAATCTCATTCTCGCAGGAATCAAAAAAGTTTTCAAACGTGGTTTTCGTGGTTACTTTAATAATATTAAATATTAATTTCTTCAACCTCAAATCATTCCATTAGTTTACAGGCGCGTGATTTTAGTATCCGCTAATAGAGATGTGCCAGCAAAACTCAGTCAATTACGTCAATTAATAAAACTCGATTTATACAATCAATTAATATGACGAGACGAGAAGCCAACTGCTCACTTAATGTCTATTAATTTAATGTGTGATTTTTCTGTACGTTAATATATCAGTAATGCGAGCAAAGCTATCTATTAATACGCACGGAAAATTACGTTAAAAATTCATTAATAATCAAGCCTATTACCCCATTTGTCCATTTGTGTTGGCATTGGTTTAAGACAACCGTCCAGTGATAGATTATATTGAAGGACAGTTGACGTAACCTTCACTTTCAGCTACCAATTTTGTTCAAAAGGAAGCATTGTTAACGCATGCAAAAAAAACAAAGCAACAAATGAGACCACTGCTTTTTCGATTTTCGTGATTATTCATAATACTCTGTGGCCTACCAATCTAAAGATAATAACCATTTATTATGGTTTTAACACTAGAGATTGATAGTAGTGGGGTGGTTACATTTTCAGTAATCCGGAATGATTCGAGGATAAATTGTTTGAGCGATTGGTGTAAATAAACAACGTGCCAACAAATTAATGAGTTTCTAAATATCGAATATATGAAATGTGTACACAGTCTTTTTCAAGAGTCTATAGAACATGAAGAACACAGAATAGGCCGCTAAAAGTGAATGAATGAATTTGAGAAGTCTATCGCGCAAAAGAATTGAAGTCTCTGAAAATCCTAAGCAGTTCAACTTGCAAATGAACCTGAGCGGGATCATAATTAAAACTAAAAAAAACTTAGTGTTCGAACTTAACTAAAATCCTCTGTCAGATTATTAAGCAAACGACAGCTAAAATAAGTAATAGACAGCTATCAAGCGACGCAAAACTCGACTAAAAAATAAAAGTTTCAAATATTGGTTTAATAACTCATACAAAAGAGTGATACAATTTTGTACAATTTTCAAAGAATCAGCTCAGCGACTGTTTGGTCTGGGCACCTTTTGAAAGCAAGCTTAGCTCTTCAAAAAACACCTAAGTTGGTCCGATCCACATTTAATGGGTGGACTCTTTTAATGGTCTGGGCACCCACAATCCAGTTTGCCAATCCTCTCGGTCTAAAATCGCGAATAGTCAGCCTGATGTGGAAGTTTGTCGACAACAGATTTTCTGATTCCAACCCTTGCACATGGCAACTATGTTGCGACTGCTGTGACTGTCGCAACATTTGGACATCATTCTAATCAGAAGTTATGGGAGAAATCCCTCTGGTGTCAAACCCCAGGAAGCCACAACAACAACAACAACAACAGCAATGGGGGACTCAATTGTTTTTGTTCAGTCAATTTTGGCCGATCGATATGTTTCTCATAGAGAGTTGTGAGTGGTAGCACCAGAAAAATCATACGTACAGGATAGAACTAAAACATTTTGTTTCAAAGTTTTCCTTTTTGGAGGCGATATCGAAGTTAAAAAAATTTGAGAGCATTTCACTTTCCACATTGACTTTTTTTATATATTTTATGGCCCTTTCGGGCAATTTTTGCTTATTTTTGGTCAAATGTTACCAAAATCAACATTTTCGTATTTTAGTAGCATGAAATTTATAATCAGGCTTTCATTGGTCACATCGTGATTTTTAGAATGAAGTAGATTTGTACTTGAATTATCAAATTTGGCTGGGCTATTACAGATCACACAATACGGGATCTCTTTATGTATGCCAGTCAAACTTGACAAAAGATATAACAAATCGAAGGCAAAGATATATGCCTAAGACCTGTCTGTGCTATAAGTCTCAATTTAAAATAGTTGGGGGGATGAAAAGTTCAATTAATTAAATAGATAGTTTAAATGAACAAGCTTACTAATTACCAGTTGTGTAGTGGTGAAATGGAGGTGAGCTGCTGGGCGATCGTTCACTTGGGTGTTTCTTCAGTTATGTTATTTGTCGAAAAAGAAAGTTATAAAATCAAATCAGGAATTATTTGTCTAAGTTATTAAACAATTATGTTCGACTATTTTATTGTAAAAGTGAAGTTAAATTTTGAGAAAAATGAAAGCAGTTGTCTGCTGCTTGTTTCTGGGAGTGATTTCTGTCTCTCTAATTTTATTCCGTCCCACTTCGCTGAGAGAAACAATTAATTCCTCTCAGCTCCGTTTGGGCCGATAGGGAGCGAATCACAAACTCACGTTCATAGTGAGGTGCTTCTTAATTTTCCTATTGGCCGAGAAGGCAAGAGAATTAACTCTTTTTTATCTCACGGAAAAATTATTGAAACTCCAAAAAATAATAAAAATCTAAAAAGCTGAGAGCATCAATTATTGATTTCGTAGGCGCCTGTTTTCTGCTTTTCCCCTCTTCTAAAACCGCAACAATTATGGTTTTCTTGGGAGCTTTTTATGAGACTCTATTGTCTTTTCCCCTGAAGCAATCTGCTTCATATTTATTGAACTTGGGGGGAAAGATCTGCATTGCAACTGTCAAAAGCAGAAGTAATTTAAATCAAAAGAAACTGTGGTTTTACAGGCCGCCTACGTTCAACAACGTACATTTTCTATCCTGGATATAAGCGAGGAGATCCAGGCCTAAAGTTGTGTTAATTAAATAAGTCGAACTGAGTTGTTTAAATACTTGTGTACTGGTAGTCTTAACAAGCGTTAGTTCGTTTAGCGCGCGGCGAAAGAATGGTTAATTAGCGCCTAAATACGTTCGCTCTAATGCGGGATTAATTATCCGTTCATTTGTAACGGCTCTCGTAATACTACAGCTCACCCCGATTTTTAAGATAGAAAAGAAAATCATTAAGAGAAAGAAATATACTGCATCGTATATGATTTTATTGCGCTTGGGACATATGAAGTTACTACAAGTTCAGACAGTTTATAAAATTAATCGCAAAGGGCGATAATGGTATACTATAAAATTGATCGCAAAGGGCGATAGGTACAAAAGATTTACAAAGGGCGGTGGCCATATCAGTTGAAAAATTCTGGTGGAAGGATGACTGGGCTCGTTACAGGACTGTCACCGTCGTCCAGTATATCAACAACTTCCACTACTTCATCTCCATCCTCATGCTTTTCTGTATTTGATAGTTCCTTGATTATCCTTTTTTGTTTTCGGTTCTTCTTCTTGAGTTTCGTCAATTCAGAGTTGAGTTGCTTTACTTTTTCAACCAGTTTTTTGTTCTCCACTCCTAAATTCTGATTGGCTGTAGTGATTTCTAAATGCTTTCTTGCATACACTTTGTTAATTTCTTTAACATTACTTTCTTCCGTTTTTTTGACTTGCTGGGAGACGATGTACTGCCTCCGCCAATAGTCATCGCTCGTTATTTTCTCCTTTTCACTGCACTGCATTTGTAATCTTTCAAATCTAATCTGTAGCTCCTGCAGTTCGGTTTCTTTAACAAATAATTCCTGTCGGAACTTGGAATTTTCCGAAATAAGTGAAGCTTCAGTGACTTCTTCGATGGCATCCGCAGGTGTCGGAAAGGCAGTCAAGTGGGAATAGGGGAAGTTGACATACGAGTCCAGCTGATTGTTTCTGGCGAGGTAAGTGTTCTTTTGGGTATCTCTGTCTTTTATTCTCCAGACGTTTGTTGTTTCTGGTAATGAGAACTCTTTCAAAATAGGCAGGTTTTCAGTTTTCGCAAGAAATTCTTCGCCGGTTGAAATGTTCTGAACCTTAACTTTGTCAGAGATTCTGAACTTATTGGCTTGCATTTTCAAAGTGTACCTCAAGTTCGTCACAAATCTGGGGTTCATGGGATTTACAACGTTTTCCCTAATTTTCTGAATTTTCAAGCAATAGGGGATGTCCTTTCGCTCTTTGTCACTAATGAGGTCATCTATATTTGCCATTTTTCTTATCTTCTCTGCGTGACTGCTTTGTTGATTTCCTGGTGCTGGTCTCTTTCGATCGACTATCCAATTGTTTTGCGGATCATATTGACTCGAAGTTGATGGAGGTGCAATGGTTGTAGTAAATGGAGGCTTTGAGAAAACAGGAGGCTGAGAAGAACTGGTTTGTGTTTGTTCTTGTTGTGTTGTCACTTGTTGATGTTGGCTGGGGATTACTACGCTTGCGAGTTTGGGTCTGGTAGTCATTGTGAGTGTTTTCCTTGTGAATAATCTAAAATATTTTGATTTTGGTTAGCCTGTGTCATCAATATCACACATTATGGCTTCTTTTCAAGTTTGCAAATGTATTGCTAATATAGAAAAGTATTTTATTGTAAAAATGTTTTTGTGAGGTTTTGTTGCTAACTGCTTTACTTAAAAATTATAATGCTAAATGCATTTGTTAATAAAGTTTGGTAGAAAATCGTTTGTTTTGCTAAATGCAAAGTTAACTTTAATAAAGGGAGGGGGGTCATAAATTAAAAAATTTTTATACTTATGCCAGGCGGGCAGCCCTGGCACAAGTACGTCTTTCTCCGCTGCCCGGAGGTGTGAGTCTTGGGGCGTGCGTCACACTAACACGGCTGCAACGACCCGTGCAGCTGGGGAGACAACCTTGCTGAGCTGAAAGAAAAATTTTTTCGGGTCGTTTTTGAAAATTTCAGTTATCGTGTTAGTGTTCTGAATTATTTAGGTTCAAAAGCCAGGGGGCAGGCTGGAGAAAGCTGAGGTAACCCCTTCCCGAGGAAAAGTTAAAAGGAAAAAAAAGATCGTTTGGACTTGAGTTGTTTTTGGTTTATCAGACAACGTCGTCTAAAAAATTTTTGCAAATGGGACATTTTTTCTGCTTATTTATACATACTCGACAGAATCGATGATCCTCATGTTGGGAAAAATGTGGGTGTTTTGTTACTCTTAATTCCGTTTTCATTTTTTTGCATAAATTGCATCGGAAATAGGATGTGATCAGGACGGGAAGACATGGTCGAAGACAGATGGGACATTTAGGGTTTGTGTATTTTTTAAAAAGTGCCTTTCTGCAAGGAATACATACATAGTGAGGATTTTCTTTGGGGAATTGCCTGTGTAGTTTTTCTACAATAACGGTTTTTCGTGAACATATGGGGCAGATTATGTCCTTATGGGGATAGAGCCAACGGAAACTGTCGAATAGGGATTGTGAAAGACCCATCGAGTGACTGTTCTCTTATTTTCCTTAGACAAAAACAGGAAAATTTCTGAGAAACTGCAGTAGGATGAGGCTAATGAGGAACGATATGGCAAGCAAGGTAATTAGGATTAAGATAAATATTTTTGTGGATAGCTCTAGATTGGTCATTTTCCGTATCTGGAGAAAATGGAAAGGAGGTAGTGATTAATAAAAAGGGATATTGCCAATGCGCATAAGAGAACAAAAAGAAGAATAAACAATGTTATGGGATGCGCTTTGTCAATTCAATGAGTAGTGTAGAACTAGGGTGAAGGAGGTGATTTGCTCCTGGTAAAAACTGAATTGAATTAGGGATATCGAGTGGATCAAAAATGAAAACAGGAAAAGAATTAAAATTTTGGGAGTTCTTGGATGCATTATGTAAATATTTTTTCGCAACGAGGGCATAATTTATAGTCTTCTACGCAAAATTTACAAAAGTTGACGGGCTTGTGATCACTGTGATGAAACGTTTTTGCAACAGAATATTGAAATCTTGTTTGTTTGCAAATATGACATTGAAACCAGTTAAAGATTGAAAAGATAACATTAAATTTAGAGCATTTTGGACAAAAATCATAGCCCATATCTTTTATAACATATTGGTAATAGAGCAGACACATTACGTGGGGTAATTCGTTAGGGGGGTTTTCGTGTAATTTCTTGAAAACAATTGTTTCGCGTCTGCAGCATAAACAAATTAATGAGACCGGTTTGGATTCTATAGTATTGGTTTCTTTCTCAATTGTATTCATTTTTGGAAGATCGTTATTGGAGGGGATTATGGGACTGGTATGGTTGGAGGATTTGGTTGTTGGTTATTTTGGGATTTTATTGTTTGGTCTATTACTAATATAACTATTAACATCAAAAAATTGAAAAGAATACTTACAACAACGAGGAAAACGGTTAAAACGAAGGAGAAGGCTGCTGCAATAATCATGAGGGCCATTAATAAAAAATCAAGTACTTTGGGGATAAACATTTCGGATAATTTGTGAAGGTAGTTTTGAATCAAGGATTTTACCACGGGTTGTTTCGGTCAATTGTTTGTTTGCATAAGGGGCATTTAGTAGTTGTAAAGGTCATACACTGCAAACAAATTGATTGTTTTGGGTGAAAATCCCTGAAGTGACTGTGGCAGGTGGATAACTTTCTGACTTCTTGACAAGAATCACACTGGAAATAATGGCAATGACTGATTGTATAAATGGGAGTTACGCAAATGGGGCATTTAGGTTGGTTCCAATATTTAAATAATTCATTTCTACAAGGAATGCAAGCAAAATGGGGGGCTGACCATTTGGGTTTTTGTGCAATTTTTTGAATTGACGGCAAGGGAGATAACAAACAGGACATTCGATTTTTGGGGTTGAGTCAATTTGTGGTTGTTGAGACGATATTTTCAGAAAGTTTCCCATTATAAGGACAAATCAGAAAGATCCGGGTATACGAGTTCTACTCCACGGTGTTCGAGTTCGTTGGGAAAAGTTACATTTAAATCTGCCATAGCAAAAAAGAAATTCCAGTGTTTCTCGTTTGGATAAATGTAATAATGATTAGTGGTACCGGTGCTTAAAAACATATAAGTTATCTTGATACATGCTTTATACTGTGTGAAACAAACATTGAACCATCTTTTTACTTTAACAATTTTAATTTTTTCCTTACCAATAAACAAAATCATTTTAGTTTTAACAATTTGGAAAGAAATGAGGGGAAAAGAGCAAATTGATCAGAGAAAAAAAAGGATAGAAAAAAATGAAGAAGAGGAAAGGAGAGGAGGAAAAAAAAATTTTTTGTGGAGAGCAAGTTATGTAAAACAAATTACTTTACTGAAGGGCGCCCAAGTTGACTGGGAAGTGCTCTTCGATATCGATGAGTGCGAGAAAGAATTCCCAGTGCATCATTCCCATGGTGACTCGAGTAGAACCCTCACATCCACGTTCGTAGTCAGTATAATGTATGATTATACAGGGCTTTATTTCTGCAGTGGGAATTTCAATGAATGATCTCTCGAGGGATTCTAATTTGACTAGTCGCTCACCAAAGTGGAACAGCATTATAGGAGATCTAAATTAAAAGGGATTTTGGAACCATTTAAAGCTTGGGATATATTTATGAAGATTGTCCAATAGGGGGAAGATGGTGTTAAGATAATGGTTCCATCAGTCCAAGTGTTTAAATATTCAAAATGGAGTATTAGTTGTGGGATTACTCGGTTGCTTTTTGTCGTGACAAATGATTTTTCAAAAAATTGAATTTGTATGAGGCAGTTTTGGTATGAGAATATCATTGCTGCTTTTAATTGTTGATAGTTTCCAACTCTTTAAAGATTGGATCGTTTTGGCAAGAATCAGTTTTTGGGGAATCAAAATAAATATTGTGAGGTACACAGTTTGGATTTTCGAGAATAAAGAGGAAGAATTTCCAATGGACTGAGAGAGGGTTTATACTTATCAGACAAATTTTTTCACTTTGAATCTCTTTGAGTGTTACTAGAATAGTAGGTACAGGAGTTGGGTATGCATCAAAAGACCGTTGAATTTTTTGTAACTCTACAAATTTATTGTTAACTGCAAATATCATAGTTTAGAATGATACTTAAGCAATATAGATTGGGTGTTGTACTTGAAATACCGAGTTCTCTTTGAATGCTAGAAAAATGGTGAATTCGGCGAACTGAGGATGAGTAATGAAAATAGTTAAAAGTTTGTAAATATTTGTCATGGGTTTTTTTGCGAAAGTCATTATACTTATAGCGGAAACATAGTATACGGCTAATAGCTCAAAATTTTGGTTTCCGATTCTGATTTGTAAGTTTCTATTAGTTAAATGAATCATGTTGCTGATCTAGCTCATTTGGCAAACTATTAGGGTCGAATTGTGCTAAATACACGAAATAATTCCAATACAACGAATGAGGGGTTAAAATCACAGTATCGTTTTCCCAAGTGTCCCAAAACTCAAAATTTATAACAATTTGAGGGAAAATGTCTCCGTGTTGTTCTTCAAAGGTTTTCTTTATTTGATAAATTGTAACGAGTCTATCTTGAAACAAAAAGTACATTAATGGAAGCGTTTTAGTTGTTAATTAACTTATTGTTCTTCATTTCAAAACTATGTATAAAAGTATGTAAATGTAAAAAAAGGATAAAAAAAAGGGTGTGTCAATTATTTCTGAAAAGAGGATTATTGACAACGATTGATATTTATAGATAATATATCAATCGGATTCAATGTAGCAAAATCGGAGTAGGGGAAGAGTGCAGGCAATAGCTAGATAGTCATAGTTGCGATTACCTAGTTGAAAATGGATTATAAGAAATAAAAAGCAAGAAAGGAATCCACACATGTCTCTTACAGGAAAAGTCAAAGTCTAATAATATTTTTCTTCAGACGCTTTGAAACAATTTTGTATTCAACTCCAATGTTTACAAAAATAATTGTGTCATCAATCAGGGCTCTTAACAATGAGAAGTATTGAAAATTTGAATGCGGTATGTCCAAGTCTATAATGTCACTGAAGTAGAAAGATGCAACTCTAATAGTTACAGTAGTTTTTAAATCGGAAATACTTGATGATAATATTTGTCCGGTGTATTGTCCAAATCGAATGAATAAAGCGTTAGGCTGTTTTATGAATTTGCGTTGCATAGCATAGCAACCTTGAGGTGTATCTAAACAAGATATTAATTAACTTATAGAGTCTAATACAAATAATTTTTTTTTTTGAGACAAATTATTTTTTTATGAAAAAGATGATTTTTTTATTAACAGCTTTAAGGAGGTGCCACCACACTTAGAATGGTTGCATTATTTTGTGGTTGTGGTTGATGTGACGCCAGATTTGGGTATTCTACTTTATTATTTTCTGTATGACAATGCTCATCAATTTTATTTTCTCGAGGTTGATCCTCAACGCATTTGTAAGTTTTTTCTATTGTGCTGTAAGGTTGATAATTACTAAGCGGTAAAAAATTATTGTTGTTCTGCGGGGCCGACGGTTTGGTTTCGTTAGAGAATATCGGTGTAAAGAACGATAAGATACAAAGATTATATGTTGCTCCTAATAGAATTTTCCAAAAACCCATTGTTTTGTTGGATATTTTGTGGATTTCGAACGCTCTTATGATTGTTACGATTACATCAGTTAAAAATTTTATGCACAAGAAACAAGCAAAATAAACTCCAATTTTTTCCAAATAGAAAGTGATAATTCCAAAAGTGCCTTTAAACTGCTCGGTAAAAAATGTAGGTGAGAGTAGAGAGTCTAGATAAATTTGTCTATTTACGCCCATCGCGGACGCATAAATATCTTTTTGAGAGTATTCTATGCTTCTTCCTTCTAGAGCTTCTCTTGAAATTTTTGTCAAAACTGATTTTGATGCTTCCGAATGCAAGATATTGTCCCAAAAAGATTTTAGTTGATTTGGTGTGTAAATTCCGGCACGTTGTGATTCGTAACCGGTAAATTTTGGAACAGAACTAACAACTCTTGAATAGAATATTTTTGGCGGTTGTAAAGGAACAGGTGCTGGCATCAAATGGTACCATGAATTTTCATTATCAATATCTAATTGGTAGGCATTTTTGTAGCCTCCAATACAATTTACTTCGTTAGCAAATGGATAGATTTGTCGAGAAATTGGATCGACGAACATTGTCCTATCATCATAGTGAATAGGAATCCTATCAAAACACTGATCAAGAACCTTAAGTGATGAGTTTCGTTTTGTACAGTGGTACAGCCAACCTATGCTACCATCTGTGTCTAAGAACATCGAGCGGTTGCCGGTTAACATGTATCCAGCTAAACGATTATTTTGGATAGCCTGCATTAGTATCATTTGTTTTTGAGTTCGATCAAGTTCGCATTGCTCTATGACCAAACCTTTCCATGCTTGTTTTATTTGCATGTAATTATGACATATGACAAAATCCATTTTTACCGCAAGGTTAAGATCATAGTCTAACTTGTCTTTGTCTAAGTGTTCCCATGCAACAAAACCATTATCGGATGTTCGGATCTGATCATCTGAAGGCTTCCTATTAAACCCATTTACACTTCGGCTGTTGTCAGAATCAATACGAAGTTTATGAAAAAATTGTTGAGTTTTTGATTTATAAGGTTTGCCAGTTTTCATATTAAATCCGCCTGTATAAGAAACATATAAAGAATCTAAATTTGTTCTGTAAATAAACTCAGGTTTTCCACACACCTTTTCTTTTTCATCAACTACTCTAATTTTTATATCCATTTCAGCAGGAGAATACGTTCCTGGTCCTTCATAGGGCGTCTCCGGTTTTTCATCACTCACTATGAAATACTGTACGTTACCAAATTCGTTTTCATGTTTTAGCATTTTTGCGTTTTGTGAAAATCTTTTAGTAACTATACAATTTTCCGGTGCCTCCCAATTGTATGCAAAGGGGTCGAGTGATGTCGAATGACAACCTCCTTCTGAGAGGGCACAAGGAAGTTTTAGTCCTTGACTGTTATAGACAGTTCTGTCATTTAGATCAATATCGAGTACGGTTTCTTGCATCAGGGTTTCAAAAGAAAAATGTTTAATTTGACCACGGTTATCACAGGATGTTGACGAATCACCTTCAAGATCAACTCCATGGTTTTTATAGGAGACGGTTTTTATTCCATGCTTTATATCAATTTCCATTTCATCATCATCAAATTCTGTAACAGCAATTTTTCCAGTTTTGTTAGCATTTAAACATTGTTCAGGCGAAACAATAATATCATATGTTATTATTGGAGCGTTGTGTACAATTGAAGAATGGGAAAACATACCACAATTATAACGAATGAGCATTGCAGTGACTTTGCACATAAGAGCTTTGACGAAGGTCCGATAAGACCGTTGGTAAAGTGTTACATGTGTATCAACCATCTGAATGTTTTCGGGTGTGATTTTGCATGGAGAAACTTGTGTTAGAGCATACATTTTGTTTTCTTTCATTTTAGAACAGTCATAGTGAATGACCCTTAGTTTGTTAGATACATCATTAATATCGTCAAGGAGGGGTTCAGTAGAGTTAATAACTATAAAAGGAGTACAAAAGTAGAAAAGATTTATAAGTAAATAAGAAAAATAGAGTTTTTCAAAACAAGGATATCTTTTCATCCTGTTCTTTTTTAGCGCTTCAAGCCGGGAGTTAAGGCTAAGAGTTGTAGTAGTAGGCACGTCCAGAAAATGTTGACTGGTTTTTGGTACCTAAAACAAAGTTAAGTAAATCCGGCTTGATAACGTGATGGCGGCTTAGTCGAGCGACTAGAAGTTCGCCTATTATTAATTTTTTCTGAATTTTGTAAACTAGAAGGTCCTTGTTCCGATCTATTAGGGCGGAGAGGACTTAAATTCGGGTCTAGAGGTATTCTAGAATTGTGCTGTGGGCAAGGAGTTGAACTTCTTGTTCGACTACCGCTAGGCAGGTGTGTTTGGATTGGAGGTGGGTTGTCACGACCACCTGAACTTGCTTCGTTGAATCCATAATCGAAATTGGTAGGAGTTCGGTCAGGGTCGAAGTTCTGCACAGGGGAATCTCTTCGTATGAAATTCTCCACGGGGAAATATTCGGTGTTAGTGGGGCTTTGGAAGGAGAATTTAGTCAAGGGACTGTTGAGTTTATTCATCTGACTTGTCATTAGATTATTATAAAATGTGTCACAATTATTTTTATCTATGCCATATTCTAGGGTTAACTCTGGTATAGTTTCAGTAGCTGGGTAGTACTCGACTAGGTGATTTCTATGAGCGACCTTCCTGGTGGCCGGGTTGCTATCTAAAGTTAATTCATAGTTAACATTGGTTAGTTTTTTTTCTACAGTATAAGGACCTGATCTCAGTTCATGTAGTTTTTTTGACTTTCCTAACTCAATTTGATGGTTTTCCATTAGAACTTTTTGTCCAACCTCAAGTGGTTTGCCTAATTTGTGTTTGTTTCTATGTTTATGTGCGCGGTTATTGTTTTCTAAGCTCTTTTTATAAGCGTTATTGTATATTTGTTTGAATTGGTCTTCTCGCATCAGCAACGAATTGTTAATAGTTGGTTTGAGAAGTTTGTCAATTTCGGTGTTTTTTGAAGTTTGCAAGGTATGCCTGTGAAGAGGCAGGTCTTTGCAAAACTCGGAAGAGCATGTGAGTTGTGAATTTCGTAGAAGTCCTAACTTAAGTGACAGAGGTATCTGTGGTTTCTGTCCGAACACAATTTCATAAGGTGATATTCCAGTACTAGCATTTGGAACCGTGTTATGAGAAAAAGCAAATTTTGGTGCCAGTTCATCCCATTTACCTCGAGCTTGTTCTAGAAAAATTCGGAAATGTGCTCCTAAATGTTTGTTTTGGATCTCGACTTTACCATTAGTCCAAGGCGCATAAGCAGTTCGAGGTGCGGGTGTTATACCTAATTCATGATTGTAACTCGCGAAATCTTGGTTCATGAATGCCGAACCCTTATCATAAACAAGTTTTTGTGGTATTCCAAAAGACAAGATGAACTTTTCTAAAGCTTTTATGGTGTCTACTGCGTCTGTGGAACGTACAGGGTATACTTGAATGAAACGCGAAAATGAATCGACAATAACTAAACAATGATGTTTACCGTTCGATGGAGGATTTAAAGGTCCTTTGTGATCAATATGGACCGTATGAAAGGGGAATGGGACTGTATCAGTCCACTTTTCGAGAGGTGCTTCGTGTATGTCTCTGTTTTTGTTTATTTTTTTGGCATTCCAGGCAATCAGCAATTAGGTTTTCAATCCATTTATACATTCCGGGCCAATAAAAAAATCGTTTTACATTAGCAAGTGTTTTATAAAATATTGTTTATTGAGCAAAGTCTGTTTTGGTTATTGTCGTACTTTTGCTTTACCATTTTGTCATTTTTGAAACTGAATTTGTCGATACCCGTTATGCTTTGTTTTAGGATTGGAAAAAAATTATCTGCTGGTCCCTTTTCATTATCACGCAAAATGAAGTATTTTTCCTCGTTACCATGCTCGTCGTAAAAACTAATGTCTTTTGGTATCTTTTTGTCTTTAAGTTGATACTTGTCCAAATCTTTAAGTTTTACATTGCGACTTAGGATGTCGGGGAAGGCTAAGTTTTTTCCTTCAGTCCAAATAATTTTCAGGTTTTGAAATTGAGATATTACTAACTGGTATCTAAAAAACCTGTGAGAGAGTTTTCCTCTTCTACCCCATAGATACATTAAAGGCTTATGGTCTGTGTACACGTATACAGGATGGGGAGAACCAATTAGGTAATGCTCATAAGTTTGTAATGCCGATATTACACCGCAAAGTTCGCGTGCTGTGGTACTCATCGTTTGTTCCTCTTTAGTGTAAATTCTAGAATTAAAAGACACTATTCGTTTCCCTTCTGGAAATTCTTGAACGAGAATTGAGCCTACTCCTATAGAAGAAGCGTCTACATGCACGTGGAAAGGGTATTCAGTATCAGGTATTGCTAAGATAGTATCTTCGCTAATTCTGTTTTTAATATCGTTAAACAGTTTTTCGTGTTCCGTTGTCCAAACAAATTTAGTTTCTGTGCGGGTTAAGTCATAGAAAGGTTTGCAATCAAAATGCAAATTTTTGATGTACATGCTGTAGAATCCTAAACAGCCTAGAACTCTCATGACGTCACGTTTGTTTTCGGGCGACTTGAGTGCTTTTAAATCTGCTACTCGCTTCTTGACTGGTTGTATCCCATCTTTACCTACTACGTGTCCCAAGAACTGTACTTTCCTAAGGAAAAATTTTGTCTTTTCAGATTGAGCTTTCAATCCTGATTTCCTTAAAAGTTCATGGTACTTGTCAATTATTTCAAACATTTCGGTTTCATCTTGCGCTTGCATGATGGTGTCATCAATGTAGGTTATAGCTTGTTTTTTTCTAGTTAATGGTGCAAAATGGATAGTCATTATACGACTGAAGAAATTAGGTAGACCGCATAGACCATAGAATCCGCGTTCAAATGTGTATTGCTTTGGACCAATTACAAAACTTACCAGCTGTTTGGTTTCCTCAGTTAGAGGGACTTGGTTATAGGCTGAACAAAGATCACTGGTTGTGAAGAAATTACGTTTTAGTCTAGTTAATAAGCTTCCGATTGGCTCTAGTGGCCATGAATATCGACTAAGATCTGTTATTGAATTCAGATATCGGGCATCTATAACCAGCTTTACTGTGTTCCCCTTGGGTAGGATTATGATTGGATTAATAAATTCTGATCCCATTTCTTTATCATTACCCATTTCCCGGATTATACCTGTTTTACACAGTTGTTCCAAAAGGTTTTCTAGTTTTTCCTGATAATGTAATGGTACTTTGGATGGTCTTTGTTTTGTCAAAGTTGAATTAGGTAAAAGTTTAACATGAAACTTTTGTTTTATCTTTCCAACATCGTATTTGTGTTGAGAGTAAACGTCTTTATTTTTAGTTAAAGTCCTCAGTAACTTGTCTAAGTTTTCGTCATTGATATCAGCTTGACTGAATTCGAATTTTTTGAGAAACGCTTGATCGGTTTTGTCAAATCTGTTAAGTTTTTCTTTGGGAAGTTCAACGGGTCTGATGTTCTCATCAGTTGTTTCTAATTGTGGCTTAAGATCCTTGAGGTCGTCGCTAAAGTCTGTTTCTAATTCGTAGTTGTTGGTAAAATCTTGTTGCCTTTTTCGCTTTTCTGTTTTCTTTTGTTTTTCAGGAGTTTTGCCTGCAAAGAAATTTTGAATTTTTGAAATTTTTGGACCTTGTTTTTCACTAACATGGAATATTTGATCCCAATTAGTGTCACTATTCATTAGGTGGTTTATGAATGCAACGTTGTCAACTACAGAAAATTCTGGGTCTTGTCTAATTTCAATGTCTTCTAAAGTGTGCCCAATAGGACCCTTTTGGATGACCCTTTTGATCTTGTTGTTTTGAGGATTGTTTAGCATTATTGGTAATTCCTTTTCTTTTCTAAAACACTGAACGTTGTAAGTATAAATTCCTTGAGCTTGCAGTTCACTTCCAATTACGAAGGAGGTTCCTTTTCTGAAGAATTCATTTGGTGGTCTAATTGATATTACTCGAGTTGATTTTGGTGCTAATGGTAGTTGCTGGTCAAGAGTTACAATTTTATAAGAGCTAATGTATGGATAGCTTTTCGTTTGGTATCTAGATAATGTGACGGCTACTTCAGGGTAAGTTTTTAAGTCAATTTTTGGAGTGGTTAGGTCAATAGATTTTACTGTAGATTCAAGGAAATCCATTCCCAACAAATTCGGCTTGCAACCATCTTTGGCTGAAACCCATGCGGTAACTTCCACTTGATACTTTCCTTCAATGTCGAAAGAAGTTTTGAAAGTAATTTGACCTAGAAGTTTCAGTTTCTCACCATTGACCGCTAAAGTATGATTTTTGAAGCTTTCATTTCAATATGTTGTAATTTACATAGTTCAAAGTAAGTGTGGTAATTAATTATAGAGCTTGATGCTCCTGTGTCCAACAAAAACTGTGTTTCTAAGCCGTTATTTTTATTTTTGTCTCCGACGGATTGGTATAAATTAATATAAATATGTGAGTAACTTGCTTTGTTATCAGTAGTGTTTATGAACGGAGACCTGTCTAGTTTAAATACTCGTCGTTGTGATTCTCATTATTGTAATAGTCTCTGGAAGTTTCACTGGTAAAGTGAACTCGAGGGCTTCGCCCTTCACTGTTATCTCTTGAATGAGTATTATTGTTTTGTCTAGTAGGTGTCCTATCCCTGTCATACTCTCTACTCCTATCACGATATCGATTATCTGATCTGGGAGGACCGTTGCTTTGTCTGTCCCTACTATTCTGCCTATTGTTATCTCTGTAAGAATTGTTTCGATAGTTATTTTGTCGTTCCTGTGATCGGTTATCGTAAGAAGATGATCGGTAATTGTTTGAAGAGTTTGATGGGTACGGTGATCGATGTCGGTAGTCTGATCTGGAGTTGTTTTGATAATTGGATTGATTTTGGTTTTAACTATTTCTCTGTCTGTCCCTAGAATTTCGATTGTCATAATTGTTTGATTTGTAATTTTGTTGACCTGGTGAATGGCTCCTACTACGTTTATAATTATCTGTGAACTTTTCTCGTTGTTGAGGTGGGTTTCGGTTTTCGTTTTTAAAGTCCTTGTACTTAAAGCAGAAAGTTATTGTGTGACCTGAACGTTTGCAAAACTTGCAGAATCTAGTCTGGTTTTGTTTGAATCTGGGATTGTCGTTGTTGTATGTGGCGTTTATTTTATGATCTTTAATTAGATTTGCAATTTCTGTGAGTTGGTTTTTTAACCCTTCTATTTCTATTTTATTGTCGATACTACTTGAGGCAGTAACCGTGAATTCACTGCTAACAGAAAAACTTAAGTCTTTAGTTGCTACATGATCCTGTAATTGTTGCCAAGTTGTAGCTGGGTTTTCTATTAACCGCTGATGTGCCTTTTGCTTGAGTGTAGGTGGCGTTAATCCTCTTACAAAGTATTCCATAAACTTAGCGTTACGCTGGTCGTTGTTAAAATCTGGGTCTGGCCATCCTTTTTCAACTGCTTTTGTTACTCGGTGTGTATAACTTTTTATCAACTCATCTGGTTGCCTTTTAATACTCTCGACTTCAATTCTTTTCCTATACTTGTCTTTTGCATCAGTAAAACGGGTAATGAACTGATTTCTAACTTCGTTCCATGCTAAACCTGGTGCTAAGGTTTCAAACCATTGGGCTGCGGGCCCACGCAAAACCGAACCAAACAATGCTTTTTGTCTAGCGTCGTATGCTGCTTGCAAATCAGCATCCGCAGGATCTCTTGTTCCTAGTGAGAATTGGATTTTTCTTTGTATTGAACTAAAGAATTCCTGGGCATCTTCAGATGGGTCTAAACCTGTAAATTTCTCTAACGCTATGTCGGGGTACGCAACAACGTTCGCTGCCATTTTTTGTTTTAGTATATGAAAAGAATATTTTATACGAAAGTACTATTAGTTTGGGTAATTAGTGTAGAAAATATTTTTGTTATAACAATTAAGTAATAAAACACTAATACTAAAGTAGAAAGTTGTACTGTTTGTTTTGTAATATGAATTTTATTTGTTTAGGACCGTTTAATGATTGTATTTTAAATTCAAAGTTTTTGCCGTTATCGGTGCTAAAAATTTCAACTCAAGAGTAGATATCGGTTTGCTCAACGGTAAAATTTAATAACCAAGGATAAGTGCTTTCAGAGTGCTTAAATTCAACAGAGTATTGGTGAAATCTGTTTATTTTTGAAAATCTAATTTGTGTGACAACTTCTGTTTTTATAAGTAATTTAACTCTATCTGGTAAACCCGGATCGTCAGGAGAAACGTTGATGTATTTGGGTTTAATGATTTTTAAGATTTGTAAACCAAATGGGGAAATTTTATTTTGGTGGCTCATCCACACACAAGATGATAACGTTTATGCTAATTCTATCACACTGTTCTGATTTCTTAGAGCACACAAAAGTTCATTAAAGTTTGGGTTGGTCCACTTGAAAGTTATGTAGATTTCAGTCTCTGTTTCGCTAGAAGAGTGATGGTAAATGCATAAAAAGTTTCTGTTCTGATCAGTTAAATAATATGAAACTTTGCCTATTTTGTTATGTACTTTAATACTTATATTTAAATCTTGAACGTTTACTTTAATATATGACATATAAATAACATAGAACAATTGTTTTTGTTGTTTTATTATTGTATTTTTGTATGAAACACACAGAAGACAGTATAAAAACGTTTAGTACGGGATGTTTAGTACATCAGTAGTAGTATTTTTGTGGTTATTGTTGTGTTTAAATATTGTTTCTAAAGTGCTTGAGTCTGTTAATGACCGTATTTTAACATGAGACAACAACTTTTCTATGATAAATTTGTGTACAGATTGGGTTAAAAAGGCTAGTTTACGCTCTTTTAATTAATTGTTGGCTAAATTTTCTGCGGGAATCTCGATCACACTGTTTTTAGTTTTTAACAAAGTTAGTAAATTCTGAAAGTTTGGGTTCTCAGATGCATAAGTTATACAAAAATCAGCCGGAGAATTATGTTCAAACACGTAGAAAATAGCTAAGAAAGTAATTCCGTCAGTAATAAACCGTGTTATTTTACCCCTTCTAGTGTTTTCTATTGCTGTTAGATTAAGATGTTCTACAATAACTATTCCAGTTTGGTCCATGCACTGTTTAAAACCTCTATTGGTGAAATTGTACTTGTGAAAACCGGTTAAAATGGAGGAATTCTCATCAATTTATGTTATTTTCAGGCTAAAAATCTATGTTGGGGGGATAAAATTTAGTTTAAAACCCGTGATTCTTTGTTAAATTTGAGCCTTATTGAGATTTATGTGGTCAAAACTTGGTTAATGTTTACTAATTTTGTGTAAAAATGACGTTAATATTGCTATTTTCTTGAGTAATATTGGTTAAAATTGGATAAGAATGGTGTTTTTAAGGCTTAAATGTGATTAGTATCCGTTAAATTATGATAAAAGTGACGTTAATTTTATTAAAATCTGGTTAATATTTGAGAATTTAGGTCAAAATGATGTTTATTTGGTTAAATTTTGATTAATATTACCCCACCCGGGTCAAGAAATTGATAAAACAGAGTGAATATTCAACTAAGGAAGGCTTATATTTAACCAAAATTGGGTTAGTTAATGTGAAAGTGCAGCAACGTGTGCTTAAATGTGTAGAAAATTCGATATAAATTACACTAAACACGTATTGGGGGGATGAATTCTGGTTAAATTTACCTTAAATTGTTTGAGAATGCTATATTTTGGTTAAAAATTCAGTAAAAATTAGACATATGTTACTCTAAATATGATTTGGGGGGATGATTTCTGGTTAAAAATCGGCTATTTAGTGTGAAAATGCTAAAAATCTACTGTGAATTTGGTGAAAATCGGCTAAAGTTTAGTTTAATTAGGTGTTGGGGCGGTGAAATTTGGATAATTTTTGGTTATTTGGAGTGCATATGCTAAAATTTAACCATAAATTTGGTCCAAATCGGGTCAGAAATAGTCTAAACAAGTTTTGGGGGGATAAATTCTGTATAAATTTCGATTATTTAGAGTAAAAATACTAAAATTTAACCATAAATTTGGTCAAAATCGGGTTAGAAATAGACTAAATAGGTTATGGGGTGATGAATTTTGTATAACTTTCAGTTATTTAGAGTGAAAATACTAAAATTCAACCATAAATTTGGTGAAAATTGGGTTAAAATCAAATTAAATATGTTTTGGGGGGATAAAATCTGGTTGAATTTCGGTTATTTAAGTTGTAAATACTAAAATTTAACCATAAATTTGATGAAAACTGGGTGAAAATTAGGTTAAATAGGTTTTGGGGGGATGATATTTGGTTAAATTTCGACTATAAATTGTGAAATTACTTCAATTGTTATATAAATAAACTCAAAATCGGACATAGATTACCCCCACCCGGGTCAGAACAATTTTACAAGAGCAAAGAATCAGTTGCCTGTTACTATTTTAATGTAAATTTACTGTATTTCGGCCGTAAATTTGATATAAATTACTCTATTTGTTCGTCTATTAGTGTGCTTTCACTTCTGTGCTAGTGGTTATTTTACTATTTTAATCCGATCGGATAGAAAAACAAAAATTCAGGCGTGATTCTTTCCTCTGGGCGCACCAGTTATCAAATTTGGCTGGGCTATTACAGATCACACAATACGGGATCTCTTTATGTATGCCAGTCAAACTTGACAAAAGATATAACAAATCGAAGGCAAAGATATATGCCTAAGACCTGTCTGTGCTATAAGTCTCAATTTAAAATAGTTGGGGGGCTGAAAAGTTCAATTAATTAAATAGATAGTTTAAATGAACAAGCTTACTAATTATCAGTTGTGTAGTGGTGAAATGGAGGTGAGCTGCTGGGCGATCGTTCACTTGGGTGTTTCTTCAGTTATGTTATTTGTCGAAAAAGAAAGTTATAAAATCAAATCAGGAACTATTTGTCTAAGTTATTAAACAATTATGTTCGACTATTTTATTGTAAAAGTGAAGTTAAATTTTGAGAAAAATGAAAGCAGTTGTCTGCTGCTTGTTTCTGGGAGTGATTTCTGTCTCTCTAATTTTATTCCGTCCCACTTCGCTGAGAGAAACAATTAATTCCTCTCAGCTCCGTTTGGGCCGATAGGGAGCGAATCACAAAATCACGTTCATAGTGAGGTGCTTCTTAATTTTCCTATTGGCCGAGAAGGCAAGAGAATTAACTCTTTTTTATCTCACGGAAAAATTATTGAAACTCCAAAAAATAATAAAAATCTAAAAAGCTGAGAGCATCAATTATTGATTTCGTAGGCGCCTGTTTTCTGCTTTTCCCCTCTTCTAAAACCGCAACAATTATGGTTTTCTTGGGGGCTTTTTATGAGACTCTATTGTCTTTTCCCCTGAAGCAATCTGCTTCATCTTTATTGAACTTGGGGGGAAAGATCTGCATTGCAACTGTCAAAAGCAGAAGTAATTTAAATCAAAAGAAACTGTGGTTTTACAGGCCGCCTACTTTCAACAACGTACATTTTCTATCCTGGATATAAGCGAGGAGATCCAGGCCTAAAGTTTTGTTAATTAAATAAGTCGAGCTGAGTTGTTTAAATACTTGTGTACTGGTAGTCTTAACAAGCGTTAGTTCGTTTAGCGCGCGGCGAAAGAATGGTTAATTAGCGCCTAAATACGTTCGCTCTAATGCGGGATTAATTATCCGTTCATTTGTAACGGCTCTCGTAATACTACAGAATATAGATTTTTAGGTTTTTAAGAGTAATTTTCTCACGTTAGGCCATTCGACCTTTGTTTTCCAAATAATTGTAAAAGCAATATTTGATTTAATGATGCTGAGATAATGGAGTATAAATTGGTCTGAGGGAAGCTAATAATTGTTTAACTTCGGCACTGTGTTTTCCAAAAAAATTTAATGAGAGCATCAAAAGTAACTACTGTAATAAAACAAACCATTTTTTAGTCAAAATTGACTAATAGTTTTGTTGTAGATTTTATTGTCTTACCCTAAAGTTGCTTTCTTTAAAGTCTTGATAAGTCAGTATAGAACTATAGATGAATCACTCTGCAAATTTCAGCTCATGGTAGATCTGTAATTAAGGTTAATTGATTTTGCAAAATATTGGAAGATTGTTGAGTTGTGATTTTATTTGATTTTGTCCAGTTTCTTCAACTAGCCCAACTTTGATGAATCCGATCGGTATTTGCTACATTAGGTAAAGATACATTAGCGCAATCGTCATTTGCGCCCACAATGTTTTTTTTCGGGTTGTAAATTTACCTCAATATCCAGAAGTCTTAGCTACTTTTTCCTGAAACACATTGCTTACTTATTTTTAATTTTTTTTTGGCATTTTTGTACCTGATGTTTTAAAAGTTAGATTTGGTGATTTGCCAAGTTGCTTTGTAGAAGAAGCATTATTCGAATTAGATGGTTAATTTAAGCATTAGCTCCTTTTATTGACCGAAAGACCGTTTGTTGATAAACAGATGTTGTTTTACAGCCCGTTTGTTTTACTGACCAGAGTTTTCTGCATCACACCTTTCTTTGCTGTTCTTTAATTGTATTGGTGCTAGTCTTGTCACATTTTGATTAGTGGACTTGTGAATTGATGATTTCGTTTTTCTATAACTTTTTAGTAGAGAGTGGCTAACGTTTTGAGTATATCATTTTGAGTTTAAAATTATTTTTCAAAGACTTTGGCCTTGGGCAAACGTTCCTCTATTCAACTCATTTTACTTGCCCCATTTAAAATACAAAGCGTATTCAGAAATTTTACAATAAATTTTGCTTTAGAGTTCGCATCACCAAATTTTCTCACTGAAAAACGACCCCTTTTTTTACCGTTTTTTTTGTTTGGCGTATGTAGGTTCATCCGAATTGTTTTCACAATGTTCAGATCAATCAATTGATAAGTTCCACACGAAAACATGACTTGCTGAAAATGTAATCAAATTTGATTTAACTTTGCTTTTTCAATTAGTTAATTCTAGTGAGTGCAGCGGTCATCTTGTTTTACTTCTGTTCACGCAAAATGTCAGAATCTAAAACAGAAGTTTTTATTCTAGTAAAATAAAGAGTTAGATCTTACTGCTAAAATTCCATTGTTTTACACGGGTATCTTTCGTAAGAATTTAAACTATCTTCTATTTTGAAGGTACCCAATTTTAATTGGCAGAAAAATTAGCCAAGAATGCAGATGACGGAGGTCAAAATATGTCAATGGCATAAGACAAAAATTTTCAATAATTGCCTCTCATTTCGTTCGAGAGGAATTGAACAATTAAGGAAATCAAAAACTTGCTTTCGGCTAAAATTCAAATATATTGCCAACAAAATCTACAAAAAAGTTCGACAAGGATTGATAATATTAAGGCTTCAATGAGCAATAAAAAAGCCTTTAACTTCAAAATTGCCAATACGAAGTGATAGCATCATTCAGACACAATGAGATCAACAAATGCTTATAGAGCATGCAAGTTTTTGAAATGCGTTTTTTCCATAACTGTGTTAAAACGAAAAGCTATTTGAAGCTAAGGGACTTCAAACCCTAGGCTAACTTTTAAAATAAAAACTTGGAAATACGATATTGTCATTGAATTGTTGATATTAATTCGCTGGTCATGTTATAAAGATGAGATAATTCCGAAAAATTAAAAGCTGACTAAAAATTTTGTATATGATTCACAATATAGACACGACAATAATGAAACACTTGTGTAAATGCGTTTTTTTGAACGAGTAAGCTCTCTTAAGTCATGTAATTTCCAAAGAAATATGCCATGATGGGTTGGGTCTAACCGATAACCATCGTAATAATTTTTTGTCACAAGTTTTGGGAAATATAATTCACTTAATAGCTGGTGTCAGAAACCAAAATTCAAAACTGAGAATAAATCTGCTTGAATTTGTTACTAAAACTACATCAATGTACATTATTTCAAACATTAAGAACAATCTATTCAACATTTAGCATTTAGATAATTAAGGAATGAATCAATCAAATCTAAGCTAACTAATATGTAAATATAATCTCGAATTTAACTGTAGTATGAAATATTTAGCACTCAATCTGGGACGGTAGGACATCAAGAGCGGGTAGGAAGCAACTAGGGAGCGAGATTAAAAATAAAAACAACAATTGAGGTTTGTACATTAGAAAAACACCAGTCGAGTTAACATGACAGAAGTTGTGAATTGGTACCTACAATTCTTGTTGACAAAATCAGACGTTCAAATTGCAATGTTTCATATTAAATTGACCGCTTTTGAATAGGGTTTTTTAACCGTTCGAAAGTCAGTTTTGTGTATCGACAGGCATGAAAAGAAAAACATCGGTCACAAAAGTTTTAAAAAAATTCTCAAATCTTGCAATTTGGACCGCATTTTTTAAAACTTAAGCGACAGGCTTTCACTTCGAGGTGCAGAAATGTTTCATTGGCATGTCAAGTTTACGTCAATTGTTCTCTGTCTCGTTAACTTGAATGAGAACAACAAATTTGACCTTATTTACGTTCACTTCAATAACTAGATCAAAACATTAGTCAAAGGAGCTGGCAGCCTTTAAAGACTATGTCTTGTTTGAACAGCAAACGATGTCCGAAACAAGGGACTGCAAATATTCACAAATTATCATTCAAGTCACACAAGCAAAATAAATATGTTCACTCTCTTATCCGCTCAAAGCAGTCAAATAATTTTTGTTTACTCTCTCTCTCGACTCCAAAAAGTGGTCCCCAAATTCACTGAATCCATATACAGTCTGAAGGGAGTTCTTCCCTGGGGTTTAATTGTTCTTTCGTCATATGAGGGTGTACCCTCCGCCAGTTCCCCCCGTGAGGAAGTCAGACTTCTGCTGCTGCATCACAACAGTGTGTCCCTGTGCAGAGGCCATCTGGGCAGAGTTTGCATACACTCCAGGGGGAGGGGGCTGAACAACAAATTATCTCTCAATCGAGTTTAAAAAATAGAAACAGTTCTGAGAGTATTATTTTCAAAAACTCTACGAATTGGCAATTCTTGGAAAACCTTTATACGAATAATAGCGTATTTCTTAGTGCCATTCTTGCATGTTGCCTAAGAAATCATATATCACCCAGGAATTCATACTTGATCATAGCATGTTTTCTAAGAATTCATAAATCTAGATTCCTCCAAGAGCAAATAGATAAAAATAGTTACTATTTGCTGTTCAAGCTTTTTCAATCCACCTTAAAATTCTTGAGCGGTAGAACTTGGCGGACGGCTAACCGGAATGCTGGGCTGTGAATTCTTGTCAAATCGAGCTCCTGCGTCAAATGCATTTGTCACAACCACGGGCTGCTAAAAAGCAAAATATCTATTTTCCGGAAAACTTAAATAAATAACTTAAATTTTGTTAACATAGCTAGCAGATTGCCAGAAAAGAACCACAATAGCTTCGTAGATTTCAGTCTCAAAAAGATAGTTAAAGAGTCAGACCAAAAAGAAACCTATTTTTTGATTTTAACAACACATTTGTTTTATTAAACGTTAATTAAAGTTAACAACACAAACATTTCTTTCTGGGGGTTTATTTAGCAAGAAAAGTCAATTGTCTTCATTGAGTACTAATTTTACAAAGATCCGGAGGAGCGTCTTTGAAGGCAGACCTGTTCTGTCAGACTTTCTTGGCAGTGTCGAGGATACCGAAGAACAAGAAAGAGGTGGCCCAGGGGGGTGTCCTGTCACCGACACTATTCAATCTGTACATGTCCAAGCTGCCATTACCGCCCGGCAACATACAAATAGTATCGTATGTAGACGACATTACCATCGCAATCTCAGGGCCAGTACTTGAAAACCTAGCTAGTGAAATGAATTCCTACCTAGCTAAACTTCATCAATGGTTATGCTCCAGGAACTTGTCGCTCTCAGCCGAAAAGTCCACAACATCGGTCTTAACCACCTGGTCGGCAGAGCAAAAACACGTGCCAAATGTCCATGTGAACGGAAAGCAGCTTCCCAAGGAAAGTCATCCCAAGATTCTTGGTGTAACGTTAGACAGCCAGCTGACTTTCAATGAGCACACTAGGAAAGTCTGCGAGAAGGTTCAGAACCGTAACAACGTTCTGAGGAAAATTGCTGGTACCACCTGGGGATGCTCCAAAGAGACGCTGAATACGACTTTCAAAGCAATTGGGAGAAGTGTCATCAATTACGCTGCACCAATTTGGACGCCTACCATCAGCCAAACGAACTTGAAGAAAATACAAATGAAAAAGAATGCAGCACTCCGCACTGTTCTTGGTTGCACGCGTATGACAGATGCCGGGCACCTGCACCAAGAGACCGAAACGCTGCCGGTACAGGAGCACAACAACCTGCTCTCGAAACAATTTCTCTTAAGATTTTTCCAGCGTGACAAAGTAGACCACCACACTGTAAATCAGCAGCAAAACAGGAACTTGAAACCTACTCTGGAAGCAAAATTCAAAAATGATGTGGTAGACCTGATCGACAAGAAGACCCATACCACGCACGCTGCATACAAAGAGGGCCTGAAAATCCTGCATACCCGCGAAGTGCGCCGCCACATCAACAGCACCACTTCAAAAGTACTAGGGTGTAAGCCTCCGGCAATAAATCCGGAGGAACAGCGGCTCCTGCGGGAATCTAGATGCAAGCTGAGCCAACTAGGATCTGGCTATAGCACTCTGCTAAACAGCTACAACCACCGCATCAAGGACACCATACCCAACGCATGCAATGCCTGTGGAAAAGGCCCTCACAACACCCACCATCTTTTCAACTGCGAAGCTAGGAGAACAAACCTCACAGTTGAGTCCCTGTGGACTCACCCGATTGACGCCGCTGTTTTCGTGGGCCTAGAAACCAGCGAAGCAATGACTCAACCCGCAACGCAAGACACTACCAACACACAAGACAGCCTAGCTGCAAGCCTTCCCCAGGTGACTGGTGGGAGGGGGCTGACAGTCCTCACCACCGAGGCGAGAAGCCAACCATCCCATCAGTCATCTAGGACCACAACCCCACTCCAATGACCTTGACGACCGAATATCTGCGGCTACAACAACAACAACAACAACAAGAAAGAGGTCAAACCTGTCCGCCGCCTGGACAGGAATGCCATCAAACAAGAGTGTGGATGTGGTGAAACCACCCAATGCAGCACCTTCAAGCGCCACGAGTTGGAGTTCGCCCTTGCCCAAATCAAGACAGGGAAGAGCCCGGGCCTCGACGGAGTATCAAATTACATCCTCGTCGAGCTCTCTCCGAAGGCCAAAGAAGCGGTGTTGCACCTCAACATGAGTTGGGCGAAAAAGGAAACCACCAGCAGCTGGAGAAAGCGCGACAATGTGGCGATTCCAAAGAATGGAAAAGACGCCAGCAAGGTGGAAAGCTACCGCCCTATCTCATTTCTCAGCTGCATATCGAAGTTGACGGAGCGGATGGTCCAGAAGCGACTAGCAGATAAGAGGAATGGCTCCAACAAAAACCAGGCAGGTTTCCGTTGTGGACACGGCACTGTGGACCAGATAGCCAAGATCACCCAGACAGTCTTTGATGCACTGGAAGCACAGCCACCCCAGAGAGGGGTACTAGCGCTCATGGACTTCACAAAGGCTTATGACCGAGTCTGGCGAGATGCGCTATTGCAGAAAACTCGAAGTACGGAACACACCCAGTGATCCCCTCCTCTGCGACTCAATGGCCGCGCACCAAATAAGGAACCAACAAACAATCATCCAAGATAGGTCTGCAAATATGGAACGAACTAACCAGGCTGCAGCGAGAAGGATCTTCAGTATCCATGTACTGATGTACTGGATTCCTGGACATGTCGGGAATCGAAGGAAACGAAACCCCGGATCACCTCGCAAACCAAGCCACTGAATTGGCCAAAGACAACTCAGTACTGGACTTGGATAGTCTCAGAGCAGCCGGACGAGTAACAACTGGATTGATGACCAAAAGAAGAGCATCCAGGCCCTCCAGATTGGAGCAGTGCACGAGATGCAAAAATGTACCATCGCACAGCTCAAGACTGGGAAGAGCATCTTGAGAAGAGATAACCTCCACAGATTTGGAAGAGCTGAAGACTCGCTGTGTCTCCTATGCGGAGAGGAAGACTCAGTCAAGCACATGTTGAGCAAATGCGCCATGACGATGCTACCAAAATGGAACGCTTTTGGCCCAGACAGTAGTGTCAGCGATGCTCTACAGATCGAAGCCAAGAAGATATTCGACTTTCTAGAGAGCGTGGTCGTCTCAAAGACAACCATACCGCGATAGCCGACGATGCTGCTGCGGTGTAGTGTGCAGAGAGAGAGAGAGAGAGAGAGAGAGAGGAGCGTCTTTGCTCATTACCATCATTTTCTTCATGTACTACATTTATAACAGTTCCTCCTTATTTCTCATTAATACTACGGAACACTTCGGCTTTCACTGGGGCCATTATGGGTCTTCAACGAAAATATCATTGACACTGTCCAATTACAGCATAGTTTGCTGCTACTGCTTTGCTACTATTCTCAAGATGAGGACGAGAATCAACAAAAAAAAACGTTTACACTAGTTTTCGTTTTTCGGAAAAACGCATAGTAAATATTAGTGATTTTTTTTAGCGGATTTGAACAATTTCTCCTTACTGTCATTGTTGTCAACATACGCTTATAACTCTAATCTCAACAGCTTCGGTGAACCGCAAACTTATAGGCTATAACAAAGGCTCTAAGAGATCTACTCAGCTTCGTAGATAGCTTCGTAGATCTGCAGTCTCAAAAAGATAAAGAAACAGACCAAAAACACCTTTTATTAAACGCTGAGATGTTTTAATTTGATTTTTGACAAAGAATCTGCATAATTTATTATAACTGCTTCTTTTAGATTGTGAAATAACCTTCAATTAGTGTGACACCCACACTCACTTGACCTCGTCTCTTTGACTTAATGTAAAGAAAAGTCAGTTTCAGAGTTATGAAGCCATTTTTTTGAGAGAGGCAAGTCGCGTGAAACTAAAAACTTAATCAAGCAAATGAAAGAAAACCCCACTCCACTAAGAGTGAAAAATGACATCACGAACACAATTCAGTTGGAACTGCATGAAGAAATGAACAAAAAGCAGATTTGGAGAAAGTGTGACGTTATATGGTCGTAAAAAAATCCTGACAAAGAAAAAACCAAGAGAAGGCCAATAATAGCACCAGTTATCGCTTTGCGGCTATTGAAAAGACACTCGATTACTGTCATTGCGTCACAAAACGTTCTTTTGCATTTTGAAAAATTTTTGTGTACAACAATGAAACTGCCTCGTCACATTTTCTCACTTACGGTCAACATTTTTCATCACCAAAATAAATAAAACGAATTTTTATAATTTCGATTACGCATTTTCAATTAAGAATCACAAATTCATTTAAAATATTCGCCTGAATATTGATTCACACAAGAGAAAAGAGCGTTTAAATTGAACTGAAAATTTTATTAGCAGATCTTAATATGTTATTAAGCTACGAATGAAAAACTGATGAATTTAAGCTCAAACTAACCAAAAAACAAAAAATAACAGAAACGTTAATTTACCTTTTCATGCACAAAATAAAAATTGATTTTCGATGCAAATATTATAAAGTTTGAGAATAAATCAGACATTCCTCAAAAATTATTCCACCAGATTGACAAAACGAAGCAATTAAAAATAACGTATATTTCGAAACCCTATAATTTATCAAAACATCCCATGGTCTTAAATCAATATTGAATACACAAAAATAAATTACAGTGAACCTTGCTACTATAACTGTGCGGTGTAGTGGTTCAACAAGTCCTCTTAAAAAACCTAATTTTACCTTAACAACGGTTGATAATTTCTTGCTTGCGTACTCTTTGGACGTTTTTTTGTTTGGTCCACCTGGTTCAAACAAGAACCAGCATTTACACCATCAAACTATTCTCCTCACCAGTTTCGGTGAATCACATGCTTAAGACCAGTGAGACTCTACGAAAGCGTCTCAGCGAGTTAACCCCCTCCAGCCTTTACCTGTTTATACCGTTTTGAGGACGAAAAGTTAAAGGCGTCACTCGAAAAATCGGTGAAGGAAAAAATTGCATAAAAAAGACCGCATTTCTAACATAATTGCTTCAAACTTCATTTGAGAGCAATTAATAAACTAATGCATGTTTGTCAACTTTTAAATAATTTTGAATCTGGGCACTGCGTCACTTACTCCACTGGGGCTGAAATTGTAGTTGGACTGCTGAGGTACTGCTCCTGGTTGCATCATGTTAGGCTGCATGCTCGGTTGATATCCACCACCTGAAAATTACACAAACATTAGGCCGCAGAAAGTTCGATTTCTTTTCACCTCGATTCATTCAACCCTTTCAATTTTACACTAAAAACATTCCACAAATTCTACGTATCCCTAATTTTCAATAACAAATCTTACCAAACATATAAAAAAAAATTTAATCCGGGTGAAACTATCGGTTCAGATGATAGGGGGTGAGGGTGAAATTAATTTTTTATCAACTAGGCTACCAATCAATTATGTCTAATTAACACATTATTGTTAGTAGCAAGCGTGGCAAACAGTAACAAATTCGAGTAAATTTACTGGCGCAAGTTGTTCGTTTAGAGACGTAAGGGAAAATAACCTGACATGAAATTTTTTTCACACAACTTTTGTTATGCTCAAATTCAATGGAAGCAGCAAAGTGAAATCAGTTTATAACAGTGATGAAGTTTTCACATTAAAAACTACGTCATCAATGATTAATCAAAAGAAGAGCAAGCAAAGCAGGAGGAAATTGCGTCAGCAGATAGTTATGTTGCAAACAGCTGTTTTGAGACTATAAATTTGAGGCTTGTCAAACAAGCACGTTGATTATAAAAAAGCAAGCAATGAAATAAACATTACCGTAGTAGGCTGGAAACAAAAGAAGAAAGCACGAATGAAAAGCTGAAGAGCCGCTACCCTTTATTCTATGAAAAATCTATTTGAAGAAGTTTAGCACTTGGCAGAAAAGAGAAAGATTTGAACTGAAAAAGCCAGGCATTTAAAGAGAAGATAGAACGCCTCCCCCACAGTATTGCTATATAGCACACTATTATTTAAAATAGCACGTGAAGCGAAGAGGGGGTTCATATGCCCACTGAGTTATATGCTACTTAAAAGAGGTGCCCTAATCAACAACTGAGTCAGAAAAATTTCATTAGTGTCAAAAAAGGGCAATTGTATGTTAAGTGATTGGAAAGTGGGTTTTGGAGTTAAGGCAGGAAAAATGATTTTAAATTACAGCAAAACCAAAATTCGCTACAGAGCACACGAGATTTCAATATAAAGAGCTTTCTTAATTTGAAAAAATTTTGTTAAAATTTCCACTTTGCTAAACTAACTGAAAATCAGCTTACGAAGTGAGCAACACTGGATTTTCTCCCCAACAACTATTAACTAAATGATACTACACTGGAGTTTGTCCTCTTGGATTATAGCAGCAACATCGAATATAATGCAAGCGTTGAAAACCTATAAGAAAAAAAGAGAAAACCAAGTAAGCAATAAATAATTGAAACAAAAGAAATCAACCGGCAAGTGATATTGCAGGAGCAATAAATTTCGACCAGGAAAACTACGAACCAAAAATTCTAATACTTTAACATTAAAGAAGATCCCAATTGCACAATTTCGAGATTTCATGCGAGTCAATTGAAAAAAGACTTCTGTGCTGACAAATAATCAATACAATGTTGCGTTGGAAATTTAAATTTTGGATAGCCCCACGAATTCAAAGAAAAATTTGACAGTTGTGCTGGTTCTGGAAATATTTCGAGGATCTTTTCGGTTTGTGCCCCCTCCCCCCAATACGTTATGTTTGCCCCAGTTACAGAGCACCTGTCATTACATGGTAAATCATTGTAAGTCAAAAAAAATAACTAACAAGTGGAGAGGAAAGCACCTATATATATAGCACACATAGGGAACTGGTAAGAAAGGATTAAAATAAAAATAGGATATCAAGGAATAAGCAAAGGAATAAAGTTAAGCAGCCAAACACTCAGTGCAGCCTTCCCTCCTCCACGACGGCGCTAATCGAAGTCTCACTGAGAACACGAGGCTTGAGGGCGCGACATCCCCTCAAGCAGAGAACACAGCTCCTCAAAGTGCGAAGCTGATTCTCGTTCGGATGGAGCTTATAGTGTCGGCGAATGGCTCTCCGCGTTTTTCGCTGATCTTGGTTGCGAGTTGTTTCATAACGCGTGACGGTGACGGCCCAGCACCGCCCGAGCAAGCAAAAACCAGTGCGTTGAAACTGCTGTGTTCGGTTTCGCTCTTCGTACTTATTTCGCTTGATGCTCTCGTGATATTTGTATGCATCTTGTATGGTCTTAGGGCAGCTCTTCGCGTGAGGGTTGAAAATCTTTACATCGAAGAGAGTGCGATTAGAGCGGGAGCACCACAAACCGTTTGCCTTGATTTCCAGTCGAGCGTCATCATCAGTAGTGGTGGAATTACTCGAAAAAATGTCTCCATCGAGCGACTGAAGTTTTGGCTCTATCTGGACATCGTGGCAAACGTCATCCATCAGGTTTGCAGACACGTCTCTGATTTCGTTGTGTCTTAGGTGCGTATACCCGCCTTTGGCGCAATGTAGGGCATGGGTGAGGCTAAATTCTTTCACGCATGGGCATATAGATGGCGTGTTCTTCGCATCCCATTTGTGGCGAAGTTCTATTCCATCACGGAACTCAGTCTTCGTGAGGTCAAAACCATGTTTTGATAACGGAAGCGTGTTAAGCCAGCTAGATGCTCCTTTGTCCGAGGCCAGCTGGATGGTATACTTCATTTCTGGTAGACTGTTTTCGCTTCTGGATTTTTTCGAGATGAGTTCACGTTGCATGTCTGCTTTCTGTCTGTGACTGATCTTGGTTTGTTCTAATTCAAATTTTGAATTTCGAATGAATCATTATTGAATGACGCCAATGGACTTGAGAGTTCAATTGATTGCTCAAGATTTTTATGAAGATCTTGTGGGAGGGCGATGTTAAGCCCTCCCATTCTGAGAGGGAGAGAAAAGTTCTCTTTACTCTTGGATTATTTCTTTGCCGACGATGTTCGGTTTGAATCGGCTAAGCCGCTCCTCCACCTTGTCTAGAACCCCGTCCATGGAGTGTGTAGTACGAGAGAGGAAGCTCAACTTCTGTTGAACTCCCTTCGTCAAACATGCATAGGGATTCTGGTGAGAGGTGAGAGCAAATTGACCAAGTCTGTCAAACAATTTGTGTAATTAATTTCTGCATCTTTCAGGAAATTTTTACTGGCCTCAGAGCTACCGATAACTGATCCCTTGCTCGAGCGCCCTGCGTGATTTCCACATTTGTGCCTGCAAACTCAGTTGACGCTTGGCGCTCGCCTCTTGGCTTAATTATTGACTGACACTTCGGAGGATTGACAAGATATCCGTACTTGTGACCAAGCTGAGTGAGCTTGTCGAAGAGTGCCCTGATATCTTTCAACTTACCGATAACGCTATCATCATCAGCATACCATTTTTGTGTCAAGGAGTCATTGTGATACTAGGGGTAGGATTATGATTCCATACATTGACATCGCAAGGTGATCGCCTTGTGTCGTACCTTCCTCAGACATAATAGTCGACTTACCGATGTAGAGTAGAGACGGATGGCAATAGGAATTCTGTAAGGCAACATGCAAGGATGAGCATAAGGCTTTCACGTTCTCTAATGCTGTTCGTCTATTGAGCACGTTAAATGCGTTTTTGGCATCAATTAGTAGAACTGCTTCGTTTTCGGGATCATCAAAACTGTGGCGAATGTATGGCATGTTCTATGCCGCATTTCTGGCCCAGGCACAGCTGCATGTTTTCACCGAGGGATGTTAGATCTTACCTGATGCTGTCGATGATTATGCGTCCGGTAATGCGACGCATAACTTCACCAATACCAATAGGTCTTACACCTGGACATTTATCCAGAGCCACTAGTCGACAACCATTGTATGCAATCAAATCATCTGGTGGTATTATGGAAGTGGCCAGCCTCTAACCAAACTTGGCAACAAGCTTGCACAGGTTAGTGGAGGTTTGCCCGAAAGCAGAAAGTAGTCTACGTCAGTCATCGGCATCGAGACCTGAAGGCCCGGCACTGCCATGAGTCTTCATTGCATGCTTTCGGACAAGCCTAGCACTGATTTTGTCGAAAAAAGCGGGGTGGTAGGGAAGCGTGCATGGATGTTCACTCTGAATGCACTTGGGCTCCAAGGGTTGCCGTTCAGGATGTTTGTCTTGTAAAATCTCGAGGACCGGTCTACCGTCTATGAGATCGGTAGGTGCGAGCACGCCGCTTTTATGCTCATTCGAAAGAACACGAATAGCATTACTGATCTTACCACGAGACATGAAATCGTTGAACATCTTGAGGTCAGAGTGCTGCTTTTTGTTGCTGGAATTCATTGTCATTTGGATTGCCTCCGCTTCACAGAACAGTTCGCAGTCTACGCTTGATGGTCTTATTGTTCGATCCATCGACCGTGTTCTTTATTCGACTGAGAGTTAAGTGCGGAAGTATCATACAGAGGGTCAGAGATATATCGGATCTATCCGTGTTTACGGCAATCGGGGAGAGGACACTGTGAAGGTTTTCGGCAAACTGTTCCCCTGTCTTGTTCTTACTGAGCGTGAAGAACAATGGCTTCCATGTGACGACCTCGCGGTATATTTCGCGCACTGTTACCGCGTGATGAGGCTGAAAGTTCACCCGAAAATTTTTCGATGGTGCGGCGACGGAACGTTCGGGGGCGTGCGATGTTGCAGGATACATGAGTGCAGTGTCGGGAACGGTCAAATCATTGTGTGGCGCCGGCGTTGCGATTGCTGTTTCGGTGGCTGCGGTAACCTCAGAGCAGCTTTTGCAGCTGAAGTTTTCGGTCCCTTCTTTCGCTGCGGCTAGGCCACTGCATTTCACGTGAAAATATTTATAACACGTATGACACCAGACGCCTCCCCTACGTAGGGCACCCTTGTAGAATGGACAATGGGTTTGATCAGTCATCAGGCTAGAAGTGGGGAAGGCTGCACTAAGGGGGAATAGATTAAGTTAATAACAGGAGAGTAATATCAGCAACGATATTTAAAGTATTGAATGATGTTAAACAGAATAATAGTGAAAACATGGTTTCCATGAAAGGAGAAGTGCACGGTGTCTTTACAGAACAGGTTAGGTTCAAGAACATTCCTAAATGAGGGTGAAACAATAAACAGCTTTAGGGCACAGGAATTAAGTTGTGTCTTAGGTGCGTATACCCGCCTTTGGCGCAATGTAGGGCATGGGTGAGGCTAAATTCTTTCACGCATGGGCATATAGATGGCGTGTTCTTCGCATCCCATTTGTGGCGAAGTTCTATTCCATCACGGAACTCAGTCTTCGTGAGGTCAAAACCATGTTTTGATAACGGAAGCGTGTTAAGCCAGCTAGATGCTCCTTTGTCCGAGGCCAGCTGGATGGTATACTTCATTTCTGGTAGACTGTTTTCGCTTCTGGATTTTTTCGAGATGAGTTCACGTTGCATGTCTGCTTTCTGTCTGTGACTGATCTTGGTTTGTTCTAATTCACATTTTGAATTTCGAATGAATCATTATTGAATGACGCCAATGGACTTGAGAGTTCAATTGATTGCTCAAGATTTTTATGAAGATCTTGTGGGAGGGCGATGTTAAGCCCTCCCATTCTGAGAGGGAGAGAAAAGTTCTCTTTACTCTTGGATTATTTCTTTGCCGACGATGTTCGGTATGACTCGGCCAAGCCGCTCCTCCACCTTGTCTAGAACCCCGTCCATGGAGTGTGTAGTACGAGAGAGGAAGCTCAACTTCTGTTGAACTCTCTTCGTCAAACATGCATAGGGATTCTGGTGAGAGGTGAGAGCAAATTGACCAAGTCTGTCAAACAATTTGTGTAATTAATTTCTGCATCTTTCAGGAAATTTTTACTGGCCTCAGAGCTACCGATAACTGATCCCTTGCTCGAGCGCCCTGCGTGATTTCCACATTTGTGACTGCAAACTCAGTTGACGCTTGGCGCTCGCCTCTTGGCTTAATTATTGACTGACACTTCGGAGGATTGACAAGATATCCGTACTTGTGACCAAGCTGAGTGAGCTTGTCGAAGAGTGCCCTGATATCTTTCAACTTACCGATAACGCTATCATCATCAGCATACCATTTTTGTGTCAAGGAGTCATTGTGATATTAGGCGTAGGATTATGATTCCATACATTGACATCGCAAGGTGATCGCCTTGTGTCGTACCTTCCTCAGACATAATAGTCGACTTACCGATGTAGAGTAGAGACGGATGGCTATAGGAATTCTGTAAGGCAACATGCAAGGATGAGCATAAGGCTTTCACGTTCTCTAATGCTGTTCGTCTATTGAGCACGTTAAATGCGTTTTTGGCATCAATTAGTAGAACTGCTTCGTTTTCGGGATCATCAAAACTGTGGCGAATGTATGGCATGTTCTATGCCGCATTTCTGGCCCAGGCACAGCTGCATGTTTTCACCGAGGGATGTTAGATCTTACCTGATGCTGTCGATGATTATGCGTCCGGTAATGCGACGCATAACTTCACCAATACCAATAGGTCTTACACCTGGACATTTATCCAGAGCCACTAGTCGACAACCATTGTATGCAATCAAATCATCTGGTGGTATTATGGAAGTGGCCAGCCTCTAACCAAACTTGGCAACAAGCTTGCACAGGTTAGTGGAGGTTTGCCCGAAAGCAGAAAGTAGTCTACGTCAGTCATCGGCATCGAGACCTGAAGGCCCGGCACTGCCATGAGTCTTCATTGCATGCTTTCGGACAAGCCTAGCACTGATTTTGTCGAAAAAAGCGGGGTGGTAGGGAAGCGTGCATGGATGTTCACTCTGAATGCAGTTGGGCTCCAAGGGTTGCCGTTCAGGATGTTTGTCTTGTAAAATCTCGAGGACCGGTCTACCGTCTATGAGATCGGTAGGTGCGAGCACGCCGCCTTTATGCTCATTCGAAAGAACACGAATAGCATTACTGATCTTACCACGAGACATGAAATCGTTGAACATCTTGAGGTCAGAGTGCTGCTTTTTGTTGCTGGAATTCATTGTCATTTGGATTGCCTCCGCTTCACAGAACAGTTCGCAGTCTACGCTTGATGGTCTTATTGTTCGATCCATCGACCGTGTTCTTTATTCGACTGAGAGTTAAGTGCGGAAGTATCATACAGAGGGTCAGAGATATATCGGATCTATCCGTGTTTACAGCAATCGGGGAGAGGACACTGTGAAGGTTTTCGGCAAACTGTTCCCCTGTCTTGTTCTTACTGAGCGTGAAGAACAATGGCTTCCATGTGACGACCTCGCGGTATATTTCGCGCACTGTTACCGCGTGATGAGGCTGAAAGTTCTCCCGAAAATTTTTCGATGGTGCGGCGACGGAACGTTCGGGGGCGTGCGATGTTGCAGGATACATGAGTGCAGTGTCGGGAACGGTCAAATCATTGTGTGGCGCCGGCGTTGCGATTGCTGTTTCGGTGGCTGCGGTAACCTGAGCAGCTTTTGCAGCTGAAGTTTTCGGTCCCTTCTTTCGCTGCGGCTAGGCCACTGCATTTCACGTGAATATATTTATAACACGTATGACACCAGACGCCTCCCCTACGTAGGGCACCCTTGTAGAATGGACAATGGGTTTGATCAGTCATCAGGCTAGAAGTGGGGAAGGCTGCACTAAGGGGGAATAGATAAGTTAATAACAGGAGAGTAATATCAGCAACGATATTTAAAGTATTGAATGATGTTAAACAGAATAATAGTGAAAACATGGTTTCCATGAAAGGAGAAGTGCACGGTGTCTTTACAGAACAGGTTAGGTTCAAGAACATTCCTAAATGAGGGTGAAACAATAAACAGCTTTAGGGCACAGGAATTAATATAATTATACAAAGCCAAATTCAGAGAACACGAAAAAATATCTGACTAAAAACCGATTACTTGAGAATCAACATTGTAATGCTTTAGCTGAAGTAGGAACCCAACTTCAAGCTGAAAAACAAGTTCTTTACCTGACAAACTACTAAAAAAAATATAAACAAACCAAATATTCTCAAATAATTGTAAAAAGCAAAAATGGTTACATATTTGTCTGATCTATTGATACCCAAGACCCCCGGACTAATTCATTCATAGGAAACCACAAAAAAAATTAACTTAGAGTTGAGCAGAATATCAGTTCAACATATAGTCGAAAAAATCGGCAAAAAAATCGCAAAATTCGCTACCGTTTTTTAAAGTGGGCATTATTATTATTATTATTGCTTCCACAAACGTGAGTGACTGCTCCGCAAAATTTATATAAATAGATGAGTCATACAAGCAAATGCAAATTCTGCTTTGACCTTGAAAAGTACCAGCAGTTCCTACTTGATAATTAATATACATTAAAAACTAAGCTACATATAAAGTCCAATGTTCAAAAACAGAAAACAACGTTCTACAGGAAAGAAATCTAAGTTCAAGTCATGAGCAAACTTGCTTCAGCTTAAAAAATGCTGTTAAATACCATTACTCTTCCTCGAGTCGTAAAACGACAGAGCACCACTGCAAATTCTTGTGATTGTAAAAACAAGAGAAGGCCAATGATAGCTCGCTATCGCAGCTGATAATAAGATAATAATTCGTGGAGACCAACAGTACAGTCTCATTTGAATAGAACAACTCTTTCGTTGTTTACTCAGTTTTTGAGTACGAGAAGTCAAATGGTCCGACAATACCTCAAGTAAAAAAATCACATCAAAAGACCAAGACGACTAATAAAATAGCTATAAACTTTGTTTGAGAGCAATTAAAACGTACCTGGTGCACCCATTTGATATTGAGGATAGTATTGTTGCTGCGGAGGTGGATACGCACCAGGGGGTGGGTACTGCTGCTGAGGTGGAGGGTAGGCTCCTGGGGGCGCATACGGAGGAGGCGCATCTGATGGCGCTGAAGGGGGGTACGACTGCGGCTGATAAGATGTCGATGGTGCTGCTTGAGTGGGATATGATGCAGTTGGTTGGACGGGATAAGCTGCTTTGCCTGTTTTCTTACCTGAACGGAAAAATTTCATCAGTTCAGAGCTAAGTCGCATTTCAATTCACGATGCAATAAAAAGTTTACAAACTCACCCATTCTTTATTTGTTACGTTAGTGATCTATTAATCAAAATCTAAAACAAAAGTTACTCAATCGTCCTGAAACTACACAAGAGCTTCAGAAGAAATTGAACTTCAGAATAAACCCTCACATCCTTGTGCAAATATTGATCTGTGACGCGTCTGTCAGTTCTAAGTCTGTATAAACCGTTGTGTATTTTCAGTTAAAAGAATAAAGTGATGCATCAGAGGATATTGCTTATGTTAAAATATTTTTAATATAAACTACATTTTCGTAGCCGAAATTCATAAACGTTCCCACTTTCGTTTCGTTAGATGTTTATATCAACCGATGCATTATCATCAGAAGTTATCTTTTCTGCTAGTGCCACCCCCGCACCCGCCATTTATACATGAAGTTTATACATTAACATACGTGAACAATATGCATTTATTAAAAGCTAGCACAGCTATAGTTTGAAAATAGTACGTATTTCAACCAAAATTTGTTGCAAATTGTTGTGACAAACATATTAAATAGATATTGCTGCGAGAAATCAACTGGAGGAACGGCTATCAGGCACAACTCGACATCTGGCTCACGTAGCGGGAAGAATTTGGGGCCATCCAATTAAACTTTTCGTTTCCGCCAGGAGTTTCAGTCAAAAGTATAATGTTTCTGCATTCATTGAACAAACATGATAGTCTCCATGTACATGTTTCCGTAATCAAATTTTTTCTCAAAGCACCAGAAAAACAGTCTTGTGAGGCGTTCTTTGAAGTTCTTCATGAGTTGAAAGTCACAGTTGAAATGTTTGCCGAACAGATTCGCATGGTACACTGCTCTCGTCTAGAAACCGCTCTCCTGTGTTCGTTTTAGGAGTCTTAACAGTAAGAGACTGAGGGGAGTTGATCCAGAGTTTGATCTTAGAAAATTGTCCACGTTTCCCTGGAATTCTGGCAGTCGCACGCAATCAGCCAGGTGCAGGAGTTGAGTTTGTCGTAGGTAGCATCTACAACTCTCCAAGGTAGCTCGATCAGTCGTCTTTTTAGTCCGACGGGTTCATCGAAGTTTAGGTGTTGGTTGTCTTTCCTGGTATATTAGCATATCTTGGATCAAAGTAAATGGATTTGTTCGTTAGGTTTTCGCGGTTTTCCACCATCTTTGCCATAATTAGCTCCTTATCGTACTCCTTCCGGACCGTAACGAGAAGAGTCCTTGGTTTGACTCTGGGTTTCTCGAACTTTCCAAGCCGCTTCATGAAAGTTACTTCGGTATTGACATTGAAGGATTGTAGGATGTTTTTGACCTTTTGGGAAGTTGCGACAAGATTCTCGTCGTTTTCTCGGGATAGTCAGCGATACCTTGTATTCTGCAGCTTAATGGGATATTGAGATCTTCTGATTTAACTTTTGGTTTTGTGGCTGAGGTAGTTAGCATGGAGTTAGCTTTCTCCAGCGTTTAGGCCGTCACTTTAGCATAGTTTTCTTCAGTTTTGTCACATAACATCAAAATTAGGTTTGCAAGTTTCGCGTCGACAAGTTTGGTGAGCTTGTTTCCCAGATTGAAGAGCTTTCAGTCTATCTTCATTTCAGAGATTTCGAGCTCAATCTTTGTTAATGCTCTGCATCTGAAGAAAACATATCGTTCTCCAATGTCCAGACAAGTGTTGCACATGAGCATGCAATTGTTCTAGAGTTGCTTGATTCAAATGATGGCAACGTTTGAGAGTGCTGTGCATTCGCTAGCAAGATCCATGTGCTGGTTGCAGCCCACACAACAGTATGTTTTTTTCTGAGGCACCAATATTTTTCGCAAATGTTGAACTGTTTCGCCATGATTACTTTTTACTTTAGCCCAAGAATTTAATCTAGGACACCGGTCTGATTCATTAGCATTAGAGTTCAAAGTCTCTTCTGGTCTTGGAGGGTCGGTGTCTCATGCTTCTGAGGAGACGGATACCAACACCGTACCTCCTCAGGAATGTCAGGGTCTTGATTTCGGGACTGTAGTCTTGATGGAGTTCCTGGTGTTTGTCGAGTAGCTTCGGTCTCTGCTTCCGCTTGGAAAGCAGATTGAGGACTGGGATGTCGATTTCGGTCAAGTAGCTGTCGATATTTTTGGTACCCAACCAAATGATAGTAGACCATGTCACACAGATCTTTCACATTTTTTAGTTCTTTTTTAAATTGTTGAGGGGACAAAGGGGGCCTGAAACAAATGGGTGCTTCCCGAAGGAATTATTTGTTGTTTCGTGCCAAAAATGAAACCTTTGTCTGCATAGACTTCTTTCTAGTTTTTCTCGACGAGTTTGAACTGAGATGTGCTCAGCTGCTTTAGATGCAGACCAGGGATTGCGATGATGCTGGAATCGAACAAACGTCGTCTTCTACCACGTTTCCAGGTTCCGATTGCGTGATGAAGACAGCTTGCTACGAGAATATAAACCATAAGGAGGCCACAGCTGCTGCCTCTGACATGCAATAAGATGAAATGAACTGTTTAATAACTAATAGTTTGAAAATGGCATTCCCCGCTGTTCTAATTCGTTCGTTCGAAATTTCCTTGAAGACGCGATCCTCACTTTTAATGTTGCATCGTCGTTATATGATGTCCATAAACGAAAAGAGAACGTGAGCCTCATGATGAATTGTCAGTTGACAAATTTGGAGTTTTTGCAGGCACTCTTTGTATTCCAGATGCGTTGTCTGTAGGATCCAGAGAGCCGCTTTCTTTTGCACAAATCCTATCTTTCTGAGGTATGCTTTGCTTGCTTTCCACAAAGATGATCCAAAAGAAATTAATGGAAAAAAGTAGCTGCGGTAGAGGTTAATCCTTGTGAACCTAGACGAAACTTTGGAGTTATTCTGCTTGATGCTCCAGAAAGCTTTCCTAACTTATTCGAATCTCTCTTCTGCTTGAGTTGTCCAAAAAAGATCCGAAGAGACAGCAATCCTGAAATCCTTCTTGAATTCTGGTTTTTCTTAAAATCTCTCTCCAAGCTGTACGTTTGCCTCCTTCGTGATGCTGAGTAAAAGAAATTTTGCCGGATTCAGTTTCATCACGTTTCTGGAACATTTTGTTTGCGTCTATCTGAAGAGTCACAGTGTTGGTGCCAACAACTTTATAAGAGTCATCGTAACGTAAACACCTGCTCCATATTGTTTCAGGGAGATGTTCTATAAGCAGATTGAAGGATAGAGGTCCAAGTGGCGCTTTCTTGAGTAACTCTGCTCTATTCCTGTAACGCGGTAGATTCCGTGGATGCTGTTTTGACTTTTTTGTAGCCTTCTGTGAGGTACGTTTTTAAGAGAGTTAGTGTTCCACCAGCTATGCTTATAGCACGTAGTTTCTCAGTGAGTTTTTGCTGAGTGTATCCTACTGTTGACGAGCTGCTCCAGGCAAATAGCGACGAAATCAAGGTGTTCACGGAAAAAATGACGGAAGATTGGCTATTGTGTCTTCTGCGAGAAAACGGTTGCCCAATTACGCGAAACTAATGTAATACAATCTGAACTTTCTTCTATCGAAGATAAGCTAAATTGAATTGCTCCATCCGATGGGTTTCAATGTGTTGTTCCAATTTATTCAGAAGTCACCCAAAATGTTGAGGCTGTTGATAATATTCTTTGTGAAACTAAAATAAAATGTTATGAATGGAGATCCTCCGGTTTCAAAGCAAACCAACACGTCACGTGTCGCCAAGAGCAACACGAATTAGAGAGATACCAGGGTCGAGTGAAATCTTTCAGGCAGAAATTCAGCCCAGATTTTGTTGAAGCACTTAGAAGCTCCGTGAGAATTTTCGGATGTTCAAAGACTTGGAAGAAAGTCAGATAAGTACAGCATTTCTCTACTGCTTACAGTAAACAATCATTTATAATTTTAAAAATAAAAATAACACAAGATTTAGGAAAGTTCCAGGGTATTTTTTAAGTTTCCAGGGGAGTCTTTTGATCTTTCAACAATCAATACAGTTGCAAGTCAATTTCGAGAACACATATCCATCTCGTAGAAACTGCGGTTGAAGCAGCACAGATTACGTATTTTAAACAAAATTTGTTGCTTATTGTTGTGACAAACTTTTTAAAGAGATGCGATATGGCTGCTGAGGAATCAACTGGAGGAAAAACTGTCAGGCACATCTCAACATCTGGATTACGCTGTGGGAAGCAAATGTTGACGGAAGATTTGAATCGCTCTTTATAAACCGGCTTTTTTAGTACTAAACTGTATTTGGCGCCTGATCTCTTGCCTGACGACCTTCAGAAAGAACAAAACTGATTAGCCAAAAGGCGCCAACTTATTGTTAATGGTTCGGATCCAAAGAGCATCAGAGTCAGAAACTTGTCTGTTCAGGTACATGATGGGAAAAAGTGGGTCACAAAATGTCTAGAAAGAGTTTCATTTATCCTAAGTTGTTTTTATTAATTGCCAAGTAAATTAGGAAACCTAACGCAAACTTCTATTTGCATAATGAACTTTTTATGAACAATATTGAAATGTGTCTTTCATCCAAGACTTGTTTGAACGACAACAATCAAGACAACTATACCAATATTGCCGGATACACAATTAGGAGAATCGATAGAACGAAGTTAATTCTGGTAAAAAACTTGATGGTGGTAATTGCGCTTTTGTAAGTCTGAAGTGCCCATTGAGAAACCTAAAATTCCTGCCTCGCAAAAATTTGAGGCAATGTGGCTGATTTTACATTCACAGCCTGTGCATATTTTCTGCGTTGCTTTTTATCTTCCGGCAATTGGTGAAGATTGCTTGTATGAAAATCGTTTCAGTGACACCGTTGAGAAATTAACATGCTTTCATCCGCAAGCACATTTTACTATCTGTGGCAATTTTGATGATATTGATGCTTCTAAGGTTGTTCAGCAATTGCCTATCACTGATTTTTTGATGAGCCCTACTTAAAAATGTTCCCAGCTTCACTTTGTAGCTTCTACAGAAGAAGCACTTTAAAAGCGCGTTATCTCGTTTGCTTCCTTCTTTTCCTTCTGAACAAATTGCGCCAGTAATTAAGAATTGCAGACAACCAAAAATTATCTTTCGTATGTTTTTGGAAGAAGCAAGCCGTTGCACAAAACTTGCATCTCATTTTTTTGCTTAAACCTATAACATCTCATGGATACTGGAAATTAAAGATTCAACTCAGTCTATTGACGAGTAGTTGCGTTTTGTGCAACCTTGCGATCACTCTACAGTCCTGCTTGTCCTCTTGTTCTTGTTAAAGTTTCTAGTAGAGATCAAGAGTATGTATCTCCGCAGATAAAGTACCTTATGAGAAAAAAACAACGTGCCTTCAAGAGGAGGCATTCGTATGAAACTAAGCGTCTGAATGATGAGATTCAGCAAAAAATCATTTAAAATTTGCAGCCCAAGGAGTACCGAAACTGAAAAAATTGTTGAAAATTGTGCAAAAGAGTACTGAATAGAAAGCAGAACACTGCCCAAATCCCCCTCACTGCGGGAGTGAGATAAACGAGGCATTTGTTTGATTTGCCATTATTTCTTCTGATTTTCCTCTTGATTCCTCATGGTTGGTTTTGATTTTGCCCCCTAACTTTTATTTGAAACAGATTTAAAAGAGTCTCAAGAAGACTAAGAAAACTTCTCCTGGCCATGACGGACTACCTTCTTTTTTTTTGTCAGAATTTTCATAACCTTGCCACCGTTCTCCATCTTTGTACACTGAGCTTTTTAGGAAAATTTAACTTCCATCGGCGTTCAAGACCTTTTATTCCAGTTCCAAAAAGGACAAATTAATTCTATAAGCTATCTTCAGTCAATATTTGTACCATCAATTGTGTTTCGTCATTTCGAAAGATTCCCTTTTGACCAATTTGTTTCTACTGCCCATAATAAGGATCTTGCCAAAAAAATCAGTTTTTCGGAAAGGAAGTTTCACGCAACATGCATTGCTGCGGATGCAACACGTTTGCCAGAATTACAGCGAGACTTGTGATTATGTGCCAATCTTTGATCTTGATCTGATCAAAGCATTCGACCGGTTTCCTAAACAACGAACGGTTGACAGACTGATTGAGTTGATGATAAATTAGCTGCACCTTGTTAGCATTTTGACCGATTTTTTGCGTAATCGGACACAGTATGTGGATATCAACAATAAAAAGTCAACTTTGCAAAATGGTGGGGTTCCTCAGGCAATAAAGTTTGGCCCTATCTTAATCAATTTAGTCTACAATGAGTTGCAAATTTCAGATGCGACTGGCCATTTGAACAAGTATGCTGACGACATTACTCCAATTAATCGTGTTAGTTTCAATGAACCAGACAAAATTGAGGCATTTATTGGAGCACAACCTGATGTGAAAGCAACCTTTTGATTTTTGATGAGTCTAAGAGTGTCAAGTTTTGTGCAATTTTCCATTCTGGTCCGCAAGTTTGACCTCTTCTTGGCATACGGCAATGCAGTGATATGAAAGTTCTGTGGATCACCGTTGCTAATAATTTGAGATTTGATGCACGTGTGGCAAATGTTCAGCTTGCATCCTTTTTTATTTCTCTTCATTAACTTACAGGATTCGGGATATGCACTAGAGCATGTCAAAAAGCTTTATCAGCCATTTATTATTTCTGATTTTATGTACTGCTCAGTTGTTTGGGGAGGCTTTGGTAATACTAATCTAGGAAAATAGGAAAGCAATCAAAAGAAACTGGTCAGGTTTGGACTAGTACTTAGCCATGAGACTATTTACCGTTTGACTTATCGTTTTGATCTGTTAATTCTACAAACAAACAGTCGAAATACCCCAACATCTATTGGATGATATTTTACCAAAAAGGGAAAAGAATTGCAGCCATCGTCTCAGACCCCGTTTGCCCCCACCAGATGACAGAGTCAGAAAAGTCCGTGTTGTTTATCTCCTGACACAATTTTATACTTACAGATAATTTATTTTTAAGAGCTTTTGGTGCGCAATTTGTTTTTATATGTCTGTTGGATGTCTTTTTTTTCGACTTTATGTTTAGATGTTTGATTTTTGAAAACGCAAACTTCATTAAACTTTCTGTAATATTTCATTTTTGGTGTTATCGGCGACAATGAGGGCTCGATTTCATCTAGAAATTATTGTTTCAATAAAATGCAAGTATTGCTCTTGCGAAAACTTAGGGGGTGCTAAAAACTTGGATATATAGGGCAGAGGGGCTAGCAGAAAAAATTCCAGAAGTTAATCAGAAGTTGTCAATTGAAAGAATGTCATTCAACTCCTTTATACATTTAACAGTTCTGACAGTATCCAACATCGTATTGGCATTAAAGGCAAATTTTAAAGAACAGCAAGTACAAAATGCATAAATATTCGAAATTTGTCAAGAAGCTGACTAAAACAAAGAAGCACTGAGCTCCTAGAGAATCAATGAGCTCCACAACAATGTTCCTATCGATGCCTCAACGGTCGTGCATCGCCTGAGCACGCAAGATCAAATGATGAATAATTGAGTTTCGCACTAAAGTCAAGCTTATCTTGATCATTATATATGTGATGTCAGCGGAGGAATTTTCTTTGTTCCCGCTCAGCCTACTTGATGCGTTTCATGATCTTAGAAGCTGATTGAACTGCAGCTCCAGTGCAGAAAGAAATAAAAAAAGTTGACCTTATCCACATCTGATTGTTTTCCAAATTTTGCTTCGGTGATTTTCTTCTGATATTAGTAGTCTTCTGAAATTGGTATTGGTCAGCTTTTTGCAAGAGATTTAAAGATCTTAACATCATAAGTTTTGCAGATTAATTTTTTCATAGGCCGTTAGCTCTGATTTCTAGCTTTGCATTGTCATCAGTTGTGCTTTGATCTGCAAAGACTTCTATTTTCAAACTCTGAAAACACGATTCAACCTCAAAATCATCGCATGTTTGTCGAACAGATTGAACGAGTAAAAGCAAATTCTCAGGTGTTTAAGCTGATTGTAACCACTTTTCGGCAATGTAAAGCATGGGCAACTGTTAACGCTTAACCACAAGCACAAGTTGAGGGCCTTATCTCAGAGCGATTTCATCACCAAACCTTTGATTAGGCCCCAGTTGTACTTTTTCAGATGGTGAGGAATTAACCAGCATGAAGCTCTTTTTTTGTTAGCAAATCAAGTCCATTGCATATGCCTCGAGTTTCACGTGGTTTCCTTTCAGTTTCCAATCAGTTTTCTCCCTGGGAGGTAGAATCCTTATTGGATCTTCCGTACCCGTAGACTCGAGCATTCGGAAAATGAACGTTGAGACCGCCTTTGCAAAACGGCACCAAAAAAGCCTCTGTACTTGTTGCGGTATATAGGATGATAATCAAAGATGGTAATAGTTCTATGATAATTATACTCTCTGTATTGGCGCTTGGTGTTGGTTTGGCATAGTTCCTGTTATGGAAGTCAGCTCGTATTTAACCGTTTTTGTGAAGACTTTGTAATCACTGTATGGAAAGAACTTTGCATGCTTAAAAGTTTTGTCAGTTATTTTAATGAAACTATTACCTTTTTTTGGGACAGAAATGCAGATCAGATTTCTGTTGAGAGAATGTCGGAGTCAATGACTCAATGCCGTTTGAGTATTGTTAGGCGCATGGATATGCACGAAATGGGACAGTGTCGCAAAATCATAAGTTGTGATAGGGCCGAGAAATTTGGCCAAAATTATGTAAGATCAGCAGCAACTAGCGTTGAAAAGTCGGAAAATTCACCGCAATTTTCTTACATCATTTTGCGATGAATGCGTTGAATTTGAAGACAAAAATTCAACGCATTCAACGCAAAATTATGTAAGAAAAATGCGGTGAATTTTCCGACTCGTCAACGCTAGTTGCCGTTGATCTTACATAGTTAGCGTTGAATTTAGCGTAGATCTTACATATTTAGCGTTGAATTTAGCGTAAATCTTAAATAATTAGCGATGAATTTGGCGTAGATCTTACATATTTTTGCGTTGAAATTAGAGTTGATCTTACAAAAAATCAAAGCGTCCACTTGAACTATTAACCTCCAATTGCGTATGGGACTCGAACGGCTGACCTCCTGTTTGCTTGTCGCCTCTTCTACCATTGTGCCACATTACCTTGGTTTACTTAAGAGCCGCAATTCTTATAAAGCGTAGATCTTACATATTTTGCGATGAATTTAGCGTAGATCTTACATATTTTGCGTTGATTTTGCGTACTATTTAATTTAGCTTATTCAACGCATTTACCATGTGAGGCGTACCATTTAAAAATTTAAAGTTTTTAACAAGTTTTGAAAAAAATTTGAATTCCTAAAATGGTCATAAAGTGATTTTTTGCTGAATTCACTTTTCTCACCTGTGCCGTATAGGGGATCGAAACAGTAAAAAATTAATTTTTTGAAAAAAAAAACTTGAACAATTTGAAATCGTAAAATGGTCTGAATTGGATTTTGCACTAGAAAAGAGCACCGAAAAATGATTTTTTTCTGACCTCATATTTCTAACCTGTGAAGTATAGGGGGTCGAAACAGTGAAAAAATTGACTTTTTGAAAAAAAACTTGAAAAACTTTTGAAATCGTAAAGTGGTCTGAAATAGAATGGAAAGATTAGCAATGAATGCGTTGATTTTATGTAAGATCAACGCTAATATCAACGCTTAATATGTAAGATCTACGCCAAAACTCAACGCAAAATTATGTAAGATTAGCGTTTAATGCGTTGAATTTATGTAAGATCAACGCTAAAATTCAACGCTAAATATGTAAGATCTACGCCAAAATTCAACGCAAAATTATGTAAGATTAGCGTTGAATGCTTTGAATTTGTGTAAGATCAACGCTAAAATTCAACGCTAAATATGTAAGATCTACGCCAAAATTCAACGCAATATTATGTATGACTAGCGTTGAATGCGTTGAATTTATGTAAGACAAACGCTAAATTAAACGCAAAATACGTAAGATCAACGCTAAAATTCAACGCTAAATATGTAAGATCTACGCCAAAATTCAACGCAAAATTATGTAAGATTAGCGTTGAATGCTTTGAATTTATGTAAGATCAACTCTAAAATTCAACGCTAAATATGTAAGATCTACACCAAAATTCAACGCAAAATTATGTAAGATTAGCGTTGAATGCGTTCAATTTTTGTAAGATCTACGCTCGGGCGTAGATCTTACCTAAAATCAACGCATTCAACGCCAATCTTACAAAATTTTGCGTTTTTTAGCGTTGACACCTCGCCCCGAGAAACAATTTGTGCATAAAAATTTGGTCAGCCGTGTAATCAGAAGAGCTCGAACGTTTCTTGTCTCTGTTTCTTTGTTCCCGTTTTTGCCTAATTTCTTGAACAATTTAATGCCGAGTTTGGTTTATCCTCAAAAGTTTTCAACCGGCGGGCTTATAGCTTGTAGGCTTATGAGGAATTTGATCAGCACAAAACGTTTTTGGAATATGGAGCTTAATAGTTATAGGGCATGAATAATTCTTTAGTATATATTTTCTTTTCGATTAAAATATGATTAGTGGTTTGTTTTTTCGAGCAGGCGTTTTGTCGAACAATACTACCAAAATGGCAACACTTGAGGAAAAATTTCAAACACTGCTACCAGGGGCAATTTGTTCAAGAGAAAAAAATCAATTCAAATAAAATAGAAACTATTGAGAACACAAACGCCAGCCCTTTGATAGAAACAAACGCTTTCGATGGAGATAACAAAAACCGTTTACCGACCGCAGAAAGATCAAAAGTGTCTGGAGTAATTGTTTGCAAGTTCGTAGCTCTGGCTATTAATAGCACTCGTTTCTAAAAACCCCTTTAGGCAAGTATCACATTGGGCTGGGCTGCTACAGATCTCACGATACGGGATCTCTTTATGTATGCCAGTTTAACTTGACAAAAGATATAACAAATCGAAGGCAAAGATATATGCCTAAGACCTGTCTGTGCTATAAGTCTCAATTTAAAATTGTTGGGTGGCTGAAAGTGTTTAGTTTATAAAAGAGTAATTATAAAATTACAGCTTGCTAATTACCAGTTGAGTTGTTGTGATATCGAGATGAACTGCGTCACGATCGTTCAGTTCTTCTTGTTAGTCGGATAGTTGTTAAGTTTAGACGGAAAAAAACTTATTAGATTTAATGAAGAAGATGTTTGTTAAGTTGTTAAAATCGTGTATTTCGAGTATTTTCTAGTTGAAAGTTATAAGCAATCTCTGTTTTGAATTTAGAGCTATTTATCGAAAAAGGAAACCAGTTGTCTGCTGCTGATTTCTGATTCTTGTTTCTGTCTCTCTAATTTTTATCCGTCCCACTTCGCTGAGAGAAACAATAAATTCCTCTCCGCTCAGTTTGGGCCGACAGGGAGCGAATCACAAACTCACGTTCATAGTGAGGTGCTTCTTAATTTTCCTATTGGCCGAGAAGGCGAGAGAATTAACTCTTTTTTATCGCACGGAAAAATTATTGAAACTCCAAAAAATAATGAAAACCTAAAAAGCTGAGAGCATCAATTATTGATCACGTACGCGCCTGTTTTCTGCTTTTCCCCTCTTCTAAAACCGCATCAATTATGGTTTTCTTGAGGGCTGTTTATGAGCATCTATTGTCTTCTCCCCTGAAGCAATCTGCTTCCTCTTTATTGAACTTGGGGGAAGAGATCTGCATTGCAACTGTCAAAAGCAGAAGGAATTTAAATCAAAAGAAAGTGTGGTTATACAGGCCGTCTACGCTCAACAACTTACATTTTCTATCCTGGATATAAGCGAGGAGATTCAGGCCTAAAGTTGTGTTGTTTAAATAAGTCGAACTGAGTTGTTTAAATACTTGTGTACTGGTAGTCTTAACGAGCGTTAATTTGTTTAGCGCGTAGTGAAAAAATGTTTAATTAACGCCCTCTAATGCGGGATTAATTATCCGTTCACTTGTAACGGCTCTCGTAATACTACACAAGACTAACCAGAGAAGAATTTATCATTTTACATTCAAGGCTGTATGCAACACAGAGCTGTTAAATAAGTATATAACTACAATTAGGCTACTGTCTAGCCTACTTGCAGCAGAAATTCTACGAGGAGTTTGATTTTTTCCATGCGCAGTATAGTAAAATAAATCTCCAGTGAAAATTATTTAACTTAATCATGACTTCATCAAGTTGTTTCCATTATAAAATTCTTTTCCGCACACAAAGTTGAATAGATCTACAAATTATTTAATAGATTGCTATTTGATTTCATCTTTGGAACGACAACTAAATAGAGGCTAAAAACAAATGTGTTGAATGTTGAGACTCACAATTCTTAGTTCAAAACTCTCGGAAATTGAAAAAAATTGAGTTTATAGCCCACTTTTCATCCGAACAATTTTCATAATGAATCCTTTGTCAAGATAATTTTTGCATAAATGTGTCCTTTTATTTTCTATTCGTAACGAATATTTCGCTTTTTGTTCGGGTTTTGTCATATCAGTTTCGATAACAAACACTCTAAAACCTTGAACACAGAGTTCTAAGTTGCGCAGTGCTCTATAGAATAAATTATATTTTTTTAACTCGCATCTTTGAATTTGACGGGCAGAAACTAAAGTACACCCACTGCTTTTGTACACATTGCCAAAGTTTTGTTTTATCAAATTATTGATACCAAAAGGAGGTTTTCAATTCGCCAACCAATTTGTGCATAAAATTTTGGCGAGCCGTGTTATCAGAAGAGCTGGAACGTTTTTGGTCTCTGTTTCTTTGTGCCCGTTTTTGCCTCATTTCTCGGACAATGTAATGCCGAGTTTGGTTTACCTTCAAAAATTTAAACCGGCAAGCTTATAGCTTGTAGGCTCATGAGGAATTAGATTAGCACAAAATTTTTTTGGAATAACGAGCTTAACAGTTGTGGGGCATGCATATATCCTCAGTATATCTTCTTTTCAATTAAAATATGATTAATGGTTTCCCAGGATGAAGTCCGCGACCCACGACAGGTATTGGCAAGACCAATTTTGGTCGCGGACAGGGCGCTTAAGACCGACCATACCTAAAAATAGGTATTGGCCAGACCGAACAGACTTTGGCCACCCTTGGCCAGACCAAACAGACTTTGGCTAACATTGGCAAGACTGAACATACTTTGTCCAGACTATTGGCCAGACCGAACAGACTATAGGCCAGATTTTTAAAAGAATTCATTGAAAAAAAAACCGTCGATTTAAAGACAAATGCAAATTTCAAAAGAAAGTTAATGAAGTAGTCTAATCATCCAAAAAAATATGCCGGTTACCATTTATGGGCTGCTATTTTGAAAAACAGTCAATACAGCACGCATTTATAACAATTTTTAGAGAACCCGCTTTTATCTGGACCTCTAGGCCATGAAATTGGGTATTGGCCAGATCAAACATACCGAAATCTGGGTATTGGCCAGGCGAATAAGACCGATATGTGGGTATTGGACAGACCAAACAGACCGATATCTTGGTATTGGCCAGACCGAAACAGGTCGCGGACTCCTCCATCCTGGGTTGTTTTTTGGAGTAGGCGTTCTGTCAAACACTGCTACCTATGGCAACACTAGAGGACGATTTTCAACCACTGCTACCAGGGGGCAATTTGTTAAAGACAAAAATTCAATTTAAGCAAAGTACAAATTATTGAGAACATAAACGCCAGTCTTTTTGGGGATACAAACGCTTTTGATGGAGATAACAAGAACCCTTTAATGACAGCGGCTTTGATGTGTTTTTTGGCTCTATTTGGCTTTAGTACTAGATGTTATGCTTGGTCATCACTGACTACTATAGAATTATTTTCGTAGAGGTAGTCTTTAAAGCCTTTAGTTGCCCAAACGATTCCCAATAATTTTAGCTCACTTATACTTCTTTCCTGTTCACAAGAATTTAGAAAGCGGGATCCGTAGGAAATACTTTTCCATCCGATTTGTTGTTTTGTTGTTCAAGGATGCAGCCTAGGTCTTCTCTTGAAGCAATTAATCTAACTAGTAACTTGCATTTTGGGTTAAAATGTGCATTTTTAGCGATATTTGCGCTCTATGATTTTCTCGGAGTTGACTTGGTGAGTACTTGAGCATACAAATTTGTTGCGTTTTTTTATCAGATCTTTGAATAGACAGGATGGACAAACTTCGTTGCGTGACGTACCGATCCCATAAATTAGCGTATTTGTTTGAATCTTTTTTTTCCAAGATTGCTTTCGTTTTTAAAATAAGGCCTAATTCCTGAATTTGAGATGCTAGATCAAAGCCAATTTGATTCCTGTTAATGGGATTGAACTATAAATATCATCTAGGAAAGAAAAGAAAATTCCAAGAGAAGATAATGTGCAGTCCAGGCTTTTCAAAATTCTGCTAGCATGTCTTTAGGTCCCTTGAAACCTGTTGTAAATCTTAGATTGCTAGCGCAGTTGCCTCCAAATATTTTTAATTCAAAATGTTGCAGTTTTTTTTGGAACTAATTTAAGTTGACTACATGCGTATTTCAGATAGATTGGGCTGACCGAAACTTCTCTCAAATTGACGTTGCTGATCGGGTTTCAATGATGTCTAAATCAAAATGAGGTTTATTGACCTTCCTAGTGACTCTAATAAATTAGAAAAGTTTTTGATAGTACTTAGTTTGATGGACAGAGATCTTCAATACTGAAAATTGACTTACTATGTATTTGAACTAATTGTAGTTATATTTCTGTGAAGCGATCTCGTACAAGGATTTTTGACCCAATGATGTTAGGGGGATCAATTGAAGACGTTTTCAATTCAATTTTGTCTCCAGACGCTCTCTCTGCAAGATTATAGAATTGCTTTAGCCAGACTTTGGTTGAAAATTTTCGACGTGCTTCACTAATTGGCTAACTTTTCTATTTCGATGCTCCCGAACTTGATTTTCAATCATTGAGGGTCAATTCCTGGAATTTTGCGGACAAATAGTACATTATATTAAACTGACTCCTATGTATCCGACAAGCATTGCTAGTCGAATTTTCAATCGGTGACCGGGTTCACGACCGGAAATTCTGCTTCAGTTTCGGGTATCTTGTTGACTCTTCTATTTGTATTGGAATTCGATTTTGTCTAAAGCTAATTTTTTGTCTTTAGCCTCAACTAATTATTCTGTGTGGACTTTTCAATAATGTTTTTTTTGCTACCTCAAATTCGTCAACGTACAGTGAGATTTTATGTGGTTCTCCACAGGGATGTCGTGACATGTAACCGGCAGAAGGATGTCGCGATATGTTGAAACAGACATATGCGGAATGTTAAAATTAAACGGGATGGGCCTAAGTGATAGGCGGCCTTGATGTGTTTTTTTGCTCTTTTTCGTTTTAGTACTAGATGTAATGCTTGATGATCAGTGACCACTATGGAAATTTTTCCGTAGACGTATTCTTGAACGCCTTTAGTTGCCCAAACGTTTACCAATAGTTTTAGCTCGTTATATTTTTCCTGTTCACAGGAATTTAGAAAGCGGGATCCGTAGGAAATACTGTTCCATCAGATTTGTTGATTTGTTGTTCAAGGACGCAGCCTAGGTCTTCTCTTGAACTGTTGAATCTAACTCGCGTCTTCAATTTTGGGTTAAAAAGTGAATTTTAGCATTATTTGCTTTCTCTGATTTTCTCGGAGTGGAATTGGTGATTACTTGAACATTGAAATTTATTGCGCTTTTATCAGATCTTTAAATAGACAGGATGGGACAAATTGCGTGGCGCGATGTACCGATCCCATATATGTGTGTATTTGTTTGAAACTTTTGGGACATTTTTATCCAAGATTGCTTTTGTTTTCGAAATCAGGGGTTTGATTCCTGAAATCGATATTTTAAATCCAAGCCAACTTACTCCCTGTTTCGGGGAATGACACTTTGGGAGAACTATTTAAAAATTCTCGGCATTGCGTACTTTGCGACACACGTCAATAGCGTTAATGTGCTCTGATTTTGATCCCTGCGTTACTACAAAATATCATCTAAGAAACAAATTGTAATTCCAAGAGAAGATAAAACTCAGTCTAGGTTTTTTGAATTTCTGCAAGCATTGCCTTAAGTCCGGCGAAACCTGTTTTAAATCTTAAACTGCTAGTGCAGTTGTCGTCATTTTTTTTCAAGTCAAACTGTTGCAAAATTTTGGAACTAATTTAAAAAGACTATATGCGTAATTCAAATGAATTGTGCTGAACGAAACCTCTCCAACATTGAAGTTGCTGGTCGGGTTTCCAATATTGTCCATTGGAACCACAATGTTTGGCAGTTGATATTTGATTTTAAGAATTGTGTTTTTCTTAAAACGTTAGAATCTTGTTGCAGGTTTTATAGATTTGTCCTTTTTTAATGCAAAACAATTTGCAAAATGAGAGATTCATCTTTAAAATTTCTTTTTGTTTCGATATGACTTCAGAAATTACATTTTGTTGTTCAGATTTGACCCACTTATCAAGATGGAAGAGAATGCGTGATACTATCAGTTTTAAAGTGATACTAAGATTTTTGGTCTAAATCAAAATGAAGTTTGTTGACCTTCCTAGTGGCTTGATTAGACTATCAGAGTATTTTTTGATAATACTTAATTTGATGGGGCATACATATTCTATACAAAAAATTGACTTACTATGTAGTTACAGTAATTGTTGTCAAATTTCTGTGAAGAGATCTCTTCCAATGATTATTGATCCAATGAAGTTAATAAGGCCATTTGAAATGTGTTGATTTCATCTTTGCCTCCAGACGCTCTTTTTGCAAGATTTAAAAGTTGTTTTGCCAGACTTTGATTGACGATTTTCGACGAGCTTAAATTTTCTAATTCGATGTTTCCGAACTTGATTTTCAGTCATTTAGGTTTAGTTCCTGGAATGTCGTGGACAAATAATACATTATATTCAACTGACTCCTAAGGGTCAGACCATTATTGCTCGTCAATTTTCCAATCGGTAAGCAATTTCACGACCAGAGATTCCGCTCCAGTTTCGGGTATCCTGTTGACTTTTCTTTTCATTGGAGTTTGATTTTGTCTAAAGCTACTGTTACACCTTGATCTGAAACAATTTTTCCCATTGAACTATTTGCAAATTTTGTTGTTCGCAGGGCAATCTGATTTATGATCTTCATAATATACTAGTCCGCACTTTCGACTATTATTTTGACTGATTTTGGTTCGAAATTTCCAAATTTTATGTTTTAGCCTCGATTAATTTTTCTATGTGGACCTGACTTTCGCTTGTTAATATTTGAGACTGGATCCATGTTCAATGATTGAATTGGAGAGATGGATCCCTCGCATTTTGATTAAAAGTACTTAGATCAATTTTTTTTGCAGCTTTCTGTGGATATCGCGATTCCTCATGTAAAAAATACAGATGTCTCTAATGACTTCATGTAATTTCACCTAAACATTTTTCCGATACTTAAAATTAATAATGAACTAATGAACTTGCTCTCCAGTCTGCTAGGTTTCATGGTTTTTTGCCGCACATTTTATCTAATTCTATTGTTCTGGGTCATCTATTCTCCATATTTGATCTTGATTGGTTTTTCAGTGTTTGCTTTTGGCGTTCGAACGTAGGAGTTGGTTTAAAATTGGCTTTTAGCATGTTGGCCAAGAAGTATGCCAAGATTAATGTTCTCTTTCGCTAAAAACGCGAGTTTTGCGTACGATTGACATTTGTTGAATGTATGGGCGGTTCCTGTGATTCTCCTTCCCAGAATGGGTATATCCCTAGTGGTTTTCTTCAGTTTTCTTTCTGCTTCGCCATTTCATATTTTAACCTGACTCCAGTACGCGAGGATCGCGTGTCATCTAATTGTAATTCCTACGATTAGGAATAAAAGAGGAAAAATTACAGTTGGTTAATGGCAACCAAGTACTATAGACGAGAATGAACACATACAAACATATGTCCACATAGACAAACAAAAGGCCAAATGACAACGAATAAGCATCGTTGTTACAGAACAACAGAGATCGTGCAAATAATTATTAAAGGTCATCCTACACCACAGAGTATGTAACCTCTGCGCGGGAAAATCAAAGAAACTATATCATAACACAATTATCAAGTACGATACGTAAATGATATGAGTCACATGTACCACAGTGAGAGAGAGAGAGAGGAGGGTTAAAATTTGTGATATTAAGGGAAAAACAAAAAAAAACCCTAAAATGAAAAAAAATGACACAAGATGACCTGATGCTCGCTAATTGTTCACAATACTGAAATCTACATACAGTTAAAAAGTAATGCTTCTGAACTAAAATTTTTCATCCGTATGATTGGTTTTGTGAGTTATCTTCTGTGGAAGTTGTGTCGGGATTTTGTTCAAATTTCATCAACGATTTAGCGCTGGTTAAGAAAATTGTGTGGTAACCGCGTGGGTAAAAATAGACTTCTTGGAGGTCTTGTACCTGAAAAGATTTTGAATGGTTCAACAAATTGAGCCCGGATTAAAAGTTACTGTAACATATTCAATTAAGCCAGTAGCATATTTTCCGAGAAAGGTTTTTACAAATAGGTTAACTATTAATCCGTTACGATTATGGTAACCAGTTATTAATAAATCCGTTCATTCCAACTATTCTAATCATTTCTTGCGATTTTTCCTCATTTCAAGTTCCGCTCACTTTTTGCATTTTTATTCCACTCAAATTCCGCTCAATTCTGGCATTTTTATTCCGCTCAAATTTTGCTCATTTCTTACATTTTTTTATTCCGCTCAATTTCCATTCATTCTGGTCAAAAAAATGTAAGCGCTTTGAGTGGATTTTGCTTAACTGTCGGCTCATAATCTGATCGTTTCTTGCATTTTTTTCCCGTTCATTCCTCAACTAGGGATAGCTTTTCAAGGTAGCATAAGGAACAATTTTGTCAATAACAAGTTGTGCATTTTTGTTGACACAAAAATCCAAAAATAACCTTCAACTTTCAACTTTTCAAGTTTGAAAATAAATGATGCATGGGAATAAGCAGCTGTAAACAGCTGGTAAACCGCCTAAAATTCAGGCTGAAGTCACTTTCAAAGCCGTTAGAAATTTCAAGTCTATTAAACGAAAGTTGTAATATTTCAGCCGCTTAAGAGTAAATCTCCGAACGAGCTTCTTAGGGTCAGTAAGTCTTAAATAAAAGCCAATCTCTGAAAATAGTTCTGATTGATCAAAGAAGTTAACATACATCACTTCAAATTGCTTATAATCTCTAAACGTCGAGACAAACCTTTCAAGAAGCAAATGGTTGAATGGAAAAGTTAAATGTTGATTTATTTAGTTGATTATTCAAACGATTTTCAATTCCTTGCTTTTGCAGAAATAACAAAATTGTTCATTCCAACCATTCCGCTCATTTCTTGCTTTTTTAGTCCCCTCAAATTCCGCGCATTTGTTGCATCTTTTTATTCCGGTAAAATTCCGCTCATTTCTTGCATTTTTCCCTCTCAAATTCCGCTCATTTGTTTTGCATTCTTTATTACGCTCAACTTCCGCTTATTTCTTGCCTTTTTTATTCCGCTCAAATTCAACTCATTCCGGACAAAAAAATGCATGGGCTTTGAAGGGATTTTGCTAAGCTGTCATTTCAAATTCCGATGTTTTCTTGCAATTTTTCCGCTCATTCCTCGACTAGGGTTAGCTTTCCAAGGCAGCATAAGGGATAGTTTTGTTAATAATAAGTTGTACGTTTTTGCTGACCCAAAAATCCAAAAATATTCTTCAACTTTCAACTTTTCAAGTTTGAAATTTAATGATGCATGGGAATAAGCAGCAGATAAACGGCTGTGTAAAGATGGTAAATTTAAAGGTTTTTAGTTTTCTAGAGAAAGCCGTATTCCGTGAAATGGTGTTTGATCGAATGCTCTGCCAGCTTTGCCATTTTAAATTAGAGTCAGCAAAACCTTCACTTCAACATTTTATGGAGTTTCACTTCAACATTTTATGCACAGATTACTTTTCAGAAAGACTTAATTTAGTTTTATTTTCGATGCCATGCCATTTTGTAAATCTAGAGAAGTAATCGAGTTTAAGGGAATAGATTTTCAGTATACTGAATTTCATTATCTCAGATAGTTGCTTCAGATGTTAGGAAAGGCAGCGCTCTTAGGATCTACCTAACATTCAGACTAGTCCCTCTAAAAGCCGTTAAAAAGATGACCGACCAAAACATTCTCGTAGCAAAACGTACCTCCCTGAACTTGCGGGTACTCACAGGTTCTCTAGGTGTGCGATCTACTTGTAATCAACAATATTCTGTTGCTTACACATGGACGGTTTCCATCGGGAAAGATTGAAGCAACGCGAAAACAGCTATAATTTGTTATTTTTTAGACTTTCGCGCCCGTAGTTCAGGCGAACTTGGTTCGACTGGCCTCTTTTGGTACCATGCTGGCTGAGAGTTTTCTTGCAAAAACTGTCAAATGAAAAATTTATTTGGAACACAGTGGATTATAGGGAAATGTTAGAATGTAAATAGCGGAATTTCTTCCCTGGTAATGGGATCTTTTGTGTTTCGGCCCGCCAAACTCGATGTTGATGTAAAAATTCTACCCAGGGGTGCTACGTGCTATTTTTTTCAGAAAAAAGTGCTATATAGCAACGCATCTTTTGCAAGAAGGGGTGAAAAGTTGGGATGGAAATAGAAAAATAAGTAAAACGAAAAAATCATAGCTGAATTGGTTTCAGGCTTTGTCAAATTTGGTGTTTTCAAAAACAGAAGTTTTGATGATCAGGCAATGCGTATTTTTCGGGCAATGCGTGTAATTTTCTGAAAATGGACTAGTATATGTACAAGACTAGCGAACGAAAATTGAAAAATGATAATTCAGCCGTTATGTTCAAGCCGGTCTCTGAACGAGTTTCTTAGGGCCAGTAAGCCTTAAATATAAGCCAATCTCTTTAAAATAGTTCTGAATGATTAAAGAAGTTAAATGCACTTCAAATTGCTAACAATCTCTAAACGTTGAGACAAACCTTTGAAAAAGCAAATTGATTGGAAATGATAAATGTTGAATTATTCAATTTAAAATTCAAATAATTTTTTATTTCTTGCGTTGCAGGAATACTTTTCATCAGTAGTAAAATTAATTACCAAATGGTTAAAACTGTTAAATAAATGAAACCAGAAAAAATTACAATAGTGCAATTCCGAATCTTGTTATTTTTGTTACGAGACTTTACTACGTTTTAAAAGAAATGTCATAATAAAGGTTAAAGTTTTAATTATTTATCTTTATATGTTTTTTTTTTCAGTATTTCGACAAATCGATGAAATCAATTTCGAAAACTGCATCCAATTTTTGTCATTTTGTCTGAGGAAACATTTAGTTGCAAAAGTATACTTTACCACAATATTACTTGGCCTAACGTTTAAATTGCTGAATATCAATCTAAGCGCTATTGCGGACTGCTGTTCATGACCATTTGTGGGATGCAATCCGGAAATCTTGGAGCGTTGATCACGGAGGTGCCGCGACGCTCGCCCAAGGTCCCGCCGATCTGAAATTCTTTTCGCTTTGCATTCCAATTGAATGAAATGAAAACCGAATGTGAATGACTGCGTTTTCAAGGATTGATAAATCACCTTCTGATTTTAAGAACACATCAAATTTATAAAAAAGACATACCACAATTTTAACAAAATTTGTTAGTTTTGGGATACGTACACACTTTAAGCCAATTCATTCCAAATCGGGATCACTTGTCATCCTCTAAGACTTTTGTTGAAACAAAATAACTCAGTTCAAACGAAGGCTGGACATGAAATATATTTGAGTAAGAAAATGCAAAGAAAACGCAATACAATAATGACGTTACCGTGAAAACTAAAAAAAAATCTGAAAAACAGAATTGAAGTTTTTCGGGATAGCGTTCAATTGAGGGATGACGAACAAGACTATTTGCATCAGGTTTTCAAACCCGATTGAAGAACGGTTTGGTTTCAATAATCACGTAATTTTGGGTTGTATTATGTTTAGTACAATTTCCTATATGTACTCTTTTTAAGCAACCAATCAACCCAATTGTGTTTCAGGTCCCCCGTTAAAATTATTTTCGAAAATATGAAAAATTTTATACGGACTAGATATTAATATCGATATCCCTTACAGTATTTAATTAATTTTTTCAATTTCAAGGGCAGTATTTAGTTCATTTTATTATTGTTGTAAGATTTGATCTGATTTCCATTTTGTTCATTTATTAGACAAAAAACTGTCTGTTCACATGAAAAAAAATGTTAAGTTCCTGTCTTGCATGATCAGTTAATAATCATAGTTTAACTTCCTGTTTTGATTGAATTGTAAATTTATTTTAATTACTTTAACAAATTAGTTTCCAAAAGCTTACTCAGAAACTCAGTGAGTCATTTGCGACGCGAATTCCTAAAGTCAAAACTTAAGTCAGAGTTTTACTTAAAAAAAATGCAATCGACCCAATCGCCTACTCTAACTAAGTGAGAGTCAAACGCGACGCCAACGGATCAATCTAAGAACCGGCAGTCAAAACATGGCGCAGTCAGCCGCTGTTACAAGGAAAATCCCTCTTCACATAGACTCTTTCTGGGAGAAGGCAACAATTACATCACCTCTTTCGTGTGAGAAGTGGACTCAACAGTGAAAACCAGCCTTGCTAGCAAAAGATGGATCTCAACTTGAGATTCTTCTAAAGGAAACCACTCTCTGGAGTCATATAACTATCAGAACTTTTATAAAAGGAACCGATAGAAAACCACATACAAGCAACAGAACAAGACCGGAAATTTCACAATCAGCAGTTGAAGGTAACATGACAGAACAGATGCAAAAAGATAGATGAAATCTGCATTCTTTGTGGTGACCAACCATGGGATATCGGCGATCAAAAGGATACTTCACTCCTTCATCTTCGCATTGATGCAGAAGGTCGTAGAATGTTCAAAAGTAAACACTCACATTTCCTCATTGAAATGGAACCGATGAAAGAATTATGGCGTGTGACGGTAGATTTTTTCGTAGAAACTCGTAATATAACATAAGACAGGTTTTGCTTTTTTCATCGAAACAACAAAAAAGAGAATCTTTTGAGAGTTTCTACGGGAGACTCATCGAACAAACGGAGGATTGCAGTCTAAGTGATGAAGAAATAACACTGATACGTGACACATTCATCCTGGATATGTTGGATTACGAGACAGAAAACGAACTTCTCAAGGAAACGGCGTCACTAACTAAAGCATAAGAAACAGCGATTCACATGGAAATGGGAGCTCAAAACCGACAAAAGATTAACCATAATCTGAACAGCAACACTCATTCTGTGAATATAGTTAACAATTTCCAAAATTGTAATTGCACCACTAATTACCAACAACAAAGACAAGGTTACAAGCACAACGTAAATGCCTCTAATCCTTACCAATTCACTAGCATCTGAGCAATTTGAGGTCAGCACTGGACCTACAATAGCCGTCAACCTTTCCAAACAAAAGGAATGAAAAGTCACAGTTGTGGAATCTTAAACCATTTAGCAAAGAAGTGCAGAAAACATAAAATATCCCAAACGTCGTCACCTCAACAAACAAACGTCGATCAGATTGAGTCAACACCTAATAAAAGTGATGACGAAGAATTGGAAAACTATATAGCCAGCTACAGAAATGTCTACAAACAAGTATATGACTCAAATAAAGACAATGATTCTGATACCTACGTGGCAGCTATCTCGAGTGAAACTGCAATTAAACTAGAACCATTCAATGCCATAGTACAGTTTGGAAGAACTGCACAGTCTCGATGATTGACTCAGACAGTGTTTGTAGCATCATAACCAAAACATTAGCCAAAACATCCTAAAACAAGACTATTTGCATCAGGTTTACTAACCCGAAAGAAGAACGGTTTAGTTTTAATGAGCAAGTAGTTTTTGGTTGTATTATGTTTAATACAATTTTCTATATCTACTCTTTTTCACCAACCAATCAACCCAATTGTTTTTCATGCCCCCAGTTAAAAATTATTTCCATAATCATGGAAAATTTCATACGGACTCGATATCAATATCGATATCCATTACCGTATTTAGTTTAATTTTTTCATTTTCTAGGGCAGTGTTTAACTTATTTTCTTATTGTTGTAAGATTTGATCTGATTTCCATTCTTTTCATATTTTAGACAGGAAACTCTCTGTTCCCATGATAAACAAATGTTAAATTCCTCGTTGCGTGATCAGTTTATAATCATATTTTAACTTCCTGTTTTGATTAGGTTGTAAATATATTTTTAGTCTATCATTTGTGTTGCTGAAACTCAGTTGCAATTAAAATTTTTAAAAAATGCTTTTCAAAAGCTAACTCAAAAACTCAGCTAGTCATTCGCGACGCGAATTCTTAAATTCAAAAGTAAAACTCAAGAGTTTTACTTAATAAACTTGCAGTCGCGACTCAATCACCTACTCTAATTACGTGAGAAACAAACGCGACGCAAACGGATCAATCTAAGCTTCGGTAGTACAAAAGAAATGAGAAAAAATAATCTATAAAAAATAGTGCGTGCGCCTCGGGGCGTAGAATTTATGTAGCCACCCAGCCGTGAATCGAGCAGCTAATGCGTTCTGAGCCATTTTCCTAATCATGCCAGATTAACCAATCAGAATATGGTATTTCAAAACACGCGCAAAATGCTTGAAAATCGTCGGAAGCTTAGACTATAACATAATATTTGATTAAAACAATAACGTTATAAAAGGCTCATTAATTGCAATAAAAAGGTACAGCTACGCCTGCCTTAAGTTAAGTTCCTTCTGAATTTTCATGAAGAGATGCTGCATTTCGTGCTGGAGCGCCGACATACATGATCATTCTGCTAGAGGAGGGACTAGCGTACAAGTCAGTCCGTTTAAGAACATTATAATCAATAGGTGTTACGAATTTCTTACTTCTCGTCGGGTTACAGAGACGAGGTGGGTAATTCCCTTTACAAAGTTTGACTACCCATGCGGTCCACTTTGATATCTGCTACCGTTCAAAAAGGCTAGTTTCTATATAAAAGGACAGAAGCAGAACTTACGCATAAAATGTTTGAATGGATGTTCCATTATTTGTTGAATGAACGTTGAACTAATAAAACCTCGCCTTCGTACGCGCTGATGTAGGCGCATCAATAACAGTGCAGATTTTTTAAACTGATTAACAAGCAACTTGAATTCATTCAATCGTTGGTGGAAATTTTTATCATGAAACTCTCCGAAGATTAACATTCTTGAGCTTTTTGAACTTTTTTTTATGTTTTAATAAACGTGTTTGATCGGTAGTTTAGAAGCGTGATTTTGTGACATTATATGATGTGCAAGTTGGAACAGACGAGAAAAATGAAAGCTTAGAATTTTCTGTAATAGGAAAAGAGAAAGATGTGCAGACGAATGGTTGAGGATTGGTTGATGCACGCTGATTTATTAAAAGGGATCTCTTTCGTTCCTCTCACCCCTCCTCCCCCCCCCCCCCCCCCCACCGTGACTATAACTAGTTCTCACAAACAGTGTGTGAACAATTTAAACTAATGGGCTTTGAATACACTCATTGCAGTTTATATTTTAAATTGCTCTAAATGAGGAGGGACTATCCATTACATTTAAGACATATCATTTCCATTATAGAAGTGTAAAGATATCAGTTTAAATTTCAGCGTGGGAGGGGGAGGGGGAAGTTGGATGGGAGCAAACAGTTTGAAATAGTAAAAAGGTCTTTGTCTCCTAAGAATCATGGTGCCATATGGTGTAAGTAATGGCCATTGAATATAACTTGCCCAAATCCACTCCGTCTCTTAACTCGAATCAGAATTGTCAATAGCCACTTGCGCTGCAATTGCAAATCCATCTCCTCCAAGTAGATCTCCAGGTCCACCTAACCCAGCCCCAGAGGGGTAATCATATCCACCGAGATATGCTTCTAAAAACCCTTCTGGCAACCCACCATCGTCGTATCCCTCTGGAAAACCACCACTTCCGAATCCGGGTGGGAGTCCTCCGAAATAACCGCTGTTTCCATCAGAACCGCCCACATAACCACCACCCCCACCAAAGCCAAAGCCGCCATAGCCAAATCCACCATAACCGAATCCACCACCATAACCATATCCACCACCATATCCACCACCATATCCACCATAACCGTATCCACCACCATAACCATATCCACCACCATATCCACCACCATATCCACCACCATATCCACCACCATATCCACCACCATATCCACCACCATATCCACCACCATATCCACCACTGCCCCCACTTCCTCCACCTCCGTCGCCATTATTTCCCTCGTCTTCAGTCTGCATCTGTAGTATGACTACCACCACCACAGCTGCACCGATTACCAATGCCACCACAGAGATCACAACCAGCAGAGTCTTCATTGATCCACCTTCGTCTCCGTTCATTCCATCCGACTCCCTTTTCTTCTCTAGAACAACACTATCATTATAACTAACACAAATGTACAACAAACTCGCCCCAACCCCCTCGTCTCTCCTCAACCCCCCATCCCTTTCCGCGCTCTCCCCAACCTCTTATCAGGCTAAGAAAACTATTATTAATGCAAAACAGACCATTTGTTTGTTCATGCATAGATATGAAAACAAAAATTTAGTTCGCGGATAGCGGGGAGGCGGGCAAAATATATATCGAAGCTAATCACATGTGAACATATTTCAATTTAAAAATGGCGCGAAGACATGATTATTAGGATCTCATTACGACGCAGAGGAATAACCAAATCGTCACGGGCAGATATGCCCGATGCGTGTATCTCGTGTTCGTTTTTACTATGTTAATTCATTGACAATGGAACAATATTGCGGAAAATAGCTACTTTAGCCGAAACCGGCAAAATGGAAGGGAAATTAGCAACCCCTGTTCACAAAAGTGTCCTAATCCTAGCCGCGAAATACAAGTACAAACTTTATAGCCCATTTTTTGCTCGGCTTGTATCACGCATCTGCTCAATTTATGTATCAATTTTTTGCACGCAATGTAGCTCGATTTCGCATATAATCCGCAATTAAGCCTAACTTAATTACTACTTATTTAATTAAGCCTAACTTATTACTACTAATAGTCATTTATTACTACTTTATTACTACTTATAGTACTTTATTACTACATATTACTACTTATTAGTACTATTTATTACTACTTATTTAAATCTGCCAGTCCTACATTGATATACAAAGCCTTTGATGTGCGAGGGATTTTTCGGAAAAAAATCAGTTTTTGTGGTTGCATGTATTTAAAGCACTTTAAAGCTTTGAAAGCTTCAATTAAGTTTTTATTAAAGTGCTTTTTTGCATGCTCAAAATGCGCGCGAATAATAGAAACCTAAATTGAGCGCAAACGTGCTACAAGACTAATAACCTAACTCCGAATGTTCTTTTATTCGCAAAATTGGTGGAACCCCTTTTTGCGAAAAGTAAGATACAAAGGATGTCTCCTAATTTCGTTCATAGTAAATATCCAATTTTCGAGCCAATTTTCCTAAGGCGGAAATTTTGATATATATACCTCTGCGTCGTAATGCTTTACCGTTTGCACAAACGGAAAAGATTCAATTATTCAATGTGAACATGAAGAAATAAAAATTTTCCGTAAAACGAAGAAACATCAAACATGCCATGAGCTTTGATTCGTGAAAATAACCGTCTCTTTAAAATAAATTATGTCTCGGATCGATGATCGACAATTCTACCGTAGTGATGAAGTATTTTGGTAGCATTTTTTGATGGGGCAGGTTTCTCTAGAAATAACAAGGCAATTCAATCAAATTGTAATTTTGGAGAACACGTGGGCACAAAGTGATGATAACATAATTTATGAAAGCGGAGCATTTTTAAGACCAACCGAGTGAACCGAGACGCTTCTGGTCAAATGCTGAAAAAGCTGCTGGTATTAATGATTCTGAAAGGCTGTAAATTAGGTCAAACAGTTATTTCGTAAGTACATTAGTGAACTTCGTATGCGCTTATATTGAAAATTTGAAAGTTACTCATTACGATGCAGAGGTATACCCCAAATTTTTCGCCTTAGTAAAATTGGCTCGAAAATTAGTTACATACAATGAACGAATTTAGGTGACATCCTTTGTATCTTACTTTTCGCAAAAGGGGTTCCGCCAGTTTTGCGAAATAAAAAACATTCGGTGCGAAAATTAGGTAACAAATCTTGTAGCACGTTTCCGCTCAGTTTAGGTATCTATTATTGGCGCGCATTTTGAGCATGCAATAAGCACTTTAATAAAGATTTAATTGAAGCCTTCAAAGCTTTAAAGTGCTTTAATTGCTTTAATTACATGCTACCACAAAAACGGATTTTTGCCCGAAAAATCCCTCGCATATCAAAGACTTTGTATATCAATGAGGGATTGGCCAATTTTAATAAGTAGTAATGAATAGTACTAATAAGTAGAAATAAGTAGTAATAATGTACCATAAGTAGTAATAAAGTAGTAATAAAGTACTACTAGTAGTAATAAGTTAGGCTTAATTAAATAAGTATTAATTAAGTTAGGCTTAATTGCGGATTCTATGCGAAATCGAGCTACATTGCGTGCGAAAAATCAATACATAAATGGAGCGGATGCGTGATACAACTCGCGCGAAAAATTGATTATTAAGTTTGTACTTGTATTCCGCGGCTAAAATTAGGACAGTTTTGCGAACAAGGGAGACGATATTCCCTTGCATTTTGCCGGTTTCTGCTAAAGTAGCTTTTTCCCGCAATATTGAACAACTTTCAATGTATTAACATAGTAAAAACGAACACGAGATACACACATCGGGCATATCTCCCGTGACGATTTGGGTATACGTCTGCTCTGTAATGTTATGGTCAAGAAATTACAATTTCAAGTGGAGCATGAATTTTGGTGCACATTCCAATTTTTGAGAGGTTTCAGGGTTAAAATGGAAATGTTTTGAGATAAAAACCGAGCTCAATGACCTGAAATATACTCTAAAAACTCAGACAGCAATCGCATTTTAACAAATTTTTTCAAAGTAAATTGTATTAGAAACAAAGAAACTCATTAATGTGCGTTTGCACATGATGTTCCGTCCAGAGCTCATCTACATTTTTGACTTAATTGTCAACCAAATGAAGAGAAAATCATAAATAGGTGTTCGAAAAAGTCGTTACACAGCCAAAATACTCCTTAATTTACATAATGCACTATATCTTTCGCATGAGATCTGAGAATAAAAAACTTCGGGAAAAAAACGAAATAAGCAAAAAAAAATTCATGGCAAAAACTCAGTATCTAAGTTTAAAAGCACCTTGTGACAACGTCAAAATGCAATTACAAAAAAACTATACCACACAAATTTACTTTTCTTAACTACACAGTAGGTGGGATTTTTCCTTAAATCGACTGGTTAAAAATTCAACAAAAAGAAGAAACAGTGAGCCGAAATTCAAAAACCAATCAACATTTTTTAAACCAAGTAATTTTAGACGTCTTAAAAATCACTAGCTTTTAACAAAATAATTTCAGATAATTTTACAAAAAAGTTGTTACGAAGAGATGGGACATGTATTCGGTTAGATTAAGCCATAGAAACGGAGTAAAGATGCACAAAAACTTATAAAAATACAAACAATTTGCAAAGAACACAAATTATTGCACGTATCTGCTAAAAGAAATTCAAAAAGAAATACAAATATTGACCACAAACGAAAATTTTAACGAAAACGCATATTGTCCAACAAAATATCAGCTATCAGATAATGTTAAAAAACACAGTAATTTTTTGATTTTACAGAATTTGATAGGACCTCTCAATGAGGAGAATAAATTACAATTGATGAAAAACACCAAAAATCTAAAAATTTGTTTTCAACTGAAAAAAATCTTTTTAGAACGAATAATATCATAAATTTTATAACTATCCACTATAAATTGACTCAATTCAGTACTAGCATTCATTCAATCTTCAGTTAGAAGCGTATTAGACCTCTCAGCATTTTAAAACTACACAAAGAATATAAAAACGAGCAAAAACAGCAAATTCGAAAATAAATTGAGAGAAAAGTGTCGAAGCCATTAGAAATGACTTTTCGGTAAAATTTTTTCTATTTTCAATAATTTTAAAACAGCAATAGGATTCTTCTTTCTTTAAACAAAGTGACTTCAAAAAATGAACAAATATGAACAAATGGATTAAAATAACATTAATCTCTGTTTTATTGTTTTCTATACTTAGCAGAATGTACCCATTTGGGAAACTATTCACATTTTTGCGTTCACATTTTCTGCTTTAATGTGTTCCACCTTGTGAGGAAAAATGTAACACCTCCGCAGATTTATTACTGTCTAAGAATAAAATTTCTTCGACAATATAAATTACCCTGCAGGGCAAATTACAGCAGACGAGGTTCTAAAATATTACCAACAAAATGTTGTGCTTTTTTGTCAAATGTCACGTACTAATTATATATGACGCAAGCTATTTTTTTTCTATTGACAATTAAATAAAAGCAATTTTCATTGCTAAGGCTTGACGCAGTCGTCTTTTCCTGCAAAATACTTCGAACGATTTGTTGCGATGGATTTATATTAGGCAACAATTCGATTAGGTGAACGGAATTTTTGTCACATTATGTAAAACTGTTATCAATAAGAGCTCTTCATTACCAGTTTAAGCTCAGTGAATTTCAGGAATTGGTACGTCTAATTGCAAGTCCGATATCAGTAATGATCCAGAGTTATGATCATGTTACTGCTTACACTTGTAGGTCTAAATCCAAGTCTTGGCTTAAAATCTCGGGCAAGAATTGGCAGGTATAAAAACGTCAAAAATAGCCGAAAAAAGTCCAAACATGACAAGAAAACCTCTCAAAAATAGCCGAAAAGAACGTCAAAAATAAGCCGGAGAACCTCAAAAATAGCAGAAATTGGTTCTGAATCGTGAATCAACTTGCAAGTAAAATCCAAGTCTTGGAAAAGAGTTGTCAGACATGCAGACTTGTTTTCAGACGTGCACAGTGTTGATATGTGCATGTAGACTTGCATTAAGACTGGCTCAATACTGATCCTGACTTGCAGTTCAGTCTGGATTATCTTTTCATTTTGAGGAAGAATGGTATAAGTATTGAAAAGTTATATTCTAAAATTATAATTGAACCAACGGTAGCAGGTAGTTTAACGTCAATATGATTCCCAAAAAAAACTACAATTACGTTTAAAAAGTGTACAGCAATTAAATAGAGTCATCTTTAAAAAACAATTATTGTTCCGGCCCACTCTAGTGGTGGTGGTGGGGGGGGGGGAACTATATACTCAATTGGTTTTTTCTTCAGTCAATTTTTACCGATAGATATAATCATCGCAGAGAGCTATGAGTGATGTCATCGGAAAGCCAGTTCAGCGTAAAATATGCGACAGAAAAAAGTGTTTTTGGTGTTTGCAATTTTAGTGATTTAACGAGATTAATGTATAGTTTAGTGAGTTTATTCACATTTTCCAGAATGTTTGCTTATTGTCAGTTTTGCAAAAATATGTTAAAATTTCAAAAAAAAAGTGTTGTGAGTGTGTTTCTTGAAGGTAGAAGAGTGTTGATGACGTTGGTCAGCTAATTTTGGCCTTAAATATAAAAAAGCCGCTGTTTTCTATCAAAAACTGGAAAAAAGACTCTTTAGTCAGTTTTGCCGGAAGTGAACACCTAAAACTTATTGGCACAATCAACTTCACCTTAAGAGAGAGCTAAATTACTTCTCCAATTTTTGAAAAAAGGAAAATTGGGGTTGAAATTTTTCCGGTTTTAAGCTAAAATAGCTCGATATTTACAAAACAACACCATTTTTCTCTGATAATTGAAATTTTTGACAAATAACTCGGAACCATAGCATGCTCTTAATGCAGGAAGAGAAATAACTTGTAGCTAAATTCAGCTCAGACAGAATGAACATTCTACTCAATTATTTTCAATCTCTATTGCAGTTTTATGCCTTAAGAATTTCTTTTCCGGCTTCGATACTAGTAGTTTCACCAAAATTTTGATTTTCGGTCATTTGCCAATTATTCAAGTTCCTGTTTTCTGGTTTTGTCACAATATCAACTTTTCGATAGGTCATATATCGTTTATCGTTTTATCGGTGTTCAAAGTTTAGGCAAATATGAATAAATTTTTATTAAAGAAATTGATTATAGTTTTAACGGCTTCGACACCGTTTTCTGAAGTATTTATTGGAATTTTCTCGTTTGTATTTATTTGTTTTTTTTGTAGTCTTATGAGATTTTTTGATTAAAAAGAGGCTGCATTGGCTTGTTTAGGAAGAAAAAAAGAGCCAATGTACTGATTTTAGCTAGTAGCTGAAGGTTTTATTGACTCTCGACATAAATTTTTCAAGAAATCTGAAGGATTTTTCGTAAAACATTTATTTTCTTTTTTTTTCTATTTATTACCTAGTCTCATTAACCAAAAACAAAAGATAACTTTTTGGCGTTGAAAGGAAGCGCATTTGGAGATATCACTTTTTAATGAATTTTTTATGGTTGTAGTAGCTTCGACAACAGTTATTTGCAAAAAAAAATGATTTTTGATTTTGTCTGCATTTGAAGTTGTTTCTCTAAACGTTCGACAAATTCCCTTTTCGTGGCAGGTTTCAATGGTTTTTGTCGGAGGAATGATTTGAATTGATTTCTGATGGTTTTCAAGAACTAGAAAAATATTTTTTTCAAAAATTTTGAGTACTTCCTGATTTTACATCTTCTGTTCTTTTTTGTCTAATAACTATTCTCAATAGTTACAAGTCACATATCATCTTGTTGTCAGAGAAAGAAGGTGAACCTCATCATATCTAATGTTTGAATTGAAATCATAATGATTTTAATGGCTTCGTTACTGGTTTCGACATTATTGTCTGCATTTGACGTTCTTTTTTATTTACGTAAGACAATTCTGATCGAAAAAATTCCCATTGGACTTGTTTAGAGGAATAAACAAACGCAATTGTTGATTACAATTCATTGCTAATTATCTACATGACCTTCAATTTAATTGTTTTAAATGAACAAACGTTATTTTTAACTTTGCTCTTTTATTGTCTACTTGTTAGTCTCTTTAATGAGTGGTCACATATCACTTGATTGGGGTTCAAAAAAACGCGCGCAAAAATTTTATAGTCCTATGGTAAAGATAAATGTGATAACGGCTTCGAAACCGTTTTCAGGCCGAATTTTTTATAGTTTTTTCCCGTTTCTATTGTTTTTGTCTGTATTCCTATGAAAAAAATCATAATAAAGAAAGATTTAAATGCCTCATCTAATGGGGCTATAAATGATCATATTACAAATGTTGTTGATATCAGTTCAAATCAAATGGTTTTCATTACATTGGAACCAGATGCTTTCAAAAACTATGAGCGTGGTTTTTATGTTTCCCGCTTTTCTTGTTTTTGTGTTTTTGTTACCAAGTCTCATTAGGGAGTGGTTTCTAATCTTTTCTAATGATCTAGTTTTTTTTGGTTTCGGTTTTATCTGACGCTATTTAGACTTTGTTTTTAAGTTTTTCTACAAAAAACATCACGTTTTGGATGTTATTAAAGTTTGTTGCTGTTCTTTTATTTTTTTTTTCGTTTTCTCACTTGTATTCTTAATAATGGCAAATGTCAACAGAACTCAAAAGCGGATTTTTTAAGAACTTCACTAAGTGTTTTTATATGGACGCAATCTTTCATTCATCCACCGGTTTTTTTTCGAAAAAAAAAATGAATTTTGGAAAATTTTCTATCCACTCCTCTTTTGGTAGATAATGAGCCGAAAATGTGGATGAGCGGAGTCGGGACATTATTACTGCAAAGGCACATTACTGAGTTTCCTTGGTTTTTGTTTTAAAAAAATTAATCATAGTTAAAGGTGCCCATTTTCTTACGGAAACAAATCAGAGTGCTACATTATCATATGTTGCTGAAAGTAACTATTTTAGTTGCAAAAAGACAAGACTTTTCATTTTTCTTGAACAGTTATTGCCTTTGTCTTGATGGTATTCTCAACCCAAGATGCTCTTTTTTGGTTTGTTGACACGCTTCATTCCTCGCTCAAAAAATAAGCTAGAGTTGAAGTTTTTAGAAAACACGTTAAAAACACTTCACCCTCCGTTCTGTTTCGCAAATTATTGCCCAAAAGTGCTGTAGTATAACAAATTGTCAGTGCCTGTTGGGAGCCAACAGAACAAAGTTATTTAATTTTTAATTTCGGTCTTCCAAATTTATATTTATTTTTCTCCATTTTTCGCTGGCCAGTGTTAATTGAAATTTGCTAGTCAATTCAAATTGACCACCATTCGAGCTGCCAATTGATATTTATACCAAAATCTCGTTTTAACCAAGCGTTTCAGAAAAATTTTCTGGAGCATCTTAAAACTTTGCTTTTTTTCTAGGCTTTATTTGTTTTGATGACGAAAATGCTTCATTGTGTTAAGATTCTTCTTATGCCGCAAATCATGAAACCACTGCATTTTAATATCAGTACGCTCAATATTTTGTTTCAAAGAGACTAGAGAAATTGCAAAAAGCAAATATTTTTCAAAAAAGGGAGTCTTTTTTTTCAATAAAACCATGAATTTGTTTAAACCATGCGCTTCTCTAACAATAATGTTTTTCTGAAAACAGTGTTAAGTAGTAATAAAAAAAAATTTGCAGTAACAGCACAGCAAGTTACTCTTCAAATAGCAGGACGATTCCTCATGTTCAAATTTACGTCAGTTTGAAATTAAGGATTACATCGCGAAGTTTTATGCATGGTATCATTTGACGTGTTAGAGCAATATGAGTGAGTGCAAATTAACGATTCTCCTTGTTTAGTTATAAATTAGTTAGTACTAACTGTAAGCTGGTGGGTTCTCATCATCTAGTCGAGGGGCAGAGGCCTTTTCAAACATCATCAAATCATTGTTTGGAAAAGAATACTTCGCCTTATTTTTATTTTTGACAAATTATTAATAAATTTACTTATCACTAAGTCTATATCACCGCTTGCTAAATTGATTTCAGTTTTATCTCTCGAGAAAACTGTAAATGTGAAAATGATCAAATTTTTTTGACTGTTTCGCAAATTATTGCCAAAAAGTGCTGTAGTATTACAAATTGTCAGTGCCTGTTGGGAGCCAACAGAACAAAATTATTTAATTTTTAATTTCGGTCTTCCAAATTACTCTCCGCAAATTTTTCTCCATTTTTCGCTGGCCAGTGTTAATTGAAATTCGCTAGTCAATTCAAATTGACCACCATTCGAGCTGCCAATTGATATTTATACCAAAATCTCGTTTTAACCAAGCGTTTCAAAAAAATTCTCTGGAGCATCTTAAAACTTTGCTTTTTTTCTAGGCTTTATTTGTTTTGATGACGAAAATGTTTCATTATGTTAAAATTATTCTTATGCCGCAAATCATGAAACCACTGCATTTTAATATCAGTACGCTCAATATTTTGTTTCAAAGAGACTAGAGAAATTGCAAAAAGCAAATATTTTTCAAAAAAGGGAGTCTTGTTTTTTTTCAATAACGCCATGAATTTCTTTAAACCATGCGCTTCTCTGCCAATAATGTTTTTCTGAAAACAGTGTTAAGTAGTAATAAAAAAAATTTGCAGTAACAGCACAGCAAGTTACTCTTCAAATAGCAGGACGATTCCTCATGTTCAAATTTACGTCAGTTTGAAATTAAGGATTACATCGCGAAGTTTTATGCATGGTATCATTTGACGTGTTAGAGCAATATGAGTGAGTGCATATTAACGATTCTCCTTGTTTAGTTATAAATTAGTTAGTACTAACTGTAAGCTGGTGGGTTCTCATCATCTAGTCGAGGGGCAGAGGCCTTTTCAAACATCATCAAATCATTGTTTGGAAAATAATATTTGGCCTTATTTTTATTTTTGACAAATTATTAATAAATTTACTTATCACTAAGTCTATATCACCGCTTGCTAAATTGATTTCAATTTAATCTCTCGAGAAAACTGTAAATGTGAAAATGATCAAATTTTTTTGACTGTTTCGCAAATTATTGCCCAAAAATGCTGTAGTATTACAAATTGTCAGTGCCTGTTGGGAGCCAACAGAACAAAATTATTTAATTTTTAATTTCGGTCTTCCAAATTACTCTCCGCAAATTTTTCTCCATTTTTCGCTGGCCAGTGTTAATTGAAATTTGCTAGTCAATTCAAATTGACCACCATTCAAGCTGCCAATTGATATTTATACCAAAATCTCGTTTTAACCAAGCGTTTCAAAAAAATTCTCTGGAGCATCTTAAAACTTTGCTTTTTTTCTAGGCTTTATTTGTTTTGATGACGAAAATGTTTCATTATGTTAAGATTCTTCTTATGCCGCAAATCATGAAACCACTGCATTTTAATATCAGTACGCTCAATATTTTGTTTCAAAGAGACTAGAGAAATTGCAAAAAGCAAATATTTTTCAAAAAAGGGAGTCTTGTTTTTTTTTCAATAACACCATGAATTTGTTTAAACCATGCGCTTCTCTGCCAATAATGTTTTTCTGAAAACAGTGTTAAGTAGTAACAAAAAAAATTTGCAGTAACAGCACAGCAAGTTACTCTTCAAATAGCAGGACGATTCCTCATGTTCAAATTTACGTCAGTTTGAAATTAAAGATTACATCGCGAAGTTTTATGCATGGTATCATTTGACGTGTTAGAGCAATATGAGTGAGTGCATATTAACGATTCTCCTTGTTTAGTTATAAATTAGTTAGTACTAACTGTAAGCTGGTGGGTTCTCATCATCTAGTCGAGGGGCAGAGGCCTTTTCAAACATCATCAAATCATTGTTTGGAAAAGAATATTTGGCCTTATTTTTATTTTTGACAAATTATTAATAAATTTACTTATCACTAAGTCTATATCACCGCTTGCTAAATTGATTTCATTTTTATCTCTCGAGAAAACTGTAAATGTGAAAATGATCAAATTTTTTTGACTGTTTCGCAAATTATTGCCCAAAAGTGCTGTAGTATTACAAATTGTCAGTGCCTGTTGGGAGCCAACAGAACAAAATTATTTAATTTTTAATTTCGATCTTCCAAATTACTCTTCGCAAATTTTTCTCCATTTTTCGCTGGCCAGTATTAATTGATATTTGCTAGTCAATTCAAATTGACCACCATTCGAGCTGCCAATTGATATTTATACCAAATTCTCGTTTTAACCAAGCGTTTCAAAAAAATTCTCTGGAGCATCCTAAAACTTTGTTTTTTTTCTAGGCTTTATTTGTTTTGTTGACGAAAATGTTTCATTATGTTAAGATTCTTCTTATGCCGCACATCATGAAACCACTGCCTTTTAATATCAGTACGCTCAATATTTTGTTTCAAAGAGACTAGAGAAATTGCAAAAAGCAAATATTTTTCAAAAAAGGGAGTCTTGTTTTTTTTCAATAACACCATGAATTTCTTTAAACCATGCTCTTCTCTGCCAATAATGTTTTTCTGAAAACAGTGTTAAGTAGTATTAAAAAAAATTTGCAGTAACAGCACAGCAAGTTACTCTTCAAATAGCAGGACGATTCCTCATGTTCAAATTTACGTCAGTTTGAAATTAAGGATTACATCGCGGCAAATTTATATTTACTTTTCTCCCTATTTCGCTGGCCAGTGTTATTTGAAATTTGCTAGTCAATTCAAATTGACCACAATTCGAGCTCCCAATTGTTATTTATACGAATATCTTGTTTTAAACAAGCGTTTCAAAAAAAATTCTCTGGAGCATCCTAAAATTTTGCTTTTTTTAGGCTTTATTTGTTCTGTTGACGAAAATGTTTCATTAGTTTATAATTCATCTTATGCCGCAAATCGCGAAACCACTGCTTTTTAATATCAGTACGCTCAATATTTTGTTTCAAAGAGACTAGAGAAATTGCAAAAAACAAACATTTTCCAAAAAAGGGAGTCTTGTTTTTTTTCAATAACACCATGAATTTGTTTAAACCATGCGCTTCTTTGCCAATAATGTTTTTCTGAAAACAGTGTTAAGTAGTAATAAGTAAAAAGTTTGCAGTAACAGCACTGAAAATTACTCTTCAAATAGCAGGACGCTTCTTCATGTTCAAATTTACGTCAGTTTAAAATTAAGAATTACATTGCGAAGTTTTATGTATGGTATCATTTGACGTGATAGAGCAATATGAATGAGTGCACATTAACGATTCTCCTTATTTAGTTATAAATTAGTTAGTACTAACTGTAAGCTGGTGGGTTCTCATCATCTAGTTGAGGGTCAGAGGCCTTTTCAGCCATCATCAAATCATTGTTTGGAAAACAAAATTTCGCCTTATTTTTATTTTTGTCAAATTATTTATAAATTTACTTATTACTAAGTCTATATTACTGCTTGCTAAATTTATTTCAGTTTTTATCTCTCGAGAAAAACTGTAAATGTGAAAATGATCAAATTTTTTTGACTGTTTCGCAAATTATTGCCCAAAATTGATGTAGTATAACAAATTGTCAGTGATTGTTGGGAGCCAACAGAACAAAGTTATTAAATTTTTAATTTTGGTCTTCCAAATTTATATTTATTTTTCTCCATATTTCGCTGGCCAGTGTTATTTGAAATTTGCTAGTCAATTCAAATTGACCACAATTCGAGCTGCCAATTGATATTTATACGAAAATCTTGTTTTAACCAAGCGTTTCAAAAAAAATGCTCTTGAGCATCCTAAAATTTTGCTTTTTTTCTGGGCTTTATTTGTTCTGTTGACGAAAATGTTTCATTATGTGAAGATTCATCTTATACCGCAAATCGTGAAACCACTGCCTTTTAATATAAGTACGCTCAATATTTTATTTCAAAGAGACTAAATAAATTGCAAAAAACAAACATTTTTCAAAAAAGAGAGTCTTGTTTTTTCTTCAATAACACCAAGAATTTGTTTAAACGATGCGCTTCTTTGCCAATAATGTTTTTCTGAAAACAGTGTAAAGTAGTAATAATTAAAAAGTTTGCAGTAACAGCACAGCAAACTACTCTTCAAATAGCAGGACGATTCCTCATGTTCAAATTTACGTCAGTTTAAAATTAAGGATTACATTGCGAAGTTTTATGCATGGTATCATTTGACGTGTTAGAGCAATATGAGTGAGCGCACATTAACGATTCTCCTTGTTTAGTTATAAATTAGTTAGTACTAACTGTAAGCTGGTGGGTTTTCATCAGCTAGTCGTGGGGCAGAGGCATTTTCAAACATCATCAAATCATTGTTTGGAAAAGAAACTTTCGCCCTATTTTTATTTTTGTCAAATTATTAGTAAATTTACTTATTACTAAATCTAAATTACTGCTTGCTAAATTGATTTCATTTTTTAATTCTCGAGAAAAACTGTAAATGTGAAAATGATCAAATTTTTTCGACTGTATCGCAAATTATTGCCCAAGAGTGATGTAGTATAACAAATTGTCAGTGATTGTTGGGAGCCAACAGAACAAAATTATTTAATTTTTAATTTCGGTCTTCCAAATTTATATTTATTTTTCTCCATATTTCGCTGGCCAGTGTTATTTGAAATTTGCTAGTCAATTCAAATTGACCACATTTCGAGCTGCCAATTGATATTTATACGAAAATCTTGTTTTAACCAAGCGTTTCAATAAAAATTCTCTGGAGCATCCTAAAACTTTGCTTTTTTTCTAGGCTTTATTTGTACTGTTGACGAAAATGTTTCATTTGTTAAGATTCATTTTATGCCGCAAATCGTGAAACCACTGCCTTTTAATATCAGTACGCTCAATATTTTGTTTCAAAGAGACTAGATAAACTGCAAAAAAAACAAACATTTTTCAAAAAAGGGAGTCTTGTTTTTTTTTTCAATAGCACCATGAATTTGTTTAAACCATGCGTTTCTTTGCCAATAATATTTTTCTGAAAACAGTGTTTATTATTAATAAATAAAAAGTTTGCAGTAACAGCACAGCAAGTTACTCTTCAAATAGCAGGACCCGGGTCGAGAAAAAAATGCAAAAATATGTAAGATAAGCGGTGAAAAGTTAGTTTTTTCACCGCAAATTTCGTACATAATTTTGCGGTGAAATGCGGTGAATGCGGTGAAATTATGCAAGTTCACCGCTTGACTAAGCAGTGATCTTACAAAAATTCACCACAATTCACCGCTAAAATATGTAATTTCACCGCCCTTACAAGGGTCCGAACCTCTCACCTCCTGTATGTCATCCACTTCTTCTTCCACTGCGCCATCTCTCACTAAATTCTATTATTTTTTCTTTGAATATAAATCGAATTCACTCTACTTTCTGCAAATTATGCGCGGTGTTTTTGTAAGATTTGCAATTTTTAGCGGTGAAATTACATATTTTAGCGGTGAAATGTGGTGAATTTTTGTAAGTTCACCGCTTACTCTAGTGGTGAAATTACATAAATTCACCGCTTAGAAAAAGTGTCAAAAAGATGTAAGATTAAGGGGTAGTTTTAGTGGGAAGGCAAATCTAACAATTCCTCTCACACTCACCATTAATTTCACCGCATTCTTTGCTGATCTCAAACATCTTTAACAATTATTTCTAAGCGGTGAATTTATGTAAGTTCACCACTAAGTTGAGCGGTGAATTTATGTAATTTCACCGCATTCACCGCTTATCTTACAAAAATTGGACACTTTTTTTCGAAGCAGTGAATTTATGTAATTTCACCGCTAAATTCAGCGGTTAAATTATGTAATTTCAGCGGTACCAGGCGATAAAGTTTTTTTCACCACATTCACCGCCTGATTTACGTAATTTCACCGCATTCACCGCTTATCTTACAAAAATTTCCGCATTAACCGCTTATCTTACATAATTTTGCGTTGAATGGCGGTGACACCTCGACCCGGGGAACAGTCTTCATGCTCAAATTTACGTCAGGTTAAAATTAAGGATTGCATCGCGTTAAAATTTTTTGCATCGTATTATTTGACGTGTTAGAGCAATATGAGTGAGTGCACATTAACGATCCTCCTTGTTTAGTTATAAATTAGTTAGTACTAACTGTAAGCTGGCGGGTTCTCATCATCTAGTCGAGGGGCAGAGGCCTTTTCAGCCATCTTCAGTTCTTTGTTTGGAAAACAAAATTTTGCCTTATTTATATTTTTCTCAAATTATTAATAAGTTTACTTATTACTAAGTTTATATTACTGCTTGCTAAATTGATTTCAGATTTTATCTCTCGCGAAAAACTGTAAATGTGAAATTGATCAAAATTTTTTTGACTTGTTAGAAGAGTTTACTAATGATAACGAAATTGATGAAAAATGATTTTAATTATCATAAAATCAAAGACGTTTATTGTGCTTACTATCACAGAAATTGCCCTAAAGTGCAATGTAATCTGGATGTCGGAGTTTAAAAGCATTATTTTGTTATCAGCGTCAAAATGATTCTTTAATCTGTTTTTTTAAATTGCGTTCACAATTGAACACAATGGAAATATGGCTGTGTATTGGAAAACACCAGAAATGTACCAACACGTGACACGGTAAGTTATGGCAACAACAGTGTAATCAAACTAATTAATTGACACTTTGAATTTGGATATCATTAAAATTTAATTAACACACAGATCAGAATCGACAATTTCATCAATCATCATCGTTGTAATAAATAGCTACCTGAGATGGTTGCAAACTAGTCCGAAAGTCCAAAAAATACAGAAGTTTTTGATAAAAATTGGATTTACAACGCAAAAAATCACTGTGTTGCGGATCATAAAATTTTCACATTAGCCATACTAGGTCATACATCATTCTTACTAGTCATACAAGGATCATTCATGATTTCATTAAAAACACACAGTGATTGTAGTAGGAAGTACGTTATGATTGGTAAGACATCTCGCACTTGAGTCTCAGAGCATTCCAGCGTTGAACAGCATATATCAGAAGTAAAAGACCGAGTATTTATAAGTTTCATCATGCGCAGTTTATCCTTATCATGATAAAATCGAAGTTCTTGATTTCACCCAGGCTGTGTTTATCTATTCAAAAACTATTCATGCACCGAAATTATTTTTGAGTAGCATGTCATTTTTTGTAGAATTTAACTTTAATTACTAGAGTAGTACATACGCTCATTTTTAAGCTAGTTTGTTGGTAATTACCACAAAAGCGCACTTAGCTAATTGAGTAGCCACACGAGTAGCCACATAATCTAAAAATTACATGTACGCGCGCAGAAGTTCAAGTTGCCGATAAAACAAACGTTTTTGGCGAGAATTATGCTGAACACATTTTTTTCCATGCAGTAAACACAACTAAAAAACCCCGACTAACCAGAGAAAATTTGGACATGAGCAGAGTACTGGCCATCCACAAAAAATAAAAACAGAATATCTTTAGACTGATTCAGTGGTGATTTGCTGTGACACCATCCTCCAGTATTATAAACAATCAATATTGTATGACTACTATGAAATGGCGACCTGGGTTTCATTTGAAGTAACAAAAACGTTGCAAATAGGTGGTTTAGAAAAAAAAAACTATAGAACTCAGCTGAGAGAACTACTCTATCATAAATCGTGAGCACGAAAAACTTCAATTCGAAAAAATTATCGAAGAAAAAAATGTACTTTGAAGAACACTTGAAACAACAGTGTGCAAGACTTGAAATCCCCATCTCTAAAGCGTCCGTCTTTCCTTTATGGGGTGCCGGATTTAAAAACTGCCAGCATTTTAAGACTTCTAAAGTACGTGTTATAAGGTCAGGTGATGATGCTAAAGGCACTACGCGGATCTCGATTAATGTCTGATTTTCTCAGAGTGAAGTAACCAATATTAGATCTCCCCCAAAAAATTTCCAATGGTTACTTCAATTGCAAAGTTACTGGATTTCCCTTTTTGAACAGTTTATGAAAAATCAAAAGAATCTAGCCGCTGCACCAGCCTTGAACAGACTCGAGTTGCCATTTCATAGTAATCATACTAAGATCATATATTATACCATAGACAATATCTAATAAATCCTAGACAATATCTTAGTATGATCGTAAATGTTTCCATTTTTCACATATGACTTTGCATAATGTTTAAGAAATCATGAATGATCTTCGTATTGAAACAAAGAAACCATAAACAATGCCGTTCGGTTAAACGTCGAATAATTAATATATGATTTTTCTATGAGTACTAAGAAATCATTAATGATCTTAGTATGAAATCCAAGAAATCATATGGGATAATAGTATGTTTGCTGAGAGATTGTTAATGATCTTAGTATGATTTTAAAGACATACGATTAATGTGAACTTTAGGCGAGATTTTTTTGCAGCCCAAAAGAATACAGAAGCTCTGATAGCTAAAAAGATACAAAAAGGTTGCGGATAGGCCAGAACTTAAAAACAAAGCAAAAAAAAACGTAACACCATAAAACATAAAGGCAAGAGAAATATACAACAGAATGGGAGAAGTCCCTATAAGGGAACAAGGAAGGGGGAATCTGGGATTTTTTTGAGGTTTTCTCCCGAATTTCACCTCTAATAAAAATTTGAATGGAAGTATTATTGGAGTAAAATGTATATGACCTTATCAATTGTGTACACTAGGCGCAATTGGTTTTTTTAAAGTGCCAGACATTAATATAAGTCCCCGCAGACCTTCATCGGTTTTCCAGCTGAGCCTCCTTGTTGGTTTTCTTATATATAAATAATAGAAATTTAAATTGTTTTGTAGCTGAATCCTATTGGTTTAACTCTGATTCCTTCTCTGGCCAAAACCCTAACATAAGTAGTAATTAGAGGCCGCTCACACAATAACATCATCTAGATAGCACAATGGTAACAATTCTGAGGTGATATTGAGTTTTTTTAAGGAGCAAAAAATGGCACTACAAAAATTGTTTTGAGACATCTTTATGAATGTTCCAAAACCTTTTTTAGGGATCTTGAATAGAAAAACGCCCCCAGTACTGACGTGGACGGATAGCTAGGTGCATAAAACTGTGTCAAAAATTTTTGCCTGACATTTGAAATTTCTCTCGGAAATTTTGCCGCTGATAACAATATGAATGGTGGCTTATTTAACAATTAATTGTAGGTTAATTTTGATTCGTGTAGTTTATGGCTTCAGAGATATATATTTATAAGGCTTCTATCTCTTGTAACCGGCATTTATTTTTTTACTTATAATCTTAGTATGGTTGTCAAGATTCCATAAGACCATATATGACTTAGTATGTTACTAAGTTGCTTTTGCATCGTTTGGTGGTTTGTTCACCTTTTGGCTCAAAGAATGCTAGGACATGTTGGCTTTATCTATTGTGCTCTATTTTAAAGCATCAATGAATTTTTTTTTGGGATTTTAATATGATTGTTAAGATTCCATATAAGTCATATATGTCTTTTTATGGTTACTAAGAATCATATATGACTTTGTATGATTGCCAAGAAACAATTATGGAGAACAACACGGGGATTTTAGGTCCAATGCTCGCGCAAAAAACAGAAGTTTTCTGTTTTTTTTTAAAAATGTAGTCTGCTTTTTATCTTTGTGAAACTAAAATCTATCGTTTGTCTAATTACGGCAGGCAACAAACAATAACTCAATATAAAGAAATTAACGCGCTTTCCAAATAAGGCTCCAAATGATAAAAAAAATTAAGATTTGAGCCAAGAAATCGAAAAATAGCTAACGGCATCAGCCAACTTGCCTCTTGTGAAAGACTTTTCTCAGGGGCCAACTTGTCGCCTCAGTTAATTTACCAAATTCTTTCAAGATACAGTCCGTGTCGAGTTGGCCTGTGATGTTAGCTGTTGTGTTTTTTAAGCTGAAACTAATATTTTTTGTTTTAGTTGCTTTGAAACCAACTAAATTGTCATCGTGGCTATCACCACCACCCTAAAAGTTGTGGACGTAGTTGTAGGAATATTAGTTCCAGTCCCCCATGGAAAATATCAGTTCTAGAGTTTCTACAAAGCGCTACTCCAACCATGAACTCGGCAGTGGCGTCACAGCGTGACTATGAAAATTTTATCCATAATTGCGGTATCATCCCTGGAAGCTGAACAAATCAAAGGTGGGCTCATTAAATTGCACTGAAAATATTGAAGACTATATTATTTGTGCGAAGTAATGGCATTCTGGTGATCTTTTTAACTTTATCAACTCAATACGTAAAAAACTTTTGTCAGTAATTTAACGTACAAAAAATATTTGATCAAAAGTTTTAACATCAATTTGTTATCGCTGATTGTTTATCGTTTAAATTCCATATGAGAATGTATCATAATTAGAGAAACTCAGTCAAAATAATTAATCTCTTTGGAAGACAAATGTCTTATTTATTAATTCGAATCTTTTCAAGCTGCAGCGAAAAAAACAAAGGCATCAACAAGAGTCTGTCACATGCAAAAAATTACCACGCAAAAATGAATATCAAGGTTTATCTAGAACAACGCAATTTTTGTTACCAACATCTGAGGAAGAGTTTATTGAAGCATTAAAAACAAAAAGCAAATACAGTGTTGATTGCTATGACATAATTTTTTTATAAATCAAACTGCTTGTAATGTGTGAACTCCAATTTTAACACTACCTGTTAACCGACCCTTAACTGAAACCCTTTTCCTGAAAATTTCAAAGAGAATACCACTTTTCAAGGATGGAGATGAAACACAACAGTTGAACTGAAGACCAATATTGTTACAAGTTTCAGAAAAATTTTTTGAAAGACTAATATATGATAGGCTGACTTCCTTCGGTCACACTTTAGCGTTCTATCCGATCGACAGTTTGGTTTCCAAAAAAACAGAAGTAAAGCTGACTGCATTGGATACTTAATTGAAGAGATATGAGATAATATCTCAGATGTTAATAACGCCACAATGCGTACATTCCTTTACTTAAAAACAACTTTTGCCAATCTTGATCAGAGAGACTTGTTGTAAAAACGTAGTTGTTATGGAGAATAAGGGACCAAAGTTGACACTATTGCTCCGCAAAAGACAAAAAAATCTAATAACAAAAATTGGGAAATATGGAGTGCTTCAAAGCTCTATATTGCTTTGGGCCCTCTTAATTCAAAATTTTACGGAAAAAATCTACAAGCCAAAACTTTACGAAAATAATCAACAAGTCAAAAATACAAGCTAGAAAAAGGTTGGCTGACCGCCAGGAGATTTTGATAACAAGTCATGATTGGCTTTCAGAAAACAAGTTGACTCAATACAACAAATCTAAATATTTGGCGAGGCCGAGGTCGAGGACATAGCCTAAACGGAAATTGGATATCAAGTTGACAATAAATTATCAGAAAAATATGTCAACGGAAATTTTTTCAATTAATTGAGAGTTGCGACAAAAGATTGAACTTCAATGAACGCAATTAAAAAACGATTTCAAATCGAAAACCTTTGCACATATTTTTTAGATTAGGAAAAGTTTTGACTACGAACAAGCTGATTGGAGCATAAAGTTTATCCGTTTGACTAGCTGCACAATATTGTTTGCTGGTATAATGAAAAGCAGCTTTAGAAATTATCGATTGTTTTGTTTCTAAAGTTAACAGTATTGAATCATTTTTTCGAGAAATAAGTGTGAATTTGATAAGGTTTCATAGAAAATCAAATCAAATCTTTCCTGCTTTGGACTTAGAAGTGTCTGATCTTGCAAAATTAACCATAAAGATAATAAAAAAAGAGTGCACTTTGGTCTGTTCAAAGTTATCTTTGAAACTTTTTTTAGAAAGCAAAAAACTAATTAAAGATGCGAAAATTCGCGATCAACATTAAGAGTTAAGTTGTGGTTAGCCAAATTTTCTAATACTGCAGAATTTCTCACCCACAAAATTTGTGGTGGCTGAGCATACTAACTCAACAAATAAAATGAATTGCGCTTCAAAGCCATTGCAAGCAGTGAAGTCACAATAGCATGACAAGCGGAATTTAATGCTATATTCTATCGAAGCCATCTGGATTTGTTCACTCTGCGATATTATAAGTATGTAATGAAGTGTAACTTGAAGTCAAACATGAAGTGTAACTGAAATTCAAGCTCGAAATACACTACTGTTCCCACAGCTTCACGTGTTCACAATCACACGAATTGAGATCAAACTGAGTAAGCGATATCCAATTTGGTATTTCAGATTCGATGAATTTTGCTATTTTCTCATCAATTCAGAGAGTGCGGGGCACCTTATAAAGTATCCCGAACCCCAACCTCACTATTTTTAGAGAATCTTACACAATAGTGATCTACATCAAATCAGAGATGCTATTTTGACGTGTACGGCAGTGTAAATAGAGCTTGAAAAACTACGAAAATCAGTTGAAATTTGCAATTTTGGTTATATTAAACTGACATACAGTGCGTATTGAATCACACGTTTTGAGCTGTAAACTAATTGTTATCATAATATCTTTCTGTAGATCATATTGGTGATTGTACAGTTACAACTTGAAATTGATTTATTGAAAATAAAAATAACTTTGATATTCTCAATATTTCCTTCTGAGGAACGAAGTTCCTAAGTAAGAGAAACTTTGTGCAAAGTACATAGTCAGTTGCTCTTCTTTTTTTTTAATGAAAAGTTTTCTTGTTAGACGTTGGTGTTATTGAAACGAATAGAGGGACTTGCTAACATTTGATTATAAAAATATTAGTATTATCAGATTTTCGACTGGTAAAAAATCCTGTTTAACAACTAATATATGTAGCTTGTTGAAACTTTGCATAGTTGAAGTCACATTATAGGGCTAAAAATTGTAGGAACGGGAATTCTCATATTCGGTTTATAAATTGAATTATTGATATACAGCAGAGCTGAGCAATTAGTTATTAAGACCAATAGTGCAACAAGTAATGCAATCGTAATCTAGAGTATAGTGGATAATACAGATCAGAAAACTAATTTGCAAAAACACAATATCGGGACAGATTTGAAACCGTTGAAACGAATTGGGCGGAGTAAAGGTTTCTTTGAATTGATAGGAGAGCAGCCGTTACATTGGTCCGCCAATCCGGGCAATGGGAGGTAAACTGTGAGGGCAACAACAACTACCCAACGGACAAACCAGTTACTAAAACAGTAAAAAATGGAGCAACAGCAACCAGCCAACATACGAAGAATGTTTCGGAAACTTCTTCAGCAAATTAAAGGCCCGAGGAAAGGATGAATAAATTAGATATCGAATTTAAAACCAAGGTGCGACTAAGACAAGCAGGGTTCGAGCAGAGAAAGCTAGAGCTGGATAAGCAAATGAAGGAACTGGAAACCAAGCATCAACCACTGGAGGAGGAGCGTGAGCTATAGCGCAAAGTGAAGAAAACAGCATAAGAAAATAAAGGTGCTCGTTCTCAACCAACCATTGCTCGGGACAAATCACCCTTCAACTGGAACCCAAAGAAGAGAGATATCTCAGCCTGTGCCAGTAGGATCGACAACCTTCTAACACCAGATCGATCAACAGTTCGCTTAGAAACAACCACTGAAGTGAACAGGCATAGTCACTTCTCACGATATCGCAGTTCAGGAGACCGGTCCTCAATTGTTGAAGACCGAAACGTTTCCCCCAGGGCTGGTCTACGACACAGCAGTGGTTATTCAGGTAGCAGTAACCTACCAAAGCCCAAGCTGGACAACTTCGATGGAAACCCCCTCGAATGGCCGGAGTGGTCTAGTATGTTCATTGCCACAGTGGATCAACGACCAATACCACACTCAGAGAAGATGAGCCAATTGAGGATTCTGTTGACAGGCAGCGCAAGTTCAGCCATCTCTGGAATGGGCTATTATGGACAGTTCTATGCTGCTGCACGGAGCATTCCAGAGAATATTTGGGAGGCCTCATGTGATCATTGATGCACAATTGGAGATTCTTTGCGAAGAAAGTCAGATGAAGCCTAACAAATCAACAGGTCCAATCGGTTTCTCAGTTATTGCTTAGAACTTTGTGAATGTCCACAAAAAGTACAAGCAGATTGTTGATCTGCAACCATGCTTTGCTCGACACTGTATATGGCAGTAGATAAAATGCCTCAAGTTCTTAAAGAGAAGTGGTTGTTCTATGTTGATGATAAAGATGAAGATTGGTCTGATCTGATTATGTTTGAAAAGTGGCTATCTAGGATGGCGTTCGTGCATGAAGAGTTTTCAGCATTCAAGGTAGAATGAAGAGGAGATCGAAGAAGCCCAAATAGAGACAAACGGTTCTCGAAAACACCGAACTTCAGTGCAAGGTCGAACGTGAAGGAAACGAAGCAAACGCAAAGTAATCACTGTCCACTAGCTGATTGCACTCATAAAAAAATTTGGACCTTTCCACTATTCAAGAATATGTGTGTGAAGGATGAGGACCGGTACGCAGCAGTGAGGAAGCAACGCTTATGTTACGATTGTCTAGGCAAAGGACATGGAATAAAAGATTGTAAAGTCAATGCATGTGGTATCAATGGATGCATCAAGAAGCACAATCAATTGCTACACAGGGAAAACCAAATGAACAGGCACCTTTGGGAAAGAAAGTTATTTGCCACATCATACAGTACTAAATTCGAACAAGCTTGGCAAAGTAAGACGTGTTCGCAATGCTGCCTCAAAATTCAATGATGTATGCCTAAATGACAAGCTGCTAGTAGGACCTGATTTGCTATAAGGGTTGATTGGAACAACTTTCAGATACTGTGAAAGACCAATAACCTGACAGCTGACATCGAATCGGTGTTTCTACAAGTGAAAGCTCCCGAATAAGATAAAATTTGCTTGAGGTTCTTATGGCGTCCAAGAACTAATGAATCTGCTCAGATATACGAACATCGGCGTCATGTTTTTGGAGCTAAGAGTTCTCCAGATTGTCGAAATTATGATCTTAAGCGAGTGGGACTAGATAACAAAAAAGAGTATCCAATCGCAGCAAAAGCAATAAAGAATCACTTCTACATGGACGATTTCATTAAATTGGTAGAAATACCTGAAGAAGCAATTGAAGTTCTACAACCTCTTCTCACAAAATGTGTGCGAAAGAAGAGGATAAGCAACAACGAGGCAGTTACCGAAGCAATCCCAGAAGACTTGAAGTGAATCATTTACACGAAACAAGTCGAAGCGGAACCCGATACGGAGGGATCCTCAGTGCTATGACTACAACCGACTGTTACTGACGATGTTCTTCAAGTGTGCAGAGGTACGAACAAAAAATTTGAAGCACCTATAATCCAGAGGAAGATTTTGTCATTTGTCTCTTCAGTATTCGAAACGATCGGATTGTTCGCTCCGTTCAGTGTTCACCTGAGTCTACTTCTGAAAGGCATCTGGACTAATAATGGACTGTGGCCTATCTACGATGTGTGTAGTGGCCTATCTACGATGTGTGCAGTGACAATTCTACGTTTACAACCAAATGAAAACTCAATTGACTTAGCCTTTGTCATTGAAAAAAGCAGAGTGGCACCGATAAAGCATCTTTCAATACCACGATTGGAATTGCAAGCGGCAGTCATGGCAGTGAGGTTGAAAGAACAAATAGTCAAGGAACATGAAATGAAGATAAATAGTTGCAGCTTTTGGTCAAACTCAACTACAGTATCGCAGTGGATACACAGTTCTCATTGTAAGCAACAATTTTATGTAGCCAATTAAGTTGCAAAGATACTAGATACAACTGATGTTTCGAATTAGAAACATGTGAGCGATATCAACATCCCTGCGGACATTGGCACCAGAGCAATCAGCATTGAAGAACTCAAAGGAAGTGAGTGGGTCACTTAGCCGGCCTGGTTGAAACAACCAGAAAATGAATGGCCAGAGCAAGTGAACCTAATTTTTGCCTCAGATGAAGATAATATACCGCCATTAGTCTTCGCGATACATGCTGAAGAAAAGAAAGCCGATATTCAGTGGGAACGATTCAGTAACTTAAACAGCCTGGTGAATACCGTGGCATGCATACAACGGTCATTGAGCATATACGAGCCAGCAGCACTTTTAGTCATCATTGAAGAAAGAGAAAAAGCAAAGGCAATTATCTTCAAGTTACTACAGCGAGAACAGTTTGGCGAAGAGATGAAATCTCTGAAAGCTGAAAACAAAATTCCAAAAGGGAGCAAAATCCTCCAAATCTCACCTTTCTAGATGAAGAAGGACTTATTCGCGCCAAAAGCAGAATAGGCCAAGTCAATTGGTCTTCAACGCAAAGCATCCAAAATTGCTACATTGGAAACATCATGCGGTTGAGTTGTTCTTGCGAAATTAGCACAAGGACAATCAACACGAAAGCACTGAGCACATAAAAACATTGTTCAGCAGAAGATACTGATCCTAGGCATAAAAAACTCCTCCAGATCAATACCTGCAGAATGGGCAGAGCTCAAACGATAGCACCAGTAATGGCCGATCTACCCGAAGAGCGGTTAGATGTTTCAATAGCCTTTACATATGTTGAAGTTGACTAAATTGGTCCATTCACTGTGAAGACTGGGCAAAGAAAAGAAAAGCTATAGTGCTGTTTGTTCACTTGTCTAACTATGAGAGTGGTGCAGAAGTGGTACCCAAGTTGGACACAGATAGTTGTCTCAATGCAATCATACGATTTATTGCGCGAAGAGGCAATACTTTGTTGGTGCTGAAAGAGAGTTCACAGAATACGTTGCTGCATGGAACAAAGAAGGGATCGAAGATCATCTAATTCAACGTGGAATCTGATGGAAGTTCAACCAAATCCAGAACGTTTGCTTACCCTTACTACCATGAGCGGGAAAATTTGTGGATCAACGAAAGCTTGGCAACAAGGACGTTTGCTTAGCCTATCTACCATGCGTGGGAGAACTTGTGTATCATTGAAGGCTCTTCCCACAAACTCAAGTCTATGCAAATCTCATATGGGACAAATTTCGTAAAGAATATCTGTCAATGCAGTACAACCGGCAAAAATGGCGATTTTACGGCGAACGAAATCGGTTTCTCAGTTATTGCTTAGAACTTTGTGAATGTGCACAAAAAGTACAAGCAGATTGTTGATCTGCAACCATGCTTTGCTCGACACTGTATATGGCAGTAGATAAAATGCCTCAAGTTCTTAAAGAGAAGTGGTTGTTCTATGTTGATGATAAAGATGAAGATTGGTCTGATCTGATTATGTTTGAAAAGTGGCTATCTAGGATGGCGTTCGTGCATGAAGAGTTTTCAGCATTCAAGGTAGAATGAAGAGGAGATCGAAGAAGCCCAAATAGAGACAAACGGTTCTCGAAAACACCGAACTTCAGTGCAAGGTCGAACGTGAAGGAAACGAAGCAAACGCAAAGTAATCACTGTCCACTAGCTGATTGCACTCATAAAAAAATTTGGACCTTTCCACTATTCAAGAATATGTGTGTGAAGGATGAGGACCGGTACGCAGCAGTGAGGAAGCAACGCTTATGTTACGATTGTCTAGGCAAAGGACATGGAATAAAAGATTGTAAAGTCAATGCATGTGGTATCAATGGATGCATCAAGAAGCACAATCAATTGCTACACAGGGAAAACCAAATGAACAGGCACCTTTGGGAAAGAAAGTTATTTGCCACATCATACAGTACTAAATTCGAACAAGCTTGGCAAAGTAAGACGTGTTCGCAATGCTGCCTCAAAATTCAATGATGTATGCCTAAATGACAAGCTGCTAGTAGGACCTGATTTGCTATAAGGGTTGATTGGAACAACTTTCAGATACTGTGAAAGACCAATAACCTGACAGCTGACATCGAATCGGTGTTTCTACAAGTGAAAGCTCCCGAATAAGATAAAATTTGCTTGAGGTTCTTATGGCGTCCAAGAACTAATGAATCTGCTCAGATATACGAACATCGGCGTCATGTTTTTGGAGCTAAGAGTTCTCCAGATTGTCGAAATTATGATCTTAAGCGAGTGGGACTAGATAACAAAAAAGAGTATCCAATCGCAGCAAAAGCAATAAAGAATCACTTCTACATGGACGATTTCATTAAATTGGTAGAAATACCTGAAGAAGCAATTGAAATTCTACAACCTCTTCTCACAAAATGTGTGCGAAAGAAGAGGATAAGCAACAACGAGGCAGTTACCGAAGCAATCCCAGAAGACTTGAAGTGAATCATTTACACGAAACAAGTCGAAGCGGAACCCGATACGGAGGGATCCTCAGTGCTATGACTACAACCGACTGTTACTGACGATGTTCTTCAAGTGTGCAGAGGTACGAACAAAAAATTTGAAGCACCTATAATCCAGAGGAAGATTTTGTCATTTGTCTCTTCAGTATTCGAAACGATCGGATTGTTCGCTCCGTTCAGTGTTCACCTGAGTCTACTTCTGAAAGGCATCTGGACTAATAATGGACTGTGGCCTATCTACGATGTGTGTAGTGGCCTATCTACGATGTGTGCAGTGACAATTCTACGTTTACAACCAAATGAAAACTCAATTGACTTAGCCTTTGTCATTGAAAAAAGCAGAGTGGCACCGATAAAGCATCTTTCAATACCACGATTGGAATTGCAAGCGGCAGTCATGGCAGTGAGGTTGAAAGAACAAATAGTCAAGGAACATGAAATGAAGATAAATAGTTGCAGCTTTTGGTCAAACTCAACTACAGTATCGCAGTGGATACACAGTTCTCATTGTAAGCAACAATTTTATGTAGCCAATCAAGTTGCAAAGATACTAGATACAACTGATGTTTCGAATTAGAAACATGTGAGCGATATCAACATCCCTGCGGACATTGGCACCAGAGCAATCAGCATTGAAGAACTCAAAGGAAGTGAGTGGGTCACTTAGCCGGCCTGGTTGAAACAACCAGAAAATGAATGGCCAGAGCAAGTGAACCTAATTTTTGCCTCAGATGAAGATAATATACCGCCATTAGTCTTCGCGATAAATGCTGAAGAAAAGAAAGCCGATATTCAGTGGGAACGATTCAGTAACTTAAACAGCCTGGTGAATACCGTGGCATGCATACAACGGTCATTGAGCATATACGAGCCAGCAGCACTTTTAGTCATCATTGAAGAAAGAGAAAAAGCAAAGGCAATTATCTTCAAGTTACTACAGCGAGAACAGTTTGGCGAAGAGATGAAATCTCTGAAAGCTGAAAACAAAATTCCAAAAGGGAGCAAAATCCTCCAAATCTCACCTTTCTAGATGAAGAAGGACTTATTCGCGCCAAAAGCAGAATAGGCCAAGTCAATTGGTCTTCAACGCAAAGCATCCAAAATTGCTACATTGGAAACATCATGCGGTTGAGTTGTTCTTGCGAAATTAGCACAAGGACAATCAACACGAAAGCACTGAGCACATAAAAACATTGTTCAGCAGAAGATACTGATCCTAGGCATAAAAAACTCCTCCAGATCAATACCTGCAGAATGGGCAGAGCTCAAACGATAGCACCAGTAATGGCCGATCTACCCGAAGAGCGGTTAGATGTTTCAATAGCCTTTACATATGTTGAAGTTGACTAAATTGGTCCATTCACTGTGAAGACTGGGCAAAGAAAAGAAAAGCTATAGTGCTGTTTGTTCACTTGTCTAACTATGAGAGTGGTGCAGAAGTGGTACCCAAGTTGGACACAGATAGTTGTCTCAATGCAATCATACGATTTATTGCGCGAAGAGGCAATACTTTGTTGGTGCTGAAAGAGAGTTCACAGAATACGTTGCTGCATGGAACAAAGAAGGGATCGAAGATCATCTAATTCAACGTGGAATCTGATGGAAGTTCAACCAAATCCAGAACGTTTGCTTACCCTTACTACCATGAGCGGGAAAATTTGTGGATCAACGAAAGCTTGGCAACAAGGACGTTTGCTTAGCCTATCTACCATGCGTGGGAGAACTTGTGTATCATTGAAGGCTCTTCCCACAAACTCAAGTCTATGCAAATCTCATATGGGACAAATTTCGTAAAGAATATCTGTCAATGCAGTACAACCGGCAAAAATGGCGATTTTACGGCGAACGAAACCCTTAAAGAAGTCAACCTCGTTTGGTTGATCGGAGACAGCAATAAGCGTGGATATTAAACTCTAGGTTGAATTACTGAGACCATCGACGGGTCTGACAGTGTGATTCGATCAGCGATAGTTCGAACGAAAGACGGAGTTTGCAAGAGACCAGTAGTGAAGCTCGCCTCAGTACACCCGGGAAGAGAAATTTCCATGATGGGAAATTAGGACCAGCGAAGTTGTGCCCGCGCTTTTTATTTCAACAAATAAATTGAATAGCGCTTCAAGGCTATTTCAAGCAGTGAAGTCACAATAGCATGACAAGCGAGATTTAATACTATATTCTATCGAAGTCATGTGGATTTGTTCACTTTGTTCAACATTTCTATTTAGTAACTATTATAAGTACGTAATCGTCCTACATGAAGTAAAACTAAAACTCAAACGTGAACTACACTACTGTGGCCACCGATTCACGCGTTTACAATCACACGAATTGAGATCAACTTGAGTAAGCGATACCCAACTTGGTATTTCAGATTCGAGGAAATCTGCGATCAATTCAGAGAGTGCGGGGCACCGTATAAAGTATCCCGAACCCCAACCTCACTATTGTTAGAGAATTTTACACAATAGTGATCTACATCAAATCAGAGATGCTATTTTGACGTGTACAGCAGTGTAAATAGAGCTTGAAAAACTACCGAAATCAGTTGAAATTTGCGATTTTGGTTATATAAAACTGACGTACAGTGCGTATTGAATCAAACTTTCTCCAACGGTAAATTATTTCTTAAAGTGTTTTGTTTCTGTTGATCATATTAGCGATTCACAGTTAAAACTTAATTTTGACTTATTGAAAAGAAAATTAACTTTGATATTCTCAATCTTTCCTTCTGAGGAACGAAGTTCCTAAATAAGAGAAAATTTGCGTAAAGCACATAGTCAACTGCTCTTACTAGCTTCAACGAAGCGTGCTCTAGTTCGATATTGGTGTTATTGAAACCAATAGAGAGACTTGCTAACATTTAGTATAGAAAAATATTTTTTTAATCAGATTTGCAACTGGTAAAAGATCCTGTTTTACAACTACTAACTGTAGCATGTTGAAATTTTGCATAGTTGTAGCCATGTTGTAGGGCTATAATTTACAGGAACGGGAATTCTTAAGTTCTGTTTTTAATTTGAGTTATTAACAAAACCTCAACAAAATTTGACTGTTTCAATTTGATTTATTTTGTTATTCTGATAGAAACAAATTTGTTATACAGCAAAGCTGAGCAATTAGTTATTGAGACCAATAGTGGATTAGGTAATTCAATGATAATCTACAGTTTAGCGGATAAAACAGATCACAAAAATTAACAGCAAAAACAAAATTTCCGGACAGGTTTGAAACCGCTGAAACGAACTGCGCGGTGTAAAGTTTTGCTCGACTTTTGTAGGAGAGCAGCCGTTGCAGAATGGAAAGACGCACGAAAAACTATAGTATAGAATAGTATAGTACAGTATAGAACAATTTTCGAAAAAATTTTCTAGACAGTTATAGTTTAGTAAATCATGAAAATAAGAGAATGGGTTGAATTAGATACCGTAACTTTTTCTCCCTCTGAGGAACCTTAACTTTTTCTCACTGCGGCTGATTGCTTTTTTTAAAATCATTAAGATGAACCGTTCTCTGCATATGATCCTCTGAGACTTTTGAAAACGGGTGAATGGCCTAATAGTGATCTCCCGGTAGTCTTGTTGATTTATGTTTTAACTGAATGTCATCATTGTATATTTTCAGTGGACCCGAAAAAAAACAATTTACTATTTTTAACGTTTCCAAGAATCTCCCAACTTTTGCTAAAGGGGTTTGCTAAAAGGAATTTAGTGTTTTTAACCAATAGGAGAGTTAGGTTCGCATATGTTTGCATACTATTTTAAACTCAAGGTTGTGGGTCAAGCTATGTTATGGCAATTAGCCAAACTGGCTTTTAAACTGAAAATTTTCCAGCAGTTAGATCAGTTGCGTCGCAACCATAACCAGCCCGCGATGTTTGGATTGTATCCTGGAGCGCATGATAGGCATGACCGTGAACAGCGGTTCACTATCTAGCTTACGGTAAAATAAGCCAAACTGAATATAACCTAAGTAGATGTGGACCTACCAGAAATTGTATGTCGCTAGGAGTCATTTCTTTTTTGACACCCCTAGAGGAGAAATTTTTGGTTTATAAACATTAAACATAAGAAGTTATCGGTATCCTTGTTTTTTCTAGCCAAAAAGGACTAAAGTTTCTATGATTTTTTAGTCGGCATCATCGTTTTTGCGCTGTTTTTAAAATAAGAAAGATTTGGAAGATTCAAGAAATTTTTATTTCTTCAATTATTTTTGAGAACGTATCCCTGTATTTTTGAGAGGTATCTTCGTTTTTTTCTAGCCAAAAACGACAAAAGATTCTATGATTTTTTAGTCGGCAGCATCGTTTTTGCGCTGTATTTAAAATAAGAAAGATTTGGAAGGTTCAAGAAATTTTTATTTCTTCAATTATTTTTGAGAACGTATCCTTGTATTTTTGAGAGGTATCTTCGTTTTTTTCTAGCCAGAAACGACAAAAGATTCTATGATTTTTAAGTCGGCAGCATCGTTTTTGCGCTGTATTTAAAATGAGAAAGATTTGGAAGGTTCAAGAAATTTTTATTTCTTCAATTTTTTTTGAGAACGAGCAAAAGAATCATTTTCTATAATTTTGCACATTTTTTCAGATGTTTTTTTAAGAAGTGCGTATGAAATTCCTGCAGGAGAACTCCTTCGTTTGACTACATTTTAAACAGATAAAAATAACATTTCCTTAAAATACCGACGATCTCTTACGCTTTAATGCCAAACATACCGAATCTTCTAAGACTGAACATATCGAATCTCTCTAGAGGCCAAAACAACGGTATTAAGTCTTTCTTACGTTCGAAACCGACAATGCCGAACAAACCGAACGCTTTCTTAAGTTTGAAACCGAATATACCGAAGATTTTTAACAAATTTTTCGTCGTTTTTGTTCGGTCTTCTCAACTAGGGACGGATTATCGTTCTGTTTGTGTCTGATTTTACAATTTTTAGACTGTATTTTAAATTGGTCCTGCTGGCTGGATTTTGTCTGAAGGTTTATTGAACGTTCCTTCGTGCTTTACTCAAAATTTGCTTATAAGAGAACAATTGATGATTTCGTTAACAACATATATAAGTCTGAATTTCAAAGTTTCAAATTCAATTTACCTTTACATTCAGTAAGTCATTTATCAGAGTGAACATGGCACAAATTGATAAGGGACAGAACGCAGACAAAAACAGAATAACTTTATTCCTGCCTAGGCTGAGATCAAATTGCTACTGTTATGATGCTTTTTCGGGTAGTCTGAGGATGTACGGGCCGTTGTACTTCAAAGCAAAGATTTAGTTCCTCTATTTTTATATCTTTTATTTGCAAAAGTAACGAAGTGTTCTGGGAGCAGAGAGGAAATGATAAAATCATCCATCAGTTTCTGTTGATCAACTAGCTTATAAGATCGATTTGACAATAGTGAATTCACAAACTTTGGTTTCAGCGGTAAATAAGCATGGAAAGAAATGAACTAAAGTTAGAAATCAAATCAAGCAAAAGTCAAATTAAGAAATATTGAAATATTGAAGCTTGAGCTTCAACACTCCGCGACGAGAGGAGGGCGAGCTTTAAAATTAGGGCTGAACCTGAATACTCTGGTAATAAATTAAAAACTATTATAAAACACATTGAGTTTGGGACTTGTAATCTCTTTCGTAGTTGTTGATCTTCTCTTTGCATTGTAAGCTGCGTTGTTTGTTAGATTATCTTGTGAGCTGCTGGTTACTTGATTTGGAATGGATCGGTTTGATCTATTTGGCTTCTAATGTTGTTCTGAGTTGCAATTCGCCATCTCGCTCGCGGTGGCTTGACATCTAAAAGTTAATTGGAATGTTTTGACAAAATGCACAATCCTCCCACACAACGAGAGGAAAGGGTTACCAATTTTATTGAATGTTGGATGACTAGTTATCCGGAGGTGAATAAGTGAAACATTTGGTGATAATGATAATGAAGTTTGGAATTATGTTGGGTTCGTTGCAACGCTCCTTGGGTTGATCAGTTCTTCTTCATCTATGACTCTTGACAGTTTTACTGCAGCGCGAGTTAGTGTACCTGTTGCGACGTGAATTTCAAATGACCTTGGTATTCCGTCGGCTCTGTAATGACATTTCGTTATCCGTCCGAGGGGCCAAATACCTCTTGGCGTAAATTCGTTCAGAATCCAGACTAAATCGCCCGTTTTTAGTTGTTTCGACTGTTCTCTCCATTTTGTTCTGCTTATTAGGTCTTATGTGTACTCTCTTTGAAACCTTTTCCAGAAGTGGCCCAAAAGCGTTTGAGTATAAATTATATCTTTCTTCCTGAAAGTTTTCAATTTCGCTGTGAGGGGGCTAAGGCTAGATGTGGTCGTCTAAGAATGAAGGGGTTGGGTGTTAGGTCTTCATCGTCGTTGTTATCAGAAGAAACGTAAGTTATGGGGCGGGAGTTTAGGATGCCTTCCGTTTCTGTCACAATTGTTTGGAAAGTTTCCACTTTCAGTTGCTGACTTCATAAGACTTTGAGAAGAGTTCTCTTCGCTGTTTGAATTGTTCTTTCCCATACACCTCCGAAGTGTGCAGCAAGCGGCGGATTCATTTTCCAAACTACGTTTTGCTGCGATAATTGTTGAGTAATATAGGAGTTGTCAATGCTGATATTATCCAAATTCATGAGCTTTTTCGATGCTGTAAAATTTGTTCCGTTGTCAGAGATTATTATCTCTGGGTATCCTCTTCTTGATACAAAACGTCTAATTGCAAGTAAACAATTGTCGGTGTCTAGACTATGGCAAACTTCCAAGTGCACTGCACGGGTTACTAAACAGTTGAAAATGCAGTTGTACTGTTTTTCAAGCTTGAGAGAATTATCTTCAATATAGAAAGATCCAAAGTAACCTAATCCTACATTTATGAATGGGTTTCGTTTTTCGGCGTCAGCAAAGCGAAAGAGCGGAAGATCAGACATCATTGGCGTAATATTCTGAGCTTTCCATCTGCGGCATATAAAACATGTCGGGCTGAGTCTTCTTAGGAACCTTCGAAGACCAATGATTAAAAACGTCTGTTGCAGGTGCGCTCTGACAAACTCCGTTCCCATGTTTTGACAGCTGTTAGTGTGAGCGTCTTGAACAATTAACAGAGTGACATGGTCTTTGATGTCCAGTATTATGGTGTGTTCGTGATACCAAGGTATTGGCGCATGTCTCAACCTTCCTTTGGCTCGCAAAACTCCATTTCTATCCAAAAATGGTTTGAATTGAAGAGCTGCATCTCGGGGTTCAAGTTGTTTTTCAGTTTGCATTCTATTAATTGTTTTTCCAAAAGTGTTTTGTTGTGAAATCTTTATGAGGTAAATTTGAGCTTTATTCTGACTGTTTAGAGTATCTCTTTTCCGCAAAATGTTTGTTGCTTTGTATACTGTTGTTGTCCGTCTGAGCAATCGTTTCCATTTTGAAATTGTTGTTGGTTCTATGACAGGGTTCACACACTTAGGTAATACTAAATTTGTCGTTGTTAAAAACTTTAATTGATCAAAGTTCCAGTGTTCAGGGTCTTGAAAAAGAAATTTTGGTCCTTGTAGCCAATTCTCTTCGAGCTCTGTTGGTTTCAAACCTCTGGTTCCATGGTCGGCAGGGTTGATATTTCCGGGTATATGTTCCCATTCGTGCGCTTAAAAATGTTCCAAAATTTTGTTGACACGGTTAGCTACGAAAATGTTTTGTCGTTTGTCTGAGTTTATCCATCCTAATGTTGCAGTACTATCCGTCCAGAAGTGAACTGAGGAAAAATTTAATGTCATTTCTGTGACTACAAAACTAGCTAGATCGGCTCCCATTGTGGCTGCCTCTAATTCAAATTTAGGTATACTTGTGTTTTTTATGGGGGCTACTCGGGACTTGCTAATGACATAATGACATAGTTCACAACGACATTCCCTTCAGTAGTTGTAGATCTCATATAAATAACCGCTGAAGTTGCTATATTTGAAGCATCTGTGAAGATGACTGGTTGTTGACTGGTCGTTGGTCTTGTTACAAGGCATCTTTTTGTTGTAATTTCTCGCATGCTGTTGAATTCGTAAATCCATTTCTTCAGGTCAATATGAAATTCGGCTCGTACTTCTTCGTCCCATTTCTTGCCTTGTTTTATGACTGCTTGAAAAAGGCTTCGAATTCGTAACGCAAATGGCGTTATCATCCCCAAGGGGTCGAAAAGTGAAGCTGCTATTGACAAGAGTTGTCTTTGTTGTAATCGTTTAATTTTGATGTCTAAATTGGGTTTCCTAAATATGAAGGTGTCGTTTTTGACATCCCACTTCTGTCCCAAAACTCGTTGCGTTAATTCTGTATCTCTTTCAGTGTTTTCAATTAAAGGAAAACTCGAATCGTTGCTGAAGAATTTTGTTAAGTTGAATCCTCCTTTTTCAGTGTTTGTTTGATGCATGTTGTCTGTTCAATTGCTTCTTCTGTTGTCTGGAAACTCTGTAAAAAGTTGTCCATGTAAAAGTTATTCATTATTGGCTGGCTTCGGGTGACACGTGGTGATTATCGATGGCACGTTTTCGTAGTACATAGATAGCTGACGAGGGCAAGCAAGTTGCACCAAAAATGAGGAGCTTGTATTTGTATATTGTTTCGGTGTTGTTTTTGCACCATAGAAACCTTAATGCGTCTTGATCTCCTTTCCTAACTGCTATATGCATAAATATCGCTTCTATGTCTCAAGTAACTGCTATGGCAAACCGTCGAAAGCGTGGTAGGGGTCCATCAAAACTTCAGAGAAGATCTGGTCCAATTAGAAGCGCTTTATTCAATGAATGTGCTTTGTAAATTGATGCTGCGTTTGTTACACGACGAATCTTTTTCTTCTGTTTGTGCTGTACTGGATGTTGAGGAAGATACCACAGTTGGCTGCATGTTGGGGAAGGTTCTCGGTTCGTCTCCTCAACGTAACTTTTTACAATGTCGTTCTGAATTAAGCAGCTGTAGGTGTCGGCTAACTCTCTGTCTTCATTGAGGCGATTTTCCAATGATCGTAGTTGGGCTTTTGCTAGAAAGTAATTGTTACGTAATTGTATGTTTTGTTTCCAGGGTAGTCCAATCTCATACCTCTCTTCGTTATGTTTTACTGTATCCTCGAAAATTTGTAGGGCTTTCTTGTCTTCTTGGTTTATTGTATTAGGTGAGGCTCTTGTTGTGCTTGTTCCTTCTCAAATCCAAATTAATTGGAGCCTGTCTTCGTTCAATATCGTCTCTTCTGACTTAACCCTATTGAACAAGGTTATATTATGATTGCATTTGTTCTTCTCTGTAAGTTGTCTATACTTGATTGGGAGTGGTCATGTTGTTGTCCATCCTAATTGTGTGGGAACTCCGTACGTTGTTCCCGGTGGTCCGATTGTGTACTTGAGTGGAACTCTTGCTGTAAAAGCATCGGTTCCTATCAGAATACCCATTCTGTTGTCTCTGATTTGAGGAAAATTGATACCGCTGAAATGACCGAAATCCTTACAAGCGCTGTTGAGCATCTGAATAGGCACCGTCGGCATTTGAACGTCTGTGGTAGAAGTCGCAAACACTGGTAAGTTAATGATAGGTCCACTGCTGCCGATGGCTCCAATTCCAAGAAAAATTTCAGTTGTTTCTATCTTGTGTTCTTGGTATAGTGATGCTACGGGGATTGTAACAGACTTCCTATCACTAATTCCTAAAGCATCTGCAATTGTCCTGGTAATTTGCGTATTGTCATCTCCACTGTCAAGGAGAGCGTAAGTTTCAATGGAGACTGTCTCCGAAAACACTGTTACCGGTATTGCTTGGAGCTGAACATGTGGGCGGATCCAACTGCTCGGCTGGTTATTACTGCAGGTGTAATTCTGGTGTCGGCTATTGCTGCCTGTGACACTTTGCAAGTTTTGGTCTGTTGAGTGCTGATTTTGTTGGTTAAAGTTTCCCGATGTTGGCTGCTGTTTCTGCAAATTGGATGTATTGGGCACTTGATGTGATTGCCCGTAATAGAAGTTCCGGTTATGTCTGTTGTAGCTGTTACTATTGTTGTAGTTTTCATTAGTGTTATTGTTGCTGCTGTTGTTCTCGTTGTTGTTGCTGCTGTTGTATTGGCTTCTGCTGCGTTGCCGGTTGTAACTACTGTTACCATTTTGTCTCGTTTGGTGATTGAAGTTGGGGTTAGTGGTGCTCAAATTTTTGTTCCACGAAGAACTGTTGTTTGTGAAATTGAACTGGCTTCTGTTCAAGTTATCTCCATTGTGTCGGTATTCAGATGTTGACTGTTTTTGTCCTTGATTCCTAAGCTGTGTTGTATTGAAGTTGTTACGGTGTATTGTTGAGTGATGAAAACCGTTACAATTGTCTATCTGGCATCTGTTTTTTTTGCTGTTGCATTGTCGTTTTGGATGTTCAGAGAGACAATTAGGGCATAAGTGCAGTTGTAGCACTGTCCGCTGTCTGTCGTACACGTTTTCACTCAAAAATTTTTGACATTTTCCTAAATTGTGGCTTTGTGAACAAAGCGGACAAATCTTTCTAGCGATGGTCTTTTGTTCAGATTTTCCACGTTGGTGTGTTCTCCTTTAGAACGAATTATGAGTGCATATCTTCGCAAGCTTCGGCATACTTGTCTATCCAATCTTTGAAATGAATCAAATTTGGGTTAACAAGTCCTTTGAGGATGACATTTTCGTTCCTCATTATTATCATTGCAGGAGATAGTTTTTCTTTGGCTACTCTGAGAACGGCGGATTATTGCAGGTCCGGCGTAAACTCGTGAAGAATAAAAGTTTGTACTAATTGTCTGAGAAAAGCTGTAAATGAAATGAAGCTGTGTGGGTTGTCTGTAGAAGGCTTGGGCCGGCGTTCCAGTTTGTTAAGATATGCTGCAATAACAGTTTGTGGTCTTCCAAATCTTCTTTTGAGTTCGGTTATTTCATTGAGGAAAAATTCTCCATTATATGAGTATCCAAAAACGCTTTCCTTTGCGCGATCAGTGAGATTGTTTTACAGATAGGTGATTTTCTGTGCGTCCGAAAGGGACACATTATCAAGTATTGTAGATTTGAAATGACAATACCACTCGTGCCATTTGAGGGGGTCTCCATTGTATGTCTTCAGTTGTGTCTTTGGCAAATTGATATTTATGTGCGGCTTTCTATGATTTGATGTAAAATGCAGATTGCTAAAATGTTCGTTGGTTGAATTGCTAGTATGATTTTCAGGTGGTTGTGTAGCAGATTCGAAGTGAACTGTTGGTTGTCTGACATTGGAGCTGTCTTCGTATCTCTCCATACTGTTCTCTCTGATTTCGTGTTTTGCATGAGACTGGTTGCGGCAAGACCTTTTTTGTATTTCCGTGTCAGATATGTCCAATGATAACGTTGGACGGCCGCAGGTTGTCTGTGTTAATATGGTATTCTCATTGTAACGAGGTTGATTTCGATTCTCGGGTGAGAAAATGTTCCTATCCCTTTGTTTGTTTTTGTTTATTCGAAACCAGAGTTTGTGAATCTGTTAGACAGTTCTCCTGTTGTGTTCTTTGTTGGTGAGCTGTGCGTCCCCCAATAAATTGTAGATTGGACGCTTGCTTCTTTGAAGAAACCTTTGCACGCGAATCGTTTCGTTGGTTTGTCCCTTCATCGCTGTCACTGTCACTGTTGTCACAGCTGTCATCTGAGGGACAATTGGTAATACCTTTTTGTGCTATGAACGCTTTTGAATTTCTGAGTTGTTATCTGGAAGCTGATGACTTTTAAATTTTGCTGAGTTTTTTTACTGTTCATGTTGTTTTGGGGTCCTCATTGTCTTTGTTGGATTTCACAAAATGAAACGGTTCGCTTAATTGATTATGCCAATTTGTTCCAATACGCTCGTTATGTTGGTTGCTCTGGGTTCGCTCGGAAAGCTCAGGTTGTCTTTCGTTTCCTTCGTTTGAATCTTTAGATTCACTATTGGAGTTCTGTTCAACAATCGTTCGAGAAGACCCCTGTTGTAAACTGTTCCGGTTCCAATCTAATGGTTGATGACTAATTCCTGCGCTGTCGTTTGCTGTATTTTCTACAGTTTGTCCAATGATACGCTTGCAAGATTTATTCGACACAACTGTACCTCTGTCGTTTTTTCGCAGACTATCAAGCGAAGAATTGTCGTTGTCATTTCGAAAATTCAATGAATGATATCTATCAATGCTGAATCCGATTTCATTTGAGACAGAAAAACTCGTTTTGTTTCTTTCGGTCACTGTCGGGCATGAGTCTTGTGGCTGTGATATAGATATTGAATTGCGCAGACTTCTATCTGATGATGATTCTCTCGAGTTGTTAGAGGAATTATGTCTGTTGCGTAAGTTGTATCTCCGTGTGATTTTGGGCTGCAGTTTCATTGCGCTTTGTGTATCTGTTTGATATGAAGGCGCATATAGTGATGTTTTTGTAATGGGATTGTCTCCTGAAGCGCCAATTGCGTTGATGTTTGATTTAGACAAACCGTTTAAAATTTTCTTCTATTTCAGCAACGTTGCTGTTTGTTCACCTGAGCGTTCGGCGAGTGTGGTGTTTTCGTTAGTTGTGAGGGTGAACTTGGATATATTATCCAAAAAGCTTGTCCAAGCATGCCTTCCGTTCTAGCAGGGTGTCATACGTGAGTTGAAAAAAGTCAACGTCATCGTCTGATACTGTTCATCAAGAATGTTAACTGTTGAGCCCCACTCAACCTCACGTCTCATGATTTGTTGGATCAACGTCTCTTTCCTTCTATTTGTTTTTGGTGCGATTTGTTTCTTTCTAATTGCTGTTTCTTAATTGTTCAGGCTATTCTTGCTTAGTGCTTAATTAGTTTGCAGTTTTGAACAGCTTCAGTTTCTAAGCAAATTTGAACAGCACTATCAAAGAGAGCCCCTGTATTATTGCGCGCAAGAGTATTCAGTGTGACTTGAGGTTGGTAAAAAGCCGCTCTTTCTACTTCCGTTGTCTGTTTTTTGTTTAGTATCTCCAATCTGTATGCTGCGTAATGGGTGTGAGTTCTAATTGTCAGCCTATTGGCTGATAAAGGATTATTTTTTCTTTTTTCGAAAGAAAATTCCTTTGTTATGGTTATATGTTAAAAGAGCAAAAATTATCTCAGACCCGAGTGTGCTTCATTGGCGTTGTGATACTAGTGAAGGTATGGTCTGAGTTTCTTTTATCCTAAACTTGGTTGGGTCTCTTATCTATTGCAGACAGTCGGTGAACGTCAATTGTTTTTTTAAGGAAAATTAATGTCAAAAATTTTGTTTTACCGATTTTTGATACGTGGGGTTACTACTTGACGTTCAAATCTTCTCTGCAACGAACAACCTAAACAGCTTTGTCTACTCTTTAACGTGCCCTCTGAAGTAAAAAGTGTTTGAGTGTAATTAACGCGTCCTTTCTTGCTTTACATTTTGTAGAGATTGAAAAGTCCGAAACTTCAATATCTATCTATGATAAAAACAAATTCTTTGTGTTGTTATTTTCCTTATGTGTTTGTATGTGATTGAACACTATCTACTTCAAAGCAAAGAACGGTGTACTCGCTTCTACAGCTATTAAACTGTTTTCTAAAAAAGGCAGTGGTTTTTTGCAATAAGTAGTGATGCTGTGTTGGCCTATTTGCACAATAAAACTTTTTCAATGATAACAAAGACGCGTGGACAAAATCTTTTTGTTTATAAATATGATATTAGGTAAACATATATAGGTAAATAGGCTTATATAGATATAGGTTATTTCGGATTGAGACCCTCTTACTTTTGTTACATCGTTCTTTGTTAGAAAGATTGAACTTCAGAAAAAATTAGTTGCTGGCAAACAATGTTTCACTTGTCATATTCTGAATCTATTTTCCTTCTCCTTTCGAACTTGTATTTGGTTATGCTATTTGTGCATTTTTTTCTGTTCTTTTTTCTGTTGTTGTGAATTTTGATTTTTTCCTCTCTTTCTTATTCGTTGATGGGTTGTAGTTGCAATTCTAAAGTGTTCTACAATAAAGAAAACATCGAGGTATGTGAATACAGAAATTCGGTATTGAAAAGAATTCAAAGGTACTCCCTGTGTTTACATCAATGTTTTTTTTTCAATGTCTTTTGAATTTTACTTTTATCTCAGAAGTTTTGGTTGCAATTCGTTGTTTCGGGGTCACCAATGTTGATCAACTAGCTTATAAGATCGATATGACAATAGTGAATTCACAAACTTTGGTTTCAGCTTTAAATTAGCATGGAAACAAAAGAACTAAAGTTAGAAATCAAACCATGCAAAAGTCAAATTGAGAAATGTTGAATTATTGAAGCTTGAGCTTCAACAATTTCCATTCGAGTGTGTCTTGATCAACAGTATAATTCATGTTTGTGATTTTCTGCTATGTCTATTGTTGTGTAACTCAAGAACAGAAATTTAAATCTTACTCAAGTGTTAGAATCAGAATCCAGTTGCCAAACAAAAAATAGCGTACGAAACATTACTTTGAATAATCGATATTAATATCAGCTAACAGTAAAGATAATTATCTCAATTAGCCAATACACTGCTTCTTTTATGTTTGACAACTTTTTCCAAGATTGATTGTGTTTGCAATGTTTTTATGTGTGCAGGTGTACATTTCAAAACATAATTTTTTTTACAGCACTAAGGTGAGTTATACACTATGGTAACAAAAAACTACGTACAGCATCATTTATTCATGATTCGTGATTCATAAGCATGATTTGTGCTAAGGCGTGAAAAAAGTGTGAAGTTCATAAGTTTTAGGAGAAATTTCATTCTCAATTTCTCCACTTAAACGGAAAAGATGGTTAAACAGCTTTGTTTTTTCGCCGTTTGCCAAGTTGTTACGCTACGAGACGTCGGATTTTTATGGACGAAAATAAAAAAACAAATTGAACTTCAAATCCAGGTCCTATGCAAAGAATGCATACAAACTGTACCTGAAAAATAACAGTTTCGAGGCTCAAATGTTGAGCGGAAGACCCCCAAAATTGTAAAAAAAAATCAGAGAAAAGGTTAGTTACCAAAGTTTTGATAGATCCAAAAACCTCAGCGGAGCGCATTAGAGTAACTCATAACCCTTTTTCTTAAATGGTGTTTTTTCTTCAGAAATTCTGCAAAAAAAGTCAGTTTGAAGAAGAAAAAGAAGTGGTTTCGCTTAGAATGGTGCATCAATATAATCAAGAAGTCTTTCTTTTTCTGGTAGAAAAATGTTTTACTGAAGAAACAAGGGTGTGCGTCTCCAGCGATGGAATTGTTAGAGTTTATCGAAGAAATGGAACATTTAAAAAAATTTTGAGTCCGGACGAACGATCGCTTATGTTTCGGGTTGCAATACAATCAGATTAACGGAAAATGCTTGTTAAGTACCCGAACAAGCTAAAAGCTAACGATTATTTGGAAAAAATGAAAAATTACGAAGAATTGAATGCCTCTTTTGGACATTATTTTGAGAAAAGAAAGTGCTGCTGTTCATAGATCGAAGATTATTGGCAATTTTTTTTTCAAAAAAAAAAACAGATTGAAATACAGACCAGATCAAAATCCTATTGAAAATTTATGGGCAATTTTGATGCAGTCATTGCGAAATCAAAAAGTTTTTTTTTTGAGAAAATTTAGAAAAAAAGTGTTATTAGAAAAAATTAAGAAAAAAAAATTTAAACGAAATTGACGCAAACGTCGTAAGAAACCTGTATGAAAACTATAGAAACCGCCTGATTTTATTCAGGCAGTTTCTATTAACTCAAATTATTATACTACTGGACTCAAATTATTATACTATTTGATGTTGGTAAATTTTTCCAAAAATCTTCAGGCGTGCGTAGTTTTTTTTGGTCCCATAGTGTATATTGCTCTTGAGCTGTTTCAATCTGCATTAAGCTTACGATAATTGAAGTATATATCAAAGGATGACTGTAGTATATCGAAATGGAGTAAGGTTTTTTCTTATCCGGAGTTGATTTTGCGCCTTAATATTTCGAAAGCTTTTATTTCATTCAATTTGTTTGGTTTGATTCATAGCCTGGCGCAGCCTTAGTATTTTCATAGTGGAAATGTGATTAAAAATCAGAAAAAACAGAGTCATTTCTTTTTCGAAAAAAAAATTATCCGAAATGGTGAATAAAGTCATTGACTCTGTGGAGAAATCTAAACCTTTTCCCAATTTCCTTTCCAAAGGGGGAGAGGTACTATTTACGGGAATACTAATACAAGCGAATTTTATATGCTGCACTGAGAGTGATATGGCGGGACAGAGTCTAAACGTGGCGGAATGTCAAAAAAACTGCAGTGAAAATAACAATGCAATTCTAATCATGTCTTGTATTAACTCTGGTCAACCTCTACGAATATTTTCATTATAACCCTTCTAAGGTATATTTTTCAACCCAAAACAATCAAACTGTGCTGCATTTATGTATCTTTTGCAAACCCATAGAGAAAAATATAGCAATGAATCATTTTACAAAAGAAGTAGGACAATTTTACCTACAATTTGGCGTGGGCCATAAAACGAGGGGTAAAAATATCTTACTATTCATTTATCAGTGCAGTCATAAATGAATAGTAAGATATTTTTACCCCTCGTTTTATGGCCCACGCCAAATTGTAGGTAAAATTGTCCTACTTCTTTTGTAAAGTGATTCAAAGCTATATTTTTCTCTTTTCTCTATGCAAATGTTACAGAAACTACCCAGACGAGGTGCCATACCAAAAGTAGGCACCCAGACCGTCCCAGACGGAACATGCTCCAGACTTTCGCGCGTTCAAAGTTGCCTATGCCCAGAATTTCAGGCGTTCATTCTAGACCGTGTAAATTTGAACGCATGACGCCCTCCTTGTGCGTTCATTTTGATCCGGACATATCGACTTTTGGTCTGGGACCTCAGCCTGGGTAGATTGGTTTTTCAAGAATATCCCCTGAGGCAACTCCCTCGTCATATTTTGCGATGTTTTAATATCTCATAACATCTTTACTATTTGTAAATCAAATCATCTCTTGTAGCAGAATTAAGAACCTTGTCGACACTTTTTGCAAGATTGCTGCAAGTTATCCAATTTTCAAGACTGTTGCAAGATCTTGCACGTTAGTCGGCGATATTTGACTACAGTTCTTTACAGAGATTTCAGCGCTTTTTGCCACACCTCCAAGCTTCTGTAGTGTCAGTAATAAATAACTGCATTTTGAATTCACGCATGAAAACAAACCAAAATTATCAAGTAATTTTCACTTCAATTTTTTTCATCAATAATCGCATTGTGAACTACAGACCGGTACAGTTGAAGTGATCTGAAAAGTCATTACGAAAATAATACGTTTTGCTGCTCAGCGGTCTAAAGTACCTTCATACAGTGGTTTCTATTTTTGATACAAAAGAACAACGCAAAAAGCGCATTGCAAAAAATAATTGGTCTGCGACTCAATAAAAGTAAGTGAACTTTATTTTTGTTCTTGACAGAGTCAAAGAATTTTATGGCGTAAAAATCCATATAGTGTGACCATTTTTTGCACCATCGTTAACGTAAGGCGATAAGACTTTTTTGGGAATATTGAATGCCTGCGTCTTCAGCTTTTGTTTGTTCACAAGAAGGATGAATGGAACTTAAACTGACTTAACCTAAGACTTAAGAGACACAACATCATTACAGCACTCTGTAAAATCATACAATTTTTTCTCTTGCCAAGAATAATCACACAAATCTTTGTGTGAAAAATGAACCTCTAGCGTCTGCACGGGTCGAGCTAACTAAATTCATTTACAAAAGGGGAGCGACTTACAGTCCAAATGAAAGGATTAAGTAAAAACAAGTAGTCAACTTCTAAAATCTACTAACATAGAAAAGTGGAGCCTAGTTTCAATAATCAAAAGAACTTTCGCACAACTTTGGCACTGGTAGAGACTTTCAATCCTTTTTTATGAGATTATGTGCCAATAGAAAGTTCCTTGCCATAAGAAGCACCGAGCTCATGAAAAGTTTTATTGACGACTTGACCTCAGAAAAATTGAAAATGGCACGAAACGTTGCCAAAAAATTTTTAAAAGAAATTGATCACGAATTGGTATCATTCTACCTACATACCAAAATAACAAATCTCAGAAACAACTAACCTGCAGACTATCAGAAATCAGGCTGCAAACATAAGAGATTAAAATTTGGAGAAATTAGCAAAAACTATTGAAAACTGGCTCAACTTCTTGTTTCTATTGTTCCCAAAACCCAATTTATGCCACAGAAGCTCAGGCCTCAACCCATTGCAAGCTTTCAAGGAGCTTTGTTGTTCCCTAGAGCTCAAAAATTTCAAAAAAGACAAAAATTTTCATCAAAATTCCAAGATTTATCAGAAAGCTGATAAAGTTAGTATTTGCACACGTCCACTCTTAATGAAACTTCGGATTTATATATTTTTAATAGTGGATTCTGCTGTTTCCGCAACTTCTTCGTGCTATATAAATATACAGGAGAAATTCAAATTCAATTCAAGTTCTTGATACTATTATCATAACAACCATTTCATCTAATCCTTTAAGTCAAGTACACTATGTTTAAGCTCTTAAAATATTCATTGGCCCTAAAGACTGATAAACCAGAAAAACGATAATAATTTTCAACGAAATTGAAGACAGATTGCACATATTTTTGAAAATTCGTTATACTCTTTGATATTAAGATCTTGAAAACGTTTTCAGAGCGCCTTGAAACAATTTAGTGGCGAAATATTTAGACTCTAAAGTAGTTTGACAGGCCACTTGTTACCAAGAAACCCGGAAGAAGATAAAAATGCCAAAAGTTTGAAAGAACTTTCAAATCATTTAATGGAAAAATACAATGAATTTATGATGTTACTGTCTTCAGAATTGTTTCTTTTCTCTTAGGAAAACAACTTCATCTCCTTAAAAAATTCATTTGCCGGTATATGCAAAAATAACTCAAAACATTTAAAAAAACTTGGAAGAATTGTAAAAATCTTTTTTTTTTGCGTGTTCAAGTTTATATTTCAAAGACATATAGCCCACGAAGTGTTCAGCAAACAAAATTCTGTCTCCATAAAGATATTAATCAGTTTATTTTGAACGTCAATTTGAGACTAATCATACAAAAATTTCTTCTTAGGCCCCCTAATTTTTTCCAATGCGTTTTCTGTTTATCCCATTTTGAAAGATCAAAGTCATGGGAAAATTTGTTAAAATCCTCTAAGAAGAAAATGACAGATCACCAATAAAATCAAATTCCTGGATTGTAAAAAAGACAAAGCACTGATACAATTCAATTCGTGAATTGTAGTAAATTTTATAGCTCATACTTTAGGCCTATGCGCATTTTTATGTGATGACTAAGAAAGATGTCATTGCGCGTTTGTTGATCAGGATGGATTTGGGAGTGAGTTCAATGGAAGTTGAAGTGAAACAGAGTGGCTCTGGCTCTTCGTCTGGCAACAAACAGAAACAAATCTGTCCTCCGTCATATGATGAATCCATTGACGCACCTGATTGCCAATTGGAAGTCCAGAGCTCAGGTACAAATGTTTAATATGAGTCGATGTCCAGTATTTTTGAAACTCAGAACTTGACATGTTTTGGTTGATCCTGAAAGTTATTGCTTGTTTTTCTAATCAAGTTCTTAGTTCTCGAATTTTTTGCGAAGAACTTACAAGTTCGTGCATATCTGAACGTTTTCTTTGCAAGAATGTTACCAAAATCTCATCAAGATCTGTCAATTTTTTAAATTTTCTTGTTAAGGTGTCTCGAGTTGTAATTCACTGGGCGGAAAGAATGCTACCCGCATAAAACCTTGCGGAATGCTTTCCTGGCTGTTTTTTTTCATTGCAGCCTGCAATGGTTTGATGAGAGGTCATCTCAGTCTTGGATGGTCTGATCAGAAGTCATTTCTGTCTGGGTTGTTCTGATCAGAAGATGTTTCATTCTGAGATGGTCTGATCAGAAGTCATTTCAGTCCGGGATGGTCTGAATCAGAGCTCAATTTGCCCTGTGACCTCATTTCATACACTGTTGATGAAAAAGGATTTATTTTCTTTTCAGAGATGGGCCTTCAGGGTGCACCTTGGGACCCAAATAGACCCCTGGTAGACCTGCAGAGAGACTCATGGGATGAGGTCTCACCCCGAACACAGATTGTCTGTGCTGTTTGTTTCGCTATTGTCATAGCAATTTTAGTCATTGTTGGTCTTTTTGTAATATTCAGATGAATAGATGCTTCACAGACATCAAAACAAACAAAAAACTGCGTAAATTATGTACATTCTGTGTTGTAAACGTGCTTACTTCTGTTAGTTAACGAAACTGACCTTTTAACGAACTGCTGAATTTAATTCTTTTGAGCAATTTCCTAACAGCAATTCCCAGCTTGAGGTTCCAGACGGAACTGACCTCTGATTAGACTCAAGTCCAGCGCACGCGGTGTGCTTTCAGACCAAAATTACAGGGTCTGGGAATTGGCTCGCAAGCGCACAAAGGTATGGACAATGGTCTGATTATGGTCTGTTCAGAGGTCGAACTCGTCGCGCATGGTCTGATCAGAAGCGGATTCAAGTGCATATCATTCTGATCAGAAATGATTTTTTGAGCGCAATTGGATCTAATCGGAAATCATTTCAATCGCATTTTCCTTTTTCAATTTTTTTTACTGAGAGAGATGTTGTCACCACCAAGAGGTATCAATAAAACAGCGCTCTGATCAGAAAGTTGTCTAGTGTGCGATGGCGCTGTTCAGAACCAAAGGGGCCATTAGTCTGGGCCATGGTTGCACAAAATTCTGGGCAGTGGTTCAATTTCGATCTCATGAGTGGTTACTTCCGTCTCGAAGGTCTGACAGCTTCGAACGCAGTTCGAGCGCGCACGAGGTTGCGATAGCGTATCAGTCTGATCAGAGATTAGTTTGGCCTGGAATGGCCTGGTCAGAGATTACTTAGCTCTTCGACGGTCCGATCAGAGGTCACTTTCGTATTGCCTCTCAAGCTGGGTTGGCTGAAAAACGCTCATCCGATTGGATGAGGGCGTTATAAGTGAACTTGTTACCCGACGAAAGGGTTACCCAATCTCATACATAGTGAGTTTATAATAAGATTTTGTGGGCAATCTGATATCAAATTTCTTGCCAATTCACATAATGGCCTGAAAAATATTAGTAATCGTTTCTTTTTTGTTCGGGTAAAGAATCGACTCTGCGAGTGAACTTGGCACGGAGCAAAACGAAACTGCCAGTTTGAGACTGTGTATATCAAAGATTGTTTCAACAGATGTCTCTAATTTTGTCAGAAATCTTTCTTGGTTTGAGAAGAAACAGGTAAAGCTTTCTTGGCTATAAGTTATGCAAACCTCAAATTCTTCGAGAGCAACGTTGATTAGAAGATTCTCTAACATGGAAACAGACAATAAGGTCAGCCCCTTTTTGATATATTTATTGAATGATATTAAACAACATGCATTGAGAGGTTTTTTGACAAGATTAAGATGCGTGTCTGAAAATTAAAGTTAGACAAGAGCAATCAGTAGCAAACAAAATTTACCTTAATAAACACAGAAAAAAAATGTGAAAAAATGGCAGAGATCAGATTAAACGCCAGAGATAGCAAACCAAAACTCGAGTTTTTTTCTTATCTAATAACATTTCACTGGAAATGAGCCCAATTGATAAATTCTTTGCGATCAGTTGGACTTAAGAGCCAGTTAAAAGGTTGTCTGAAACAATTGTCGAATGTAAAGAATTCATCACAATTGGCGTCGGTGATAATGCAAAGCTTTGCTTCGTTAGAAGGAAAATCGTTTTAGTTTTTCAAAAAGGATGTTTCCTGTATTTATGTAATTTGTAATTGTAATTTTGTACAAATAAGATAAACAAAACAAAGAAAAATTTTCTTTCAGATGTTTGCTTGACAGATTGAATAGAAAAGATTAGTAATTTTTAAAAATTGAGACAAACATTGCAGTGTTGATAAAAGTGGCTTTTCCTCCTGGCTCTTTTCCTGCAAAACATTTCCATTTTTCTAGTAATGAAACGCTTTTATGAAATGAAGTTATTCACAGTCAACCGTAATTAACCGGAAGAATTGGCGTTAGCAAAATCTTTGCGGAAAATTGTAAAAAGAACTTTTTCTCTCTTACTGAAAAAATCCATTTGCTTTTATTATTTAGAGCGGAAACGTCAAGCACTTTTTTAGATTAGACTACCAATCCGAATAAAACATTTTGCAGAACGCAAGCTTCAATGATGTTAATATTTGTCTGAATTCAAGGAAGTTACGAAAGAAAAACATTTACTTTCTTTCATTCCACAATGGTAACTCTACAGTCGTTTGTTTTCGAATGTGCTGTATAGAACAATTTTTGTTATTTTGTTTAATTTAACACTCTGAAAAAATGAGCAATTGTTACGATGCTTGGAATAGATATCAGTATTTTTTTTGATGAAAATTATATGATTATATAATTAATAATGAAAATTTTTTCTCCCTATTGATTTGAATTTTTCTCCTATAACTCGTTTTTTACCTAGCAACGTGAAAAAATGAACTAAAAGATATTATTAATTGTGCCGTATAAAGTATAAAAAAAGAAGTTGCGTCATCATGTAAACAAAGAAAATCTATTTTTTCAAAACAAAGAGCGCTAATAATAGTCAAAAGTTTAACTGCATATTCAATTTTGCACTACTTCATTCCTCTTAATTCCTTTATACCTTTATAAATGTGAACAAATTAATGTACTTATTTGCATTGAAAATAGGTTTTATAGCCTGATAAGTGGGGGGGGGGGGGTTAGGTTTCTCCAAGTATATTTTGGCCCTGTCCATTTTAGAGGGCCGTAATCTTCAAACGGCAAAATAAATCAAACTCTCTTCTTAAAAAACAGAATCTTGCATTTTAAATTGGATGTTCTGATTTCATTAAAAAATGTTCCGAGGAACCAGTTAACTGAAATAAAAATTCCATCTTGATCGGTAAGAAACAAAACATATAAAACATCAATTTAAAAATTTGGTATTTCATTAGCACATTCATACAATTCAAATAGCTGAAGTCATATACCGTTACAAAAGTTAAATAAGGATATAGCAAGCTTCAGTTAACATCAAGTTAATCAGAAGACGATTGCTGAAAAATTTATTATGTAATAAATTGACAGGAATTGGAAAAACTTTGCAATTAAATGAAGTTGCAATTAAACGAAGCCCTCGTCAAAAAATTAGTCCTCACCTCCGTCAGAAAACCAAAGAGCACTTTGGCCCCGCATTTTTTGCTAAAACAGTTCAAAACAGTTATCATCACTTGTAAAAGAAGTGGATGAAATCTCTAATTCACAACAGACTTTCCCAAATATTATTTCAAAGTAAACATGGAGGCTCGTTAATGTGCGTTCGCACATGAGGTTCCGACCCGAGCTCATCTACATTTTTGACGTAATTGTCAACCAAATGAAGAGATACCGAAAATAGATGTTTGAATTTCAAAAAAAGTTTCAAACCCAAACTACTAATTGAATTACATAATACTATGCCTCATTACAGCGCTCAGAAAATCTGCCAATAAAAAGACTACATGAAAAAAAAACAAACAAAGTGTGCAAAACTAAAAAAAATTAACGGCAAAAACTCAATATCTAAATGTAAAGCACTTAGTAAAGAACGTCAAAATGCAATCATATAAAACTTTAATTACAGAAATTTATTTTTTTGCGAACTAAACAGCAGATGGAAAGTTTTTTAATAGGACTATGTAACAAATCGACAAAGAGAACGCACAATGAGGCGAAAATCAAAAATTAATCAACGTTTTAAATTAATCAACGTTTTTTAAAATAAGAAATTTGAAAAGTGTAAAAAATCATTAGCTTTTAACTAAATATTCCTTGATAAAATACTAAAAGTCAATACAAAGCCAAAAAAAGACGGCGTTGCTTAAACTATTCCACAGAAAAGAATTAAAGAAAAACTCAAAAAATTTCAGACGATTTGAGAAAACACAAACTATTGCTACCATTTGAATCATTAGCTTTTATCTGAACCTTATGTATTTTTAATTCAAATAATGTTTCTGATAATTCAGTTGAAGGATTTAGATTGAGAGATTAGATAAGTTTATTGGGCCACATTTGAAAAACATTGGGATCTGCTATTACACGATTGTTCTGAAAGAAGTGAAAAAGAAACCCAAAAATTGACCACTCATTAAACGTTTTTAAAAACGCATGCTGTCCAACAAACAAAACATCAGTGACAAATAATGTCAGTAGATATGTTGTTTTTTGAAATAGAAAAAATTGGATGGCCCCTGATTGATTAAATTAAGTTACAATTTGACGAAAAGAACAATAAAAACTGAAAATTTTGAAAATCATTTTCGAAAATATATGTCAAAAATTCTAAGACTATTCGCTGTAAACTGACTGCTTTCGGCAACATCATTCATTCAATCCTAAAGGAAAAAAAACAGGCAAAAACAGCAATTTCAGGAAAAAAATTGACCGTGAAGAGTGTCGAAGCTATTTAAAAAATTGAAATTTTCACAAAAAGTTTTCTATTTTCGATTGATTTTAAAGAGCAGTGGGTTTCCTCTTTTTCATCAATATAACTTCAAAAAATCAACAAATACAAACAAATAAATTCGAATCACGAAGTTTTTTTAAGAAAACTCGTATTATCAACGCCAATAAATTCTTTAGCTTTCAACAGAAGCTAGTTAACACGCTAAATTATAAAGGGATGGGGCAACAAATTTGTGTGCCATTCATTTTTTGTCAATAGGACCTGACAACAAGTTATTGAAACTGAATACAACAACAACAAAGACAGGCAAGAACCAAAAATTCAGTAGAAAAGTGCCAGAAGAAAGTGTTGAAGTAATTTGAGTCATTATCTCTTCTCTGGAAACTTTAGCTATGATACTTTGAACCTCTTCCCTAAACCATTGGGAACCAACCATGTCGTACGCGAGTGAAATTGCGTACTTGATCTTGAGTCGCGAGTTGTGTTTATGTTCTATGTCCTACTTGCGCGGCGAGTGCGCTTTACACAATTTCCAAATGAATTCGCTTAGCGAATTGCATAAGACTAATGTTTACTTTACTCGGATTACAAAGACAGTTAGTGAAGAATAAATTAAATTGGGCAACTGTACGCAAGAAGCAAAATAAAGAGAATGAAAGAATAACTCAACTGTTATTCCAGAAGTCAAATAAAATGTGAACAATATTTTCCCGTTGTGGGAAAATGGTAGCAACAGACATGCATGTGAAGTAATAATGATTTATACACATGCCCCTCAGGAATGGGTACACTGATTAAATTAAGTACATCGTATGATAAGTTTACTGCACTAAATTATGATGTACGACATTTCTCCCGCTTTCAAAATTAAAATTGCATGAAATAAAATTTTAATAAAAATATGAATAATAATAATACTTATTCACCGGTTAAATAGTATCAACAATATATTTACTGGTTATCATAGCTAGTCATAATTAATAATATATCAGTTTTCACATGTCCTCTTCGTCAATAATCAGTTCATTTGAAGTGCTATGATCGGCTGGCCGAATACGGGGGTCCGTCGGAGACACCTGTCCTATGATAGGCGAGGGAAAGTCGTTGCGAATCGGTTCAACTTGAGTAGCAGTGTCCACAATGGTTTGTATCACTGAGGGTTGAATCGATTCTATGTCACCCACTCGACGCTTCCTACGGGTGGAGCAAAGTTCGGGGGACACGAATTAGTGGAATCACCCGAGGAGTCGTCTTCATCGTAACCGTAATATTTGGGGCTTTTTCGAGTTCGTTTAGTGGATCGTGTTAGAGTATCGGCGAAAGATGTTGTTGGAGCAGGATGAGGTGGTTCAATTGTTTCGTGCTGTGTGTTTGTAGGCGGGGGTGCAATAAGCACTTCTTCCGTTATAATTGGCTGATCGGGATCAGCCTCTGGAATTACGGGTAGTACTTGCGGGGCGAAATTATCCGGAACTTTCGGCATACGTACTCGCATTGCCGAGCAATATTAGATTTGTTCGAGGATACGCCACTACCAGTCTCCCGTTTTCGATGTTTCATTTTCCTGTCTCCTTTCTGGATGCGGGTACACTCTTTGGTATGGCTGAGTATCTTGGCTTCCGTTGTCTTTTCATGCGTGCGGGGTCCTCTGCGGTTGATGTACTCCGCCAACTTGGTCTTTCGTTCCTCACGAGTGCCAAATTTTGCAATATCACTATTGCGTACAGTGACTTCCACCTTACCCGGCTCGCGAATGACCGAAGTGTATTGGTCGGTCTTTTGGACGACCGATCTTGGTGCCAACACCTCATACAATCCGTCCAGGTTCTTCTTAGATCGCTTGTGGAGGTGCTTCTTTCTGGCAATATTGAGTTGGACCGCGTGTTCTTTCAATGGGAGTGGACGGTGTGCATGCGTGGTGCGAAGGAAGCGTGATTCGTTATCTGTGGCTTGCCGTTCGCGATTAGTAGCATCCTTAGTCGCCTTGCACATATTGCGCTCAACTTCATCATCACTCCGGATGTTTCCCCAATGTTCTTCCGGCAGCAATTCGTTGGGGGTTACAGTTTCTTCATCTAAATAATGATTCAAAATTTTTTCATAACTGAGGTCAGATGATTTAGGTTGAGTACATATATTACTAAGTGGTGTATTGGCCGTACGCCCGAAGTGAGATTCGAATGGCGAAAGTTTAGTTGTTTTATGTTTGCATATGCGAAGCTGGTATATAATTGATTTCAATGCTGCTTTAATGGTGAACATATTTAGTTCTTTGTGTGCGTCTTTAATACATGCCAAGCGTTGTTTAATTGTACCAATTAATCGTTCTACTAAACCTATTGCACTATGATCATTTGCCGGAGCTGGTATTAATGTGATATTGTTTTTTGTACAAAAATTTTTTACTTGGTTACCTATAAGACAACGGGCTTGATCTATTCTTAAGGAACGAGGAACTCCATGAATTTGTATATAATTATCTAAAAATTTTATGACATTCGAGGCATTTGCATTATCAACTAATTCCGCAGAAGGATATTTTGAAAATCTATCAATACATGTTAAAATATATATTTCATGTTCTTTTTCGTTATTAATGGGCCCTGCAAAGTCTATTTGTATTTCTTGGTTGGGAACTATACATGGTGTATGTGCTTTAAATTGTTTTGCGGGAATAACAGATTTTAAATTTTTACCGATAGCAGTGCAAGATTTGCACTCTATTGCTTTGACTAGCAAATCGCGATTCATGTATGGCCAGCAGCAGTGCTGGGCCATACATATCATCCCCCAGCTACCCGGGTGACTGGCATGGAGGTCGTCAATGAGGGCCTCTTTGAGTGCATTGGGGATTGCCACCTTCTCGTCCATGCAGACACACCCGCCTGTCACGTGAAGGTCCCGCCAATAACTGTGAAGGTATGGGTTGAGGGCCTTCAGTCTTTCTTCGTCCCCCCGAATTATGCAGTCTCGCACTTCTTTTAAGACTGCATCCTTACTTGTCAGTGACGCAATGAGGCCTTTGCTAAAAACTTTCCCCACCACTCGTTCGAACGACATTACTTGGGGGCTATCCGTTAGCGGGGTACTTAGGTTGGAGTGCGATGAAGATCTGCGAGGCGTGCTCGTTGTTGCATTGTCAGTGAATGACACGCGAGGCGAAGCTCTAGTAGATCGAGTTCAGAGAGATTTTCCCTTGAGAGAAGATGCTTGTTGACTCATTGTTGATGAGGTTGTTGTTTTTTCAATTAAATTGATTGAGGAAAAGGAAGGCAACTGAATTTCAGATTGAGTTTGGGCAAAAAGCACTTGATTTTTGTTTACCAATTGGGCACGTGAGTTATTTAAAGTATTTGAGTGTGGCTTACTAAAAAAAGTAGGAATTTGAGGCTGATTTTTGATTGACAAGTGCGAATGACTTAAAGGAGTAAATTTGGATGTATTTTGGTGAGCGAGTGACGCTTTTCTTGTATTTACTAGTCTTTGAGACTCAATTTGTACTGGAGTAGTTGTAAATGGTAGACTATGTGACGCATATTTGGAATGATTTGGGTATTTAGTAACTCGCGTTGCAAAAGAGTCATCTAAGGAATGCATTTTAGTCTTTTGAGTAACTAGTAAAGGATTATGCCAGGCGGGTGTTAATTTGTTAAAAGACTTGCGTACTCGCGATGCGAGATTAGGGGTGGTATCAATTAAATTAGAAGTGTTAACTTTTGGGGGAGAATATGTGTTAGCGAGTACGAAATTGTTTGACTGAAATGTACTCGCTGATCATGTACAGTAGTACAATTAATACCATTAGTGGAAGGGATAAATATATGTTGCATTTGATCCGCGAATGAATTATTTTTATGAGCTAAATGTACGTCTGGAGCGTGTGTGCTATACATATGTTTAAGTTGGAAAGGGATAATGTTAGAGTTGTGTTTTTGCGACGCGAGATTTGAATTATTATTTGTTAAGCGAACATGCTGAGCGGGATTCATGTCTAAATTGAAAGTTTGTTTGGATGAGAATTTTAGACTATTAATTCGCGGAGCGAATTTTGATTTAACGTTTGTTAAGCGTACCCGCTGAGCGGGTTTTATATCTGGAGTAGAAGATTGTTTTGAATAGTATTTTGAACTATTGTTTCGCAAAGCGAGTGAATTAGAAATGTCAGATTGAGGATTTTGAGTTTCATAATCTATGGTTAAAACTTGTTCTGTAATGTTGGTGGAATTTTTATGTTCTCTCTCAATATCAATATATAATTTATGAAGTGAATTAGCTGTGAGGTTGTGTTTTTGTTGAAGTAATTGGGCATCAGTATGTATACTCGATAATGTTGCAACTAGAAATTCTTCGTCATATTTGGAAACACTTTTTGCTGGTTGATATGGGTTACGGGATATGTAATCAACTAGGCCCATTTTTGCGCCGGGTAAATGCTCTATTGAGAATTGATAAGGCAAGAGACGGTCAACCCACCGTGCTAACCTACTATTATAATTTTATTTGATCGATGCTCTTTTAAAATGGAAAGTAATGCGCGGTGGTCAGTTATAACAGTAAATTTTTTTCCATATAAATAGTTTTTAAAATATTCTATCGACCACACTACCCCAAGAAGTTCTAATTCGTTAATACTATAACGTTCTTCACTGCTGTTTAAAAATCGGGATGCAAAAGATATCGGTTTCCAACAATCAACTGTTAGTTGTTCTAGTGCTGCTCCCAAACCAGAACGTGAAGCATCACATTTGATTCGCGTTTCAAATTGGGGGTTATAATGCATGTTTTCGGTATGATTTGCTATGCGAGTTTTAATTGCATTAAAATGTAATGTGTGAGTGTCAATCCAGACAAATTTAGTGGATTTACGAAGTAGGGGTCTTAAAGGATGGCAGAGTTGAGCTAAATTGGGAATAAATTTGCTAATATAGTGAACTGAGCCGAGAAATGAGCGCAATTTTTTGAGTGTATTAGGAGGTTGTAATGATACAATGGATGATGTTTTGGATTCGAGTGGCGAGATTCCAGATTGAGTTATATTATATCCTAACCATGAAATTTGTTGTTTTGCAAAATGGCATTTCGGAAGATTGATACGGAGGCTGTCTGCATCTAACTTTCGAAGACAATCCAGTACGAGTTGAAAGTGGTCATCTTCTGAACCTTTACTAACAATTAAAATATCATCTAAGAAACAGAATGTATTTTTAAGTCCAATCAGGGTGTAGTCCATTGCCTTCTGAAACTCGGCAGGCATGTCAGTAAGACCGTAGAATCCTGTTTTGAATCGGTATGTGCCTGTCATGTCACCACTGATAATATTAAAATTACAATGATTAGCAGTTTCAGGGTGTAAATTTAGTTGGCTGTAAGCATATTTAAGATCAATAGTAGAGAAATGTATTTGCTCCGCGGGTTCTGTTTTGTAGTTTGTAATTATTTGTGATATCGAATCTATGAGTGTTTCAATATTTGGCATTTGATATTTGTTCTTATGTATTGCTTTGTTAAGAGTTTTAGAATCTAGTGCTAATTTTATGGTTTGATCTCGTTTGACTGTGATTACAATAGGTGAAATAAAACATTGGTCAGAACAGTTATTCAATTTTTCTATATGTCCCTCTGCAAGAAGTTTTTTAATTTCAGTATTTACTCGTTCTTGCAAGTTGTTGGGTACTTTTCTACCCTTTTGATGTTTTGGCTGGAAATGACGATGAAATTTGGATTTTACAATGTGTATTTTTGAGCGACCAATACGTGTTATAAGTTGAGGGAATTGTTGTGCAATGCGTGTTTTGAATGGACATTGTGATGTGATAGTGTTGACCATACTACCTTCCGGTTTTGAGGTTTGATTTACTGAAATTCCGAGAGCGTCAAATAGATCTCTTCCCACTAGTGGTTTTAGTCCATCACGAACTACAACAAATTCAGCTTCTTCAAGTCGCCATTCATTGCTCGCAATTGGTGCCTGTATCATACCTATCACGTTTATAGGTTCATTGGAAAATGTTTTGAGTTCCTGGGGAGGCGCTATCATCAACCATCGAGCAAGGGAAGAATTTTCCACAATTTCCGAAGCAAGGGACTCAGGCAAAATACTGCATACACTGCCGGAGTCGATGAGAAGTCCAACATGGTTGTTACCAATTTGTAGGATAGTGTTCTTTGGTTCAATCTGAATTGCGGTACTTGCGATGCTGGCGACCATATTGTCATCTGAGCTGTCGTAATCCGATTCGCATTGCGGGTTATAGTTCATATTTTGTATGGCATTTACTGTTTGGTCAGTTGTAGTTTCTTCAACAGAGTTAACATTAGAGCGATTGGGTTTGTTTGGTGATGATTTTGGTTTTCTGCATACTCGCGAAAAATGGTTTTGAAGGCCACAATTGTTGCAAGTCTTGCCTCTCGCAATGCATTTGACTCTATGGTTAGTTGACCAAGTTAGGCCACAGTTCCTGCATAGTTGGTTTGGTGATCGAGTAAAGCTTGATGTATTTGGTCTCTGATTTGGTGGTCGAAATGTTCGTTGAGGGATTATTGCATTAACTTGCGGAGCAGATTGCGAGTTTGTAATTTGTAGCTGGTTTCTTTGGCCTAATTCCATATTTATGGCCAAACGTAATGCTTGGGCTGGTTCTAAGGTTTCTCGCAGCAATTCCCGTTGAATTTCTGGATCTAACATATTCGCAATAAATAAGTCTCTAATGAGGGTGTCTTCCTGGCTTCCGAGTTCACATTTTTCAGAAAGTTCTTTCAATTTCCCGAAGAAATGTTCGATAGACTCTCCTCTTGTCTGTTTCGTGGTGAGAAGAACATATCTGTCGAATGTAATGTTGCGCTGACGAATAAATGCTGTTTCCATGATTGTCCAAAGTTCTGCTGTTGAGAGACTGTCCATCTTGAGGTGTGGGTTTTGACTACAGACAATTCGACGTCCTTCAGTGCCCAAACTGAGGTATAGCATTGACACAGTTTTTCGATCGGCTTGCGCCCATGGCTTGTCTCCGCACATTATTCCTATCTCCAGTTGTCTCTGACATCGGTTTTCCCAATTAATTTTTGATTGAGCGTTTCTCGCCAATATTTCCCGCTCCGATTGTGCCGATGATCCTGTTATCGTAACCTCATAGATCGGTTCAAGTGGTAGTTGTATTGTTTCAGGTTTTGGTTCCAACAAAATGTCTATCGTTATATTTTCCTTTGCAAGAAGCGCTAACTTGGCCTGCATTTGCCACTTTTCCCATTTCAGTGGCGGATCGACACTAGGTTTATCCCACAATGCCAAGTGGAGTTCGTTTTTGAGCTGCTGACTGCGCCATGTCGTACGCGAGTGAAATTGCGTACTTGATCTTGAGTCGCGAGTTGTGTTTATGTTCTATGTCCTACTTGCGCGGCGAGTGCGCTTTACACAATTTCCAAATGAATTCGCTTAGCGAATTGCATAAGACTAATGTTTACTTTACTCGGATTACAAAGACAGTTAGTGAAGAATAAATTAAATTGGGCAACTGTACGCAAGAAGCAAAATAAAGAGAATGAAAGAATAACTCAACTGTTATTCCAGAAGTCAAATAAAATGTGAACAATATTTTCCGGTTGTGGGAAAATGGTAGCAACAGACATGCATGTGAAGTAATAATGATTTATACACATGCCCCTCAGGAATGGGTACACTGATTAAATTAAGTACATCGTATGATAAGTTTACTGCACTAAATTATGACGTACGACAAACCCTAATACGATATTGTGAAAAGGTTGAGAAAGGATCCAAAACTAAGAAAAGGCACCCGAAAACTTTTAAAAAACTATGAAATCTCGTGGCATTGAAGTTTTAAAACTAATAATTAGAAGATAAAAACGCTAACCAGATTAATTTAGGCTGCAGTAGAATGAAAACATTCTGTCAGTACTGAGACTGACTAACAGTTCACGAAAAAATTGCTTAGGATTGGTTAAAGTTCTAAAGCAAATTTCGAAAACTTATTTTTAAAGCCCTAACAGGCATTAAACTGTAAAGTTTTCATCGGAGGTCAATAACTACGCTCAGATATTACTCAATGTGAGGAAAAAGATGTTTGTCATGCATAGATAATTAATATGACATCACAATAACTCTTATGACTATGAAAACAACTACAAAAAAAGTCAAAAACCAAAATTTTAGGAGAAAAAAGTGCGAAAAGACATAGTCGAGACCGTTTAAACAATAAACTTTACTATTGAAACTTTAGCTACAATCCATTGAACGTCTTCTTTAAATCAATTGCAGCTGTCAATATTTAATAATTGTGAAAAGATTTCAAAAGTAACGAATAATACGAAAATTTCCAAAATTTTTTTTATATATTTTTTTTGAAATCTTGTGTCATTGAAGATCAATCCGCTAGCCAGATTAAATTTAGTTGCAGTAGAAAGCAAATGGCTCTTGTCAATACTGAGACTGAATAACAGTTCACGAAATAACTTTATGGTTGGTTAATGTTCAAAAAAAATTTTTGAAAAATTTTTTCAAAAGTCTTAACAGCCAATAGCTGTCCAATCAAAGCACTAGATATTTTCACTTAGTGCTCATTATTGAAAATACTGAATTGTGAGTGAATGAGCCTATGCCATAGGAGTCCAAAAAATTAGAAAAACCGCAAAACGAAATTCAAAATTTCAATTAACATTACGGAAACTCTGAGGCGAATCCAAAAAAAACATGAGAAATTCCTTGAAAACGATATTCTTTGTTCATCGGGCTCCATTTGAATGAAAAGCAGGTTTGTCATTGACAGAACTTCTTTTTGAAAAGTGACTTGTCTTTAGGTGACTTAAAATAGCAAAAAAAGGAAAGTTTTATAAAAAAGAGCTCTCAAATAGAATTCGGTTTTATTTATAGTGAACTTCCCTATGAGACCAGGACTAGACTTTTTATTGCCTTTCATCTATTAGGAACACAAAATTGTTTACTTTTTTGGCGTGAAATTTAATTTTGAAATATTATTTTAATAGAAAATATTTTAATACATAAAAATTACACTAAAAGTGAACAAATATCCCGTGTTCACAACAAAAATTCAATCCTCGATAACTCCTAAAAAACGAAAATAAAAAAAATCGTTTTAATTTTGAATTCTACGCTTGACCATCTTTTTACTGATACCACTCACATTTCTCTACGATGAATATATCGATCGGCCAAAATTGTCTGAACAAAAAAAACCATTTGAGTATATAGTTCCTCCCCCCACAAGTGGGGTCGGAACAATGAACAACAGTATGTTGGGTAGTATTGAAGTTTTACGAAGTTTTAGTTTTTGGCTGGAAGTATTGTTTGTCTATAGGCAAGACAACCCATGTTAATACTCAGAACAATAAAAACGCACAAGAGATTAAGTGCGTTTTCAATACGTGGTTAAGCAACTCCATCATTTCTGACTCCATAGCTTTTTTTTGTTCAGACCCACTTGTGGGGGAGGAACTATATACTCAAATGGGTTTTTTTGCTTTTGTTCAGACATTTTTGGCCGTTCGATTTGTTCATCAGAGAGAAATGTGAGTGGTATTATTAAAAAGCTCATCCAGCGTAGAATATCGAATTGAAAAGATTTTTCTGAGTTTCCTGTTTTTCGAAGAGTTATGGAGGTTTAAAGTTTTGCGTGAACACTTGATTTTTTGGTGTGATTTTGTTCACTTTTTTGTTCAAATTAGATTTTTTTCTAAGAAAAATTAATTCAAAATTTCATTTTATGCTATAAATGAAGTCCCGTCAATTATCTAAAGCAAACTGAATATTAGATTAACCGAATAAGTGGATGAAGCTTGAACACTGTTTGCTGTTTATTGGTCCGACCCACTTTAGTGGGGGAGTAACTATATACTCAAATGGGTTCTCTGTTCAGTCATTGTGGCTGACCGTTATACTCATCGTAGAGAAATGAAACTGGCATCATTAGAAAACTTCTCCAGCGCAAAATATGGAATTAAAAAGATTTTTTGATTTCCGTTTTTACAGGGAGTTATGGAGGTTTAAACTTTTGATAAAAATAGAGTGAATTCCGTTGTTTTTATTCACATTTTTCGTCATTTTTGACCAAAATTTCTCAATTTTGCTAAAACTTGTTTATTAAATCAATTAGATTGAAATAGATACCCTACCATCGTATCTCATAGTAAACTAGAAATAAAACACACATTTTTGATCCAACCCCGACTTTAGTAGGGAGGGAGGAATATATACTCAAATAAGTTTTTTTTCAGTGAATTTTGGCTGATCGATATATTCATCCTAGAGAGTTGTGTGTGGTATCATTAACAAGCACGCACACCGCAAAATTTGGAATTGAAAGAACTTTTTCCAACTCTTTCTTTTACAAGGACTTATCGAGGTTTAAAGTCTTATGAATGTTCGAAAGTTTTTGTTCCAATTGTTAGTAATTTTAGCTAAAAAAGAGGAACAATTTTGCTAAATTAAATTAAGTTTTTAACGTTAGAGTGGTATTGTTACCGCAGGAGATAGATGAGTGTTGCTGAGAGTTTCTTTGGCTAAAACTTTTGAGTAAAAATCCAAGTTTATGACTTTTTTCATCAAAAGTTGCACAAAACATGATTTCTTGGTACACTTTGTTTAATTTTGCCGAAAGTGGAGACCCAGAAATCTCTGACATGACCTCATTTGTCTCCAATATAAGTCTATTTGAAACCTATAAAAGTCTTCTAGAATTAAAATGTTGCTGTTTTTTGCAAAATAACTCGATAATTAATCAAAATTCATTTTTGCTTTTTTAATTATTTGAAGTCCTTCACTCAAAAATTGGTCCGATTTGCAAATATTAGGAACATTTGGGAGGTTTTTTGGGGAAGCGCAAAAATCAGGGAGAGGTTTGATTTGTCAAGGGTTCTTACAATCAGAAATTTTTTCATTTTCATTTTGATGCTGCCTTTTTTCAAAATATTTCGCTTTCGTTTATTAATCCCAATTACTGGCAAAATTTTTTAAATTCGCGACTCTATTATTGACAACTCCCAATTACTTAAACATGAAGCCAACTGTAGATATAGTTTGTTTTCAGAGAACGTAAGGGTTTTTTTTTGGATTCGAGGAGCAGTTTTTAGTAAACTTTAACTGATTTATTGTGTTTTGCCTTCAATTTTTATTCGTTTTGCAGTCTGATTGCTATGTCTAATCAGTCAAAAACCGAAACGGCTTCTTCAAAATGTTTAAATGAACCTAAAAAAGGCAGTTGGCTGTTAGTTAAGGTCTCTTATGTCCTTGAATATGTTTATTTTAAGGAAATTCCGGTGATTTTTTGAACTTGCGAGTTTTTAAAATTTTTTTCTGTTAATTCTAACCTATTCTCAGTAGATACTGGTTAAACATGATTTCATTTTAGATACAAGACAATCTTTGGGGATGATTTTTCTAAAAGGAGGCTTCAAGGTTTGCTACTACGAGTTTTCACACAAAATTTTGTGTTTTTTGTGCATTATTGCCCATTTTTGCTGATGTTTTTTTATTTGTTTATTTTCACAAAACCTAAAAATCTGACTGAAATAACTCTAACAGTTCTGTAACCAAACATATTTTTTTTGTCATAAAATTTGGATTTAAGCGTTGCGACATCGTTCTCTTTCAGTTTTTGGCAGAGATTTATATGTTAGCCCTGTATTTGTTGTTAACACTTGTCTTCTTTAGCCAAAAATTTGGAAATTAAAACTACCAGTGGCCAATTGTAGAAGCAGAAATGAAATTAATAGCTGATATCGTTTTTAAGCTAATAATTTCAAATTAAATTTTTACGAAAAAAATAAGACATTTTGTCCTGGTTAGCGTATTTTACAATGTTGTATCAGTTTCGTCACGTAGCCCATTTATTGAGAAATTTTCTTAAATATTTCGTTGAAACTAACAATATTTTTTTGTTGGTTGAATGTTTTGACTGATGTCTTCAGGGCTTGGAAATTTTTTTTCTGAAAAACTATTGTGAACTTCAGATACATTTCAATATTTGTGGTTCTTTTTGCTGTCATTTTGCTGTCGTTTTACAAAAAAGACTTTGTGTGGCTCAAAAAGAGACGCAAATATAGATTTTTTTCCTCGCGGTTTATTTTTTGTATATTTAATGGCTTCAACGCTGATTTAGTAAATTTGTTTGAGAAGATTTTAGTTCTGCTTGTAATTGATGTTGTTTCATAGTCTCATGACTTAGTCTCATTAATAACAAGCGCAATTAGTTTTTGAAGAAGTTGCTTTATAAGTCTAATTTTTTAGTAGAAAATATGTGTTGGTTACGACTTTTGAAGTCATGTAATTTTTAAAAAGACAATGGATTTCAGAGATTTGTCACTCCCATTTCTGTTAATTTTTAGCTTAACATCTCTTTGGTAAGTCAATTCCCTCATCTATTGAACAAAAATTTGCTCCTATAGCGATTTTATTGTCCTCAACTGGTTGTTGATCTTGATACAGTTTTAATGAATTATATTTTTGCATTTTTGTAGGTTTTGGTTTCCTTTTCAAAGCATCACAAAAATGGGCGGTCCTCTGGTTATTTTGAAAAAAGCAACCCGGATTTTCAATGTTTTTAGCGAACAGTTTAATGTTTTATTGACTGGGACATCGTTGTCGTGCAATTTTTTTCGTGCATATTACTTCGTGCAATTTTTTTCTTTTTGCCAGCAGTCGTTCTTTTTGTAGTCGTATGACATATCCTGGATAATGACAGGTCTCCATGGCGCTCTATGGATGTACAAAAGAGGCTCTCAATGATTTCAATTGATGTATAATGTTTCTAATTAGTTTAACATTAAAGAGCAACAAAGCAACTCTTAAGGAAAAATAATTAATGTATACTTGTAATTATTTGATTTTTATCGCATTTTGTTCTGGTATTCATATTATGGTAGTTACAGGTCTCATTAGCCCTCTTAGGTAGATTTTTTAAATTCATTTAGTAGTTTGTTGAATAATGTGTTTATATGTTAGTTTTTTTAATCTCTTCCTCATTTGGCAGACAATTAAGTGAAAAATGTAGATGAGTGGGGTCGGAACTTTATGTGCGAACGCACATTACCGAGCCTCCTTGTTTAATTTGCATGTTTTATGTCTGATCATTAAGGAGCGCAAAGCTGGTCATGACTCATTACTGTCTGGGCAATGTCTTATTACAAAGGGGGTGAAAATCTGGCCATCACGGTACGTGTTTCTCACCTGCAAAATTTTTACATAATGATGTGCTATATAACAAAATTTAATTTGTAACTGAGGTCATAAGAAACACTGGAATCCAAAACAGTTTAGATCCGAGTTATTTTTTACACTGCATTTTGCTCATTTTATTGCTTGATATTGTAGTTGGAAAAACTAGGCGTTCATATATTCAATATTATGGCCAAAAATTTTAGCAAATTTATGGTTTTTTTGGGCCCCGACTAGGGTTTTGTCGCCGGCTTTTTGAAAAAATCCCAGAACAATAATTCAAGATTATGGGAATTTGTTAAAGGGTTTACGGGGAATCAGGGAAAAATGGCTTTTTAACATTTCTGGTTAAGAAAAACAAACGTCTCGGCGTTAGAAAAATTATGGCTTCACTCTTACTCCGGTCACTTTTTCATTTTTACTTTTACAAACGATATCCAGCATTAGCTATTCTTTGTTTCTTGCGTTGACCAGCAAAAGCGAACCAGTCATGATTTCGTAATGGAAAAATATACATGTTTAAAGTAGGGTTTTTCTCAACCCCGCTTTTTTTGAAGCTTGATCTGAAATCAAAATAAAGGAAAGAGCAGTTTTGAATAAAAAACCGTTTTCAAACAAACTTGTAAATAATCTCTCACTGGTTGAAAGCTTGAGAATATTCTTATAGTATTCAGAAATTTTCCAAATTTTCAACTAGAAAAGGACAACAAGAAAATGGAATCCAGTTCTCGACGGCCCCTCTTATTGTCAGATGTTAATGATTTGTTTCGTCAGCTTAACAAGCGTCTCCTGGAGCAGAAAATCTGCTATTGGTTATTCAAATATGCCCTCTTCGATTATTGTCACCTCAGTTGCGGAGTCTGAGATTTCAAGGAAGCTCATTAAGTTGTAAAAATTGATAATCGCAACTCCATGCCTAGGCCATTAATTTTCTGCTAGGCTGGGGAATGGTGCTATAAAGTTTCATCTCAAATTGGCACTCATCAGCTGCAAACTTTACGTTGAGTTTTCTACTATGGGGTCCTAATCTCCTCTTTATAAACAAAAATCAATTTAATCTTAACTTATAAGATGTTCTTAGTTGTTCATGCAATCTTAGCCTAGAAACTGCTTGAACGGGAAAGACGATTCTTTTTGTAGGGGGGTGATTTTGACATTGGGCTGCTGTCTCCTCTGCATTCAGATCTACACGAGAGAGGTGTTTGATCACTCGTCTTTTTCTTCCTCCTCATTGCGTCCATGGGGTGTAGGAGCTCCATCGACACTTTCTCAGTCAACGAGGACAGATGAAACGCCACGTTCTGTAACAGTGTTCTACATCTCAAACCTACCCCCCATTTAACACCCCCCGCGCAGGGCCGAGGTTGCAGACCTAAAAAAACTTGTGATCCGACCCCATTCAGATCACCCCTACGCGCTCGGAGATCATCTTTTCATAGGATGTATTGGAGTGGACCTCAACCTGGTATAGTAGATGTCTCTATTATTTGTAGAGCTAAGTTCTTCCAGAAAATTGATTCACATAGCAAGAACGTGATTCCTTGTTTATCTTTATTACTCTTAACCTCCAATTCAGATATCGAATTTTCGAAAGGTAACCAAATTGAGACCCCAGACGGAAGCAACTATGTCAAGACCGTTCCAGACGGAAAGATCTTATGTCCAGACTTTCGTGCGTTTTTCGATGTTTCCAGACCATGTAGTTTTAAATGTACTACGCCATGCTGTAGTTTTGAACGTATGTTCGAAAACGGGTCATCAGCGTTTTTGATGAAACAATAGCAAAATCTGCTGTTTTCGAATCCATTGCTGAAAAACTTCAAGAAATGTTTCATGATCAGTAATCATCTAATTATTTGCAGTTCATCTTCATCGCCAAAAAAAAACAAAATTGAAAATAATTTTCATAACTTTTCAATACTTGTAAAGGGAAATAGAAATAATTACATTTTTTTTCAGTGGCCTATTCTGAGTTATCACAGCTATGGTTTGTGAGCTAAAATAGCTAGCTTTTAAACGAGAAATTTTTCAACGTCCTAGAAATTTTTTAAAAAACTAATGATACCATTTTAAAAAACAGAGGAAGTTTTCAGAAAATGCTTCTATATAAAGCTGAAGGCAGTTTGAGTTTGTAAACCAATAAACAGCAAACATTTTTGTAAAACCAAGTTAAGCTTCATTCACTTATTAGTTTAATCTAGTAATCATTCGTGGCAAAGGATAAACGAAAACTTTAAAGCCAAAATTTAGGTTGCATATCATTTTAACATCAAATTATTACTATTAATCCGATTTATGTTACATACAGAACTGTTTTTGTCGATTGACTTTCGACACCTTTGCGTTCTCACGCATTTGCGTTTAAAGTCGGATCATAATTTTGGGGCCCATAACAGCAAAAACTTTATAATTTTACTTACGTTTGTATACGGGATGACAGTTTTGATTGATATTTTAGGATGAAAACGGTCCCAAACGTCGCCAATTGTCACATCATTGTTTTAAAAACGTCCTTTAAATAAAAAATATGAAATCGGTTTGAGTATAAACTCTAGTAAGTAAAATGTGATCATAAGATGGAGCTTGAAATTATAGCTCAATATAAAAAACATTTTTAATCTTTCGCAGTGAGGACTAGTTGGCCCAGTGGAGAGCACATGATTGCAATCAATTGAGAGATTGTGGGGTCGAAAACCCTCAAAGTTCCTAAACTTTACTCTCTCTATAATGGTGTTGACATAGAATCAACATAACGAGCAAAGAGTTGTTATAATAAAATCAAATTAGTGAGTCGAGTGCTTTTGATACGTATTCCAAAAGAAAAAAGTTTATTTATTAGAAAGAGGTCAAAAACTGTCATCACCTAAAATTCTCAATCAAAATGGGCACAGAAAGGCGACTGTCAAAGTGGTAAAAAATATACGAAATGGACGGTCCCTAAAATGGTCAATAACTGTCATCTCCTAACGCCGCTACCCGTCAGTAATCTTCCTTAATGCCCGAGAACGCTTAGTTCCTGGAAATAGTTCCGATCAGAAAGGGCTCTTAACGTTCAAAAATGGTCATCACCAATAAAATACCCGACAAAAATGACCCTTTTGACTGTTTTGGCCGGTCTAAAGTATGGCTATATCGGGTATTTCCCATTATAGCCCCCCATGAAATTATAGCCCCCCATTATGGTATAATTACCATGTTTGGGGGGGGGGGGGGGTGCTATAGGTTATGTGACCATTAAGCTGGGGGGGGGGGGGGCTATAATGGGAAAGACCCGCTATATCTTACTCTCATATGAGAAGTGTTTGAGCCAAATGAGTTGCTGATCTGAATTGACGTCATGGCTGTAGGCCGAGTAGTGCTTGTGCGCAGGGATGGCTGGTCTGTGCATTTCCACAAGAGAATTGCATTGAATACTGTTGAGCTTTTGGCCAGAGAGTTTGCGAGCAGCCATATCAAATGACCTGAACAATTTCAGTGATAAATTGATAAATGACGTTGCCGAGTTGAAAACAGAATCTTCAACGTTTTTTTCGATATAGTTTTGTCAAATTTTGTTCACAAAGTTCTCTTTTTTTTCTGAACAAAAGGAGAATATTTTTCTCCGCAAAATTCAAAATTTGGGTGTATGACCACAACTTCAGCTCCCATATGAACACAGTAAGAACCGGTGGGATATTTTTTGGTTGGGGGGTTATGTTGTTTTTTTTCTTTCATCTCTTCATTGTGAATGAGAAGAAGAAATACCTGCACGAATATTCGCCAACTCCAATGCACCCACGACAGCATAGGGGGTCCAGGCAATCACGAAAGACGCCGAAGACAGGAAACACATGGTGTTCACTTTGCGACACCTGAAAAGGATAAACCAATCGGGAACTGTTTCTTCCGACCCCTAGCCCAGTAGCTTCCTCCACCCAATTGCGTGCCTAAGAAATATTTATTGAGGGCCTGGAATGAAAACCAAAAATTTATGGACACTTGAAATAGTGAAAATCAACAAATCAACCTTTTGAATGACACTTATTTTGTTTGATCAAACGCGTGCTTTTCAAACACCTTCTTAAAAAACTATAACAAGATTGTCCTAGTCATACAAAAATGAACTATGCTCTAACAATTGAAAACTTAGATATGTAGTGCAATTAGCTCATCCTAATAGTTAAAGGAACAATTTGCGTTCTTGAAGTAAATAACTTTAAGATTTTTTTCTGACATCAGGATAAAAGTGTCATCGGGATGGCACAAAACGTTTTAATTAAAAAAAATGGCTCAAAAAACTTAAAAACGCTAAGCAAAAACTAGACACTAAGCAAAAACGCTAGCAGAAACAAAGTCTCATTAATTTATTATGAAAAATGCAAAAGTAAGAAAAAATATCCTACATGACTCTAAACTAAAACTCAATGACTGGCAGTCCTTACAATAATGAAAAATTTTGTCTCAAAGTATTTAACCCAGTTATTTCACTGAAAAACCAATAAATTTGACGACGACCTTCATATACTATACAACAAAAAATGGATTAGAGGCTAAATTGTTTGGCATCTTTTTTCAAAAAAAAAGAAATTCTACGTTACATATGAATGAATGACATAAGAATGCTAAAGATAGTATAACGATTCTTGAAAAACATTTTTTGCAAAAATCTTTAGGACAAATATCCATTTTGCTATTACCCATTTTATTTAAGTCCACAATTTTTGCAAATCATTTTCATCTTGAAAACGTTACACAAAATGAATGAATGAAAAACCATTTTGTAATTCATGTCCAAAAAAATGCCAAATTTTCTCAAAAATGGCATTTTTCCCCAAGCAATTTTATTTCCCCAAGCAACTTTATCCCCATCAATTGAATTGAACATAATGTTAAATTATTAGGGATAGTAAATGGTTGCCTGATTATCAAACGTACAAAAAAATTTCTTAGTTTTACCAAAATATTTTATTGTAAGTATATTTTTTTAAGAACTCAGAAAAATGTTCTGCGCTTATAGTTTTTGAAGAAGACCCTGCAAAACCTGCGACAAGAAAAATATTTATCGCAATAATGAAAAGAACAGTGACAGTATTGTTTCTGTGTGTTGGAAATAACAATGATAAAACTCATATCTATTTCATAATGATCATTTTTCTAGAATTCATATTCAGTAATCAAAATCATAATCCGCGTTGTATAAAAAACTTGACAAAAAGTGAAAAGGGTCGCCTTTTTGTATACTTCACCATTCGTTGGGAAAAGTTTATTTGATCTAGTACATCAACTTGAAAATTGGCCACATTTGTCCACATTTGTCTTGGGTAAGTCAGCAGTTACATAAGAATTTACAACTCAGGACCATACCCACGGTCAATGTTGTATGTGTTCGCTGTTATTAATAAATACGATTGAGTCAAATAATCTGAAAAAACAACTAATTAGTTAAATGCAATTAAACTCTAAAATTTCCCTTGTAATACTATTCAAGGTTTAAGTGGACAAATATCCATTTTGCTATTATACCCATATCAATTAACTCACAAAATCACAAATTTTGCAAATCATTTTCATCTTGAAAATGTTACGCAAAATGAAAAATGAAAAACCATATTGTCATTCGTTTCCAAAAAACGCCAAACTTTCTCAAAAACGCCCTTTTGCACATTTGTGATCTAACATTTCAGGCGTCTTTATTCGTACTTGCTGTTAGTTTATAAAAGTTTTACAAAAATGCAAAAGAGAAAAGTAGGAGCAAAAAACGCAAAAAAATCGGCCATTTTGTTTTGTTTTTTGTACTTGGTGCCCAGAAGGAAGGCTGATCATAAATTTTGTCTAAAGACACCGCATTATTTCGTTGTTGTCTGAAAAAAATACAGAGTTCCGCCGTTTGCGCGTGAAAACATAATGGTTGATGGAAAAAATCACAGTTTAGAATTGGAAAAAAAATACAATAGATTACTTGGTAGATGTAGGGTTACTTTATTTATAAATATTACTCCATTTGGTCACTTTTACTCTCAATCTTGTTTAAAACTTAATTAACTGTATTAAATCGTTATTTGCACAAAAAATGCCTACGATATCTCCTAACGGATCGAAAGACAGGAAGTTATAGAAGTTTTGAAAACAAAACATTTGCAAGATAAAAAACGTCCTGTAAATGATCTTGATTTATAATACTGTTATAACAAATTGACATCATTTTGTCTAATTTTGTTGTGAGAACTTGTAACTTAATATGCATTGATGCGTCAACAAAAAACTTTAATGTTATGATGTTAATAGGATCAATGTGACTGTATAACGAAGAAAAAAGAATATAAAACTGAGCATTGACGGAGCTCAACGAATGCTGACAAAATCCAAATTTTATGATTTCTTTTGGGAAGATCTCAAAACACGACCACCTTAAACTATCCGAATTCTGTCGAATGTTGGTTACAAAAACTACCCCATTAATTTCAACCATTTTTGAGAACCTGTCAAAACTGATTGGAAATTGTAAATTAATCTTACCTGTGGGTTGCCGCAGTGATATTGAGAGGGTTTCGTTTGCGCATTGTTAGAGCTGTTTTTATATAGCACGAGAACATGACAACCAGGGGGACAACGAAGTGACCAACTGAAACAAATAGTAAATTATTAGAACTTTTACTAAATAAACAATCATTTTTTTTCTACATTTTGATTAAGCCTTTAAGAACTAAAAACAAGTGTCATTGATTTCGTCTCCTTATAGGTCTTAACAACTCTACATGGTAAGTTTTAAGCAAACAATATGTTTTCAAGCGTAAGCAAAAATTAGATTTTCCATGCACAATATTTGATCCATTTTCGGGCTAAAAATTTTCGCTAACCTTCTCAAAAACCGAAACTACAAAAATACAAAATGCAAAATACGCGTATTTAGTCTACTTTGTTTGACGGACTACAGCATCTAAAAACTGCTGACTCAACCGTTGTTAACCCCATGTGATACTCCAATTGACTAGACGGGTAAATGAATTACAATTACAGTTCAAATTATAAGGGAGGGGATTTGTACCAGGAATCCTCAGTCGAATGTTATACTTCAATTTACCACTTCTCAGGTTTTAGGTGGAATGCCGTCGTAATTCCACTTAAAATTTTTATCTAGGAAAATCAATGCGATTCCATTCAGTTTGCTAGATGGCCTCAGTGAAAGAGCGAGAGAAAGAACAACTGAATTTTATTGTGATTGTTAAGAGAGTGAACAACAGGCTAAAAGTGGGCGGTGTGATCATGATGACTTCTTTTACTTGCGGAGGTCGAATACGATGCTGTGATCAAAGTAGTATATCACAAATGCATCATGCATGGTCACATATGGTCATACTTTGGGACAGATTTCCCATCTGTACCACATATCCGCCGTTTTATCAAAATATTGAACTAATCAAAAATTTGAATGAACAGAAGTTGATAGTATGTACAAAGCGTACTGCTCATTTAACAGAAGCAATGTGATCAATAAATAAAAAACATAATCAAATATAATAATAACAATATTTGCTGGTTGTCATATCTAAAAATACACATTTGCTGTTTATCACAACTTGTGATAGTAATAATTGTAACTGTACTGCACGGGATGCAATGTTCTATCAATATCATGAGATTTCAAAAAACAAACAACTATAACGAGAGCACTTATTGTCATTTTCAGAGTTAGTGGAATTGTATTCCCTTTCTACTATTTATGAAGCAATAACTAGATTGAACACAACTATTAAGGTCAGATTGAGGTTCAAAATAATTTAAATGGAATGGCATTGCAAGATTAGGTGAATTGAAGTTTAATCTGAAGCAGCAACAATTGAAATTGTAAAACGAATGAAATAATTTTCAAGTTAATGAGTTTAAACTTGGTTTACTGCGTTAAGAACCAACATGCGTAGCTCTCTCTTACATAATCTGAGTTTTTTTTATCTAAGGGATAAGCTTGTGCAGGTGGGATTTGTTGATCTGGTGGCCTAACAATTGGACGATTGAAGTTATTCTCCTTCAGCGATTGTTGACCTTTCCCACTTGGACAATTGTTTCGATCACCAAATTGTCCGTTTGTTGACGCTTAAATAGTGGAAAAGCCTCAGTTCCACTTACTGCGCAAACGGAGCTGTGTTTTCCAAATCATTACTAAGACGGAGAACGTCAATGACGTTTTCCTTCTGAAGCTGACTGGAATGATGAAGAAGAAGCAGAGGTGTTTGTTGTCGCAGAAGCTCTTCTACAACTGCTATTCAGTTGTTTTGGCACTGACTTTTCTCTTGCAGAATTGATTTTAGAGAAGAAGCTATTCGCAGAAGAAAATCCAGAACTGTTGCCATACTGTTGATGTCTGATTTTGGTGTCCCCATGGTGCTTCTTCTTTATGTCATTGATGTGCCAGCTAATATTTTCCTCCGTTATTTTTTCACGAGGAAGTGGTTTCTTTCGAGCAAATGTCCAGATTGTTGCGTATCTTTCGGCTTTATTTTCAAAATTTGCAATGTCGTTTTCGCGCACTCTGAACTCTGGTACACTTGGTTTTTTTGTTACTGTAGTTGTTAGCGAAGTACAGGATACAACAGCGCCAGGTGCAAGCGTTTCATACAGCCCACTGAGATTCTTCCTTGACTTTCCAGAGGATTTCCTGGCTGGAATGAAATCTAGAGACTTCTCCGTCCGGGGAATAGGGTTAGTTTTTCTGGGGGAAGAAGAAATCAGGAGGCGTACTAGTTCGTTTCCCCGTTGAAACAGTGCCCCGTGTCTACTTCTACCCAGTCTTTGCCTCCTTATCTGTGAGTGGATATCCAACGATTGTCGTCAATGTTGTCGGCTACTGGAATTGTGTCTGTGTCTAAAAATTAAAATAGGATCTTTTCATACATTAAGTTTGTCCAATTAGTTTCTGTACTAAGATTGCTTTGTGGAGTATTTGGTTTTTTGACGAAGTGTGCTTGGAACTGTGATACTTGATTGTAAACCCGTGCGAATTTCATAAATTTTTCATAGAGTTTATGCGTCTTTCAAAAATGTGTATCAATTGTTATATCAATCCAATAGCTTTTTGATCATTTGCAGGTGCTGCGGTCATGTTAACAAAAATAATTTAAGAAAAATTCAACTTTGTTTCCTATCGAACATCTGGCTTGAACTAAACGGATATTTCGTGGAACTTCGTGTATGTGAACGTAATCATCTAAAAATTAAATTACATTAGGACCCTTAGCTTTTACAATCATTTCTTTTGTTGGATATTTGGAAAAACGATCAATGCTAGCAAGGAAAAATTTATCTTGTTATGTATCTTTTTGGTTTGTTATTGGTCCTACAAAAAGTTTTTGTAATTTTCATTTGGATCAGAGCAATTTTCATGATGTGTTTCATCTTTGTCTCTGGGGTTAGAGAATTAAGATTTTTAACAATATCAGTTCAAGGTTTGCATTTGGCAAACTTGTTGAGGTTATCCAGATGCATATAAGGCCAAAATGCATATTGGCTAAGAAAGATCACCCCCGAAAAGGCTGAAAAGACATCCGTACAGCTACGCTGATCGTTTTGAAGGACCCAACCAAGGACTTCCTTCAAAACAGCATCTTTGGTTGTCAATAAGGAAAAGAAAAAATTTTTGGGCCCCGTTTTGATGGCCGTGTCACTCGTCCCCGGCCGTGTTTGTGGCGATGGCCGTGTTTGTGGCGATGTATTAGAACGACTCATGTTAGTTTAATTTTGAGAGTGGATTTGCGCTAAGTTTGAAAAATTCGAATTGCGCAACAGTTCTGTGCGGCAGTGTAAAGCAAAGAGCAATTCAAAAGTGTTTATTTGTCAAGTATTAGTGGCGCAAAAAGAATGTGTTTTATTTACTGCGTTAATAGGTTGCGTTTGACAGTTTATGGTGTCTAATTTAAATCAATTGCTGCACTGGCGTCACATATACGGTTAGTTAGTGCAACCTCAAAATCCTTGTCAAATTTGTGTGTGAATTTTGCTTCTTTATATGGTTGGCTAGAAAAATATTGTACAAAGTCCATTTTAGCACCTGGAATGTTTTCGATATTAAAGTCAAAAGGCAAAAACCTCTCCACACAACGTGTCCACTGACTATTGCAAGATTTGTTTCGTCGATGTTCTTTCGTGGTTGATAATGAAGCTCTATACTCAGTGATGTCAGTGAAAAAATCTCAAAAGAGATAATATTTAAAGTATTTTACAGACGAAAATACTACTAAAAGTTCCAATTCATTGAAACTATATCGTTCTTCATTGTTGTTAAGGCAACGTGATTCAAATGCTACGGTCTGCCAACTTATTGGCGAACGATGTTCTAATGCTGTACCTAAGCCATTAAGTGATGCATTGCATTTGACTCTGGTCTCCAAGTTCGGATTGTAAAGTGTGTTTGTTTTATCTAATTGGCTTTTAATTTTTTGGAAATATGAAACAAGATTTCCACTGCTTCAAATTTAGAGTTCTTTTTTGAAAGTTGTCATAAAGGATGGCAAAATTGTGACGAAATGGAAAAAAATTATACTAAATACGAAACTAAACCTTAGAAAGACCGTAATTGTAATTTTTTTAAGTGATGAAAGATTAAAAAGTGCGGATGTTTTCCTTTCTAGTAGAGAGATTTCAAATTGAACAATTTTCCAGCCTAGTCTTTCAAATTTTGTTTTTAGCAAAGTCGAATTGTTTGAGGTTATTTCTAAGATTATCATCGTCAAGTTTTTAATGGCTTTGGTAGACTAACTTTAGGTCCTTTTCTTAAAAGCAAAGTGAGTTTGTTAGTCGAATGAAAGTGTAGTCAATTTTCTTCTGGAACGCCTCTAAAGACCATAGAATACTGTAATCAGACGACAAATGCCAGTGCAAGCACCACCTATTACAACATGGTTGCCGTCAACGTTGTGAAATATGCAATTTCACTTGAAACTTGTGCATTAAAATTTTGTTTAATGTTGTCTACCAAATTGTTGATTTAGAGAATATGAAATTTGTTTTTCTGAATGGAATTTTTTAATATTTTAGAGTCCAGGGCAAAATTTTTAGATTTTATTCTTTTCACTTTAACGACAATGGAAGAGATCTTTTTTTTTGATTTTACGATATAATTTACTGTTACTTTTTTATGTTCTGTATTTACTAAAGTTTGAAGGTTGATTGGTACACGTCGTTCTTTTTGGTGGGCTGATAGAAATTCTTTATGTAATTTTGACTTTACCGTGTGTTTGTGGGACTTACTAACTCGATAGATAAGAACAAGGAGATCAAATGCTTTTTTTGAATTGATAGGATAATGATTTTGATTAACATTCAGTACAAGATCTGATTGATTTAATGAGTGGCCTAATTGGGGAAGAAGTTTGGTCCGATTATAGTCCAGTCTCCGCTTTTTTCCAGGTTAAATTTAACAATTTTTTCAGCCCAATTGTTACATTTTTTAGTTGTGAGTATGACGCCAATGATGTTGATTTATTCATATCAAAATCGTTTTCAAATCGTGCACTGTTGAATATTTTACCCAATAGTTTTTTTTATTCATGGTCACGGCGTCTTCTTAAGTTTTATGTATGATCGTGCAAACACCGCCTGAAATAACCAACGCTTTTTTCTTCCTGTTTCCGAACTTTACTTGTATGTTGACTGTTTCTACTCTCTAATGTTATGGTCGCTCAAAAATACTGCCACACAATTGTCTTCCCCCTCATCGTAGTCTGAGTTATTTTCATGCGTCAATTAGCATCAAAAAATTATTTTGTCGTAACATATTATCTTTATGGTAAACCTGGCTGTCGGCTGATGTTCCCGATTTTGTAGCCTCGGAGTGCGTATTTTTGCATTGTTAACTTGTGATTTTTGCTTCCATTTTTTTCGGTTTTCAACAGACATTAGCAAAATGATTACGAATGCCCTTTTTTGCAAGTCTTTCCTTGAGCTGGTCAATTTTGACGACTAATGGGGACCACGAATTTCCACAGTTAGGGCAATTGCTTGTTCTGTGATTTTTCTTTGTCAAGGAGAGCGTTGGTTGTTTCAATTTTTTGTGAGGAGTTTCAATTCCTTAGAAAATCATTTTCAATTGATTTAGAACCAGAGCCAACAACAGTATGGGCAGACGTGCGCAATAATCTTTGTTGATTTTGAATGCCCATCTCTATGTTGATGGCAAACGTTAAGGACATTTATGAGTCATTGTTTCTTTTAATATTTCGAGTTGTTTTTCTCAGTCCAGCACACTGTCAATAAAGACATCTCGGTTAATTGAATCGCAGTTAAAAATGAGTTCGCGCAAACGAGCGCACAATTTTTGAATTGGTTCCATTATCAGCTGTTTTCTTGTAAGAATGACAAAATAGCTAAAAATTATGTTCCTTTATTTCTTGAAAACCAAATTATTTACCTTAAAATATTTATCAAAATCGTGTGAACTTCTCTACCAGGAGTTAGGCAGGATAATGAACATCTTTACTATCACGGACTTTCTAAGGATGGTCACAACCCAAGATCCCCTCAAACTCAATTTTCTGGCATCTACTGAGCCAAGTGTTCCTTAGTTGTTCATTTCCGGTTCGGTAATCGCGTTTAATTTGGGCAGCACTGGCCTCTAAATTTTCTTCGTTTCACTTTGTCCGGTGGTGCTTCTCGTACAGTATCAAAAGAAGTTCCTATTTATCGCCAGGATGACAAATTTCAGGTCAACTCACCATCGTTCCCATCGCAATGCGTATTCCAAAATTGGCCTTTATCAGAAAAAAGTTCAATCTTGAGGAGAGCACAATCTTTCGATGCTGGCTGCGCCATCTGACACTCCACATGAATAGTTGGGTAAATGTATTACAGTTACAGTTCAAATAATAAGGGAGTGGAATTTTAGTCCACATCCACATGCAAATGTCATAGTCGAAATGAACAGATCTTGAATTTTAGGCGGAAATCCGTTGCAATTCAACATAAGATTATTGTCTATTTAAAGCGATGATTTTCCAATCAGTATTCAAAGTGGGCTCAGAGGAAGAGCGAGAGAAGGAAGATTTTTTAGCGACTTTTAGGAGATTGAACAATAGGCTAAAAGTGGGAGGTGTGAACACTGTGACTTCCTTTACTGACGGAAGTGGAACAGGTTGCCATGATCAATCTAGCATATTACAAATATAATAAGCATTATCACGTTGAGTCATAATTTTGTACCAATTTCCGATCTCTACTACAGCTCAGATAGGTTAGTTTTGTTTGTCTTTTATTATTTTTGACAAATTGACTTTTTGTCGAAAAAATTAAATAAACAAATCTCGGAACGACGTGGTGTTTCTAATGAATGAAAACAACAGTAAATGAAATTTTCGACCAATCAATTTATACAGCCAATAATAGTTCAGGTTGTAATCAGTCGTTGTCTTTACTGATTTTTTAACATTATTTCCTTTTTGTTTTAATTGCAAAACAAAATACTGACAGTTGATTGTCTACAGAGTTTCATGTAGACCTAGTTAATCTATATTTTAGGCAAAAACATACGGTTATCTTGAGTTTAAAAGTACTTATTTTCAAAAAATTGAATATTACATCATTGGACTTTAATTAGGGCTCTAACGACTTTGGTATCGTTCTCTATTTTTCATATATTTTTTTTAAATTGTCCTTCTTTTTAACTTGTAAAAAAAATTCAGGGTGGTTGCAGTTCTATGTAGCTACGTGTTGCGCATTACTGATTTCAAAGTACTGATTCATTTTGACATTTAAGAAATTAAAATACTTTCAATCAAACGTTCTCAAGAAGTTAGAGACGCATTTTTTAGAAAGGTACTTTTATTTCATTTTTGCCAGAACTCAATAGACCACAGTTGAAAAAAGCTCAAATTTTTTCACCTAGTTTAGTGGAGGAGAAACCAAATACAAAAAAGTGAAAATTTCTTCTTTAGTCAAATTTGGCGGATCGATATAATTATTGTAGAGGGTTGTGAGTGTTATCATTAAAAAGCCCGTCCAGCATAGATTACTCAAAATCTTTCGATCATACTCTTTTGCAACTAGTTTTCGAAATTTAATTTTCTTTTCAACTCCTGGCTTATTTTCGTTGCTTTTTAAGTTTTTTTCTTGTTTTTGCTCAATCGACTGCCATTTTTCCCGAACACTTCAATCTTATCGAAGTCAGTGTTGTTGGTCTTTTGTTTTAATTGCAGAACAGTATTTCTCAATTCGCGGCTTAGTTTTGACTGGCCCCATTGACCCAACTACGGCGTTTCTTGTAAACTTAGTCCATATAGTTTTTTAGTCAAAAACGTATGGCACATTTGTCTTTTAAAAATTCCTGTTTTCAAAAAAATGGAATATCATTGGCCTCTTATTATGATTTTAACGGTTTTGACATTGTCTTCCATCTTTCAAAATTTTTTCATAATTGTCGCTCATTATATTTTATTTTGAAAAAAATCTGGATAATTGCAGCTCTACTCGTCTCTCTTTTGATGAAAAACAGCTTACCGATTGAAAACTTTAAAATGATTTTTCTTGACTTTGAAATCGAATGTTTTCAAGAAGTTAAAGACGTTTTTTTAAACTTGGCACTCGGCTGTCATTTTCCCCTAAATCTTACCTAGTATAATTAACTGCAAGGCAGTTATCATAATATTGGCGTTGAAAAGAGGCACAATTCACTGTCTAATTTTTTGATTTTTTGCTGACTGTTTTAAAGGCCTCAAAATAGCCTTTTCGGTAAAGCTTTACTTGACTTTTGATTTTTGTCTGTGTTGGTTGTTCATTAGACGTATGACATATTCTGAATTATGAAACATCTCGATGGCGTCATTAGAAAGGTTTCTTAATAGAAATAAAGTAACCTGTTCAAAGTTTTCAGTTGATATCTAAAGTCATTATCAATTTGAAATCAACTGTTTTTGAGAAACTTTATTGTACTTTTAAATTTGTCTTTTTTGTTCTTTTTTGTTCGCTTGTTACCTATTCGTATTAAAAGAAATTCAGACTCTACATCTCTTCTGTTAAAAAAATGCGTAGTTTTGTCTGGCTATATCTTAATTTTTTGTGCGGTATTTTGCATGATTTTAACGTAAAAACTAATTGAATTTTTCGTTTTTTTTGTCTGCATTTGTAGTTCCTGTATTTTCGTAGACATAAGACATACTCTGAAAATTAATAGGACACACTGTCTTCATATTCAGAACCATAAAACTATTGAACTCTTTCCATGGATGTTTAATTGTTTTGATAATATGACATCTTTATTTTTTTAAAAAAATTAAATGTTTTTTAAAATGGCCGTTTTCGTTTTTTTTGTGACCGAGGACTAAGCCCTTGTTTATCTGGTGAAATGCACATTAGTTTGTTCTTTAGGCTGTATTTTTTTAAAACAGACATTGAGTTTTGGATGGAATATTGTTTTTCAATTTTATTTGATTTTGTTTGTCTTGTCTCCTAGTCTTAATAATCTTCGACTCTCTATTGTGACATTACTTACTTTACTAACTGATTTGATTTGGAAGCATTTTTTTTCATAGACCAATTATCTCTGAAAAATAATCGAGTTTTTGAAGGTTTTGTATCTCTTCCTCATTTTGAAGACAATTAGGTGAAAATTGTGGATAAGCGGAGTCGAAGCATTATGTGCTAACGCTCATTACCAGGCCTCCTTGTTGTTTATCTATGTTCACGCTTTTGGTTGGTTTTTGGGCCAAAATTTATATTGCCGCTTTTAGTTAACGCGTTTTTGTAGCTTGTTAATTATTATCTTCGTCTTTTTATCACAATTTAACACGGTCATTGAAAATGTACTGTTATGGAGCAAATAAACGCACTTCATTATTATATTAAATTGTATTTTCAAGAAAATTTCATTAGGCCGCAAAACAGTTATTTGACTCTAACTTCTCTATAATAGAGATATAAAAGAGAGCTCGAAAGAGAGCCTCATTCGTAAATTATTACCTTAAAGTTCCTGTATTTTCGTAGACATAAGACATACTCTGAAAATTAATAGGTCAAACTGTCTTCATATTCAGAACCATAAAACTATTGAACTCTTTCCATGGATGTTTAATTGTTTTGATAATATGACATCTTTATTTTAAAAGAGAATTAAACGTTTTTTAAAATTGCCGTTTTTGTTTTTTTGTGACCGAGGACTAAGCCCTTGTTTATCTGGTGAAATACACATTAGTTTGTTCTTTAGGCTTTATTTTTTTAAAACAGACATTGAGTTTTGGATGGAATATTGTTTTTCAATTTTATTTGATTTTGTTGTTTGTCTTGTCTCCTAGTCTTAATAATCTTTGACTCTCTATTGTGACATTACTTACTTTACTAACTGATTTGATTTGGAAGCATTTTTTTCATAGACCAATTATCTCTGAAAAATAATCGAGTTTTTGAAGGTTTTGTATCTCTTCCTCATTTTGAAGACAATTAGGTGAAAATTGTGGATAAGCGGACTCGAAGCATTATGTGCTAACGCTCATTACCAGGCCTCCTTGTTGTTTATCTATGTTCACGCTTTTGGTTGGTTTTCGGCCAAATTTTATATTGCCGCTTTTAGTTAACGCGTTTTTATAGCTTGTTATTTAATATCTTCGTCTTTTATCACAATTTAACACGGTCATAGAAAATGTACTGTTATGGAGCAAATAAACGCACTTCATTATTATATTAAATTGTATTTTTCAAGAAAATTTCATTAGGCCGCAAAACGTTTATTTGACTCAATAAAATTTTCTCTAACTTCTCTATAATAGAGATATAAAAGAGAGCTCGAAAGAGAGCCTCATTCGTAAATTATTACCTTAAAAGACGTAAAATGGATTAGAAAGAGAACCAAATTTGATTTCCAAAAGGGATCTTAAATTGAATTTAGGCTAAATGAAGCTGTTCTCACGGTTGTCCGCTAAAAACTCAAAAGTGAAGATTAGAAACCGAGAAAGTGCCACCTATTTGGTTCTTTAATTTTAAATTGATTTTAATTTCAAATTTTAAATAACTTTAAATTTCAGGAATGAAATTGAACCATGATCAGTTTTTATTCAAATTTCATTTGCTTAAATGTGTTAAATTTCGAATATACATATCATATTTCTTTACCGCTAGAGACTGTTATGGCTACCGTCCAAGGTACGAGAAAGTTGTTTACTTTAAATAATATAAATAATTAGGTTATATTCACGAATTATTTTTTACGTAATCATATTAAGGGCTAAGAGATCTACTTAGAAGGAGACACTATTTTTTTAAGAGTCCATAAATTTATGCTATTACTATACTATTAGATACACCGTCCTTGCGGGTACGTAGCAAAAAACGACGCCATAGGATTATTCACGTGCTTGTCTACGTGCTTTCAGTCTGCATTAACGGAAGCCTGGTCTCAGCTGTCCTTTTTCTATTTAATCCCACATCTCAGACTGCTCATTTGCTGAGCGCATGAATGCTCTTTTTTAGGTGATTATGGCCACTGTTTTTGCGTCTGAAACTTGCACGTGGTACCATTATTGCAGCAAACACGGCCCAGGCTGGGGTCAACATGCAGCTATGGTTAACTAAGAGCTCATCCTCACACAAACAGCTCCACGGAGGCAGGGGATCGAACTATTGATCATTAGCGTGTCAATCACACTCCTTACCTCTCGCCTTATCACGCAAAAAAAAATTGAGAACCGTACCTAGTACCCAAACCCATACGCATCTGTCTTCAACCGTCAAGTCGGCCAGCTGCATTCCAAAATGTATTCTCTCTGGGTCAAAACAGAACACTGTTCTTGGGTATCTCACAGCTGCCAGAAACACTGGGGCCAGTAGAGAGGGTAACAGTGCCAGAATCATCAGTAGATTGAACTTCTTAGCACTGTAGTCATGACCTGTGAAAATGAAAAAAAATCAATAGATTGGTATGCTATTTTAAAATACTCTTTGATGGAAATTCAGAACTCATAAATAGAGCAATTATGCTCGACGATTCAATGTTGTTCTACCCAATGCCCAGAACCAAATCCACAAAAATACTCATTCAATTCTTTTTAATCTTTTGGTCGTTCTATTAACCATAATTATGTCGGATAATATCGGATAATATCGGATAATTTTTGTCTATTTTGACCTTTCATCATGACGACACCTGCTGTTGTATTTAATAAGCACTTAATAAGCATTTAATGAACTACTAACGGATGGATGTTTGATTGTGAGCCGAAAGATACCTTTCCACTGCAATGAGAACTTGCATGTTGATCGAGAACAGACCAAGTGCCATAATGAGGGATGCCACGCTGAAAACAGAACCAATTGCTTCCAAAATTCGTATTCGTAGTTTTTGCTCAACACAAATCGTATAGGATCTGCAAGAGATTTGAAACTGCCCTCGTCAAAAACCGCATACAGCTATAGTTTTTAACATGGAGGATCGGTAATATGCGTTGGCACATAATGTTCCGACCCCGCTCAACCATGGTTTCTGACTTAATTGTCCACCAAATGAGAAAAAGATAGGAAACTTTCAAAACTACAAATATTGTTCAAAAATAATTGGTGTACGAATAAGAAAATTGCTTCCAACTCAAATCAGTTAGTAAAGTATATAATGCCGTACATTAGTGGGCCGATGAGACCTGTCATTATTAAGGTTACGGGACAAGAGTTAAAATGCAACGAATCGATTCAAAATTAATGGAGGGAGTTCAGAACTTCAATTTTGAACTTAAATACGGAAAAACTCCATTACATTAGAACAATTGAACCACACGCATTGAAGATAAAACTTTATCTCACCACTCAATTGCAAGAACACCTCGCGACATAATTATAACAAAAACAACTCATAAACAGACAAAAATTTTTCCCTGGTCATTATATCCGTGATTGTGTCAGTCTCATTCGAAAAAAGATGGTACGAAAAATTCTTTTTGTGATCACTGAATTTCTAAAAGATTAGTTTTGTAAGTGTTGCCATATACTAGTAAACAGTAGCTAATTTTTTTTTATTTGGCGAATGCATTGTAGAAGTTTATCAACTGTTGTTTCGAGAAACCAGATCGGGCTTTAAACAGGACTCTGCAAAAATTTCAAAGTTTTTTGTTTACTTGGAATATAAGTTCCTTAAATGTCAACCTTTTGTCAATAATTTAGCCAAGATACTTCGCAGTATCTTTGCAACAAAAATTTTGGCCAAGAAACTCTACGGATGGAATCAATTTACCATAAGCTAAATGTCAACTTTTTTCTGTGTTTACTGTTAGACCATTATTAAAAAACCAACTTTGAAATTAAGCTAAATCGGTTTTGAAAGAACTTTTGTCGAATTTATTTAAACTGAAGATGGTGGTATCATCACCAAGCAGTGTACATTCAGAATTTTTGAGACATTCCGACAAATCGTTTATGTAAATCAAAAACCAAAGAGGACCTGGCATCAACCCCTGCGGAAGACCGTTGCTAATATTTCGATTTGTTGAAGATTTTGAGTTGCAAAGAGTGAACAGCATAAGATTTCTAACAAAAATTTTAAGAAAGTCAAAGAATTTTCCTCTGAAAGCAGAATTATAAATTTTGGTGAATAAAGTATCGTGATTTATAGTGTCAAATGCTTTTCAGATATCAACAAAGAAAGCCTGCCCCTCTTCGTGGTTATCAATGACCTTATGCTTGAATTCAGTATACATAATGAGCGCTCCTAGACAGTTATTTGGCGGCTGAAAACCAAATTGTTTGCTTGATGAGATTCCATATTCATTTATAAAACCCAACAGTCGTCTATGCACTATTACTTCCATATTTTAGAAACTGAACTTATTAGGTTGATCGGCCTATAAATATTGGAATCTTCTTTTACTCCGGATTTATACAGAGGAATAGCTTTAGCAGGTTTAAGTTGTTTTGTTTTGGATACTGACCATGCTTAAAAAATGAGTTGAAGATATCTTCTAATGGTTCTGAATCTACTCTTTGTATAATTTTAAGCATTCTATTGCTTATGCCATCATGACCAACAGAGTTTTTTAATTTTTTTTTGACGAATGCACTTCTTTTGCCGTGATAGGCTTATAGAAAAAGAACTAGCTCACTTTTTTTATAGGTGGCTTACTTATTGCCTTAGATATGTTCAAAGCAACATTTGCAACTTTTTATATGTCAATAAAATCCTGACTTTATCTTATAGCAAAGTCTTCGATACGCTTCAAATAGTCCCTTAATTGACTTTTGAGTTAATTGATCCATCATGTCTCGTCGATGGTTTCTTATCATTTGAGTTACTTCATAACGTTTTTCTAATACAAATTAAGTACTTCATTTTTTTTCTGACATTCACCATTTTTCGTGGATTTCGTTTCTTTCCGAGATTTGTTCTTTTGATTCTTTTGTTTTTGTAAAATTCTTTCCTTTTCAGATTAGAATTGATTTCAGGTGCAAATTTTTCATAGCAATGTAATACAATTTTTATGAATATCCTAAGCTTTTCTGTGGTATTACTGACCAAAAGGATTTGTTTTCATCATTTTGAGAAGTTAAAACAAAAAGTTATCACTTTTTTTTGCTTTTTTCCAATTCTGAAAGATTTCTCGATACAGTTTTTTAATTTTCCGTCTTTTGTTGATTGTTTTTTGAAAATTTTTTACCTTAGCAACCAAGGCAAAATGATCACTGAAACCATACATCACCGGAAGAGTTTCTAAAGCATGATCCGCTATTATATAATCGATACTTGATTGAGATTTCCCTCTCACCTTTGCTGGATTACTATCAATAATAACTGGCGATAGCTCCTGCAAGTGGCGCTCTCTTTGTTTATGTATACATTGAAATCCCCATCTGTGAAGAGATCACCTTTAAATGATCATATTTGTGGTAGCAGTAACACAAGAAATTAAAAAAAAACAGTTTGTTTTTTGAGGTGGGTTTTATATCACGAATTTTCTTCTATTGTTTTATCCAACGCCTCCATTGAGGTATCAAGTTGAATAATTTTAAAGTTTAGTGTGTTTTTAACAAAGAGAGCTACGCCTCATCCTTTGTTAAGTTTCCTATTTTTGCAAACAATTCTGCGATAGCCCTCTATTGGGTACATTGATGGCTAAAAAACATCTGTTAATCAACTTTCAGTAAGTGCTATTTTCTCAGTTTTCAACTTTTACTTAAGTAATAGTTCATGTTTTTAGATAAGATGCTTCAAAACTTACCGCTCGTAAGCTTTATTCTGGATGATTCGATGTATTACTCAGATCAAAGTCTTCGACATCATAACTAGATCGCTTAATAGTAGGTGCGGTTGTGAAAAGAAAGTTTGTGGCATCTCTGATCTGGGATCCTATTATTTGTGAAATCTTTAAATTGACAGTTTTTCGTAGTTGTGATCATGTTTTTTCTCGCAATTTCTTTATTAACTCTAGATCCTGCTTCGGAAGACACTCATTCTCAAGCATCTGATAACCATTCTGATTTTATTGGTTTGCAAGCGTTCATCGTCTATTGTAAATTTCATTTTTATCCGCGAAGAATATAAAACCTGATAATTATTGGCTGATTTTGCAAATTTTCTGTCGGCACCGGGTGACAAGCCTTAATGCTTTCAGGCGTTTGTATTATAATTAAATAAAACTAATTGCTCGACACATTTCAACAGTAAGATTAGGATGGGTTGCTGGAACTGGAAAATTTGTAAAGATTAAGCAATCTTTGCTTGTATATATTTCTTTATAATTCACTCTTTTTTATCTCCGAAAAATCAATTTTCAATTGGTTTATTGTTGCATCTTTCTCTTCAAAACGTTTTTCCAAATTATCCACTTTTTTACAGAGCGTTTGGATTAATAGTTGTGTGGAATTCGCAATTTCTTTGTTCATTTTGCGGTTACGCACTGCGAATCATGCTTTATGTTTAACAATAGAAACAGTTTGATTTCTGCAGAGATAAATAAACGCGTAAGTTGTTCGAAGATTGAAATGAATTTGTTTAAATGCACAGGAGTCATTCAGCTGCAAGGTTATTTGAGCGTTATAGAGAAGCAACTGTTTTCTAGCCGCTCATTTTTTAGTCTGTTCAATTCCCAATATGAGATCAGTATTAGTAAGAGAGGTTTCTTCTTGATTGCTTGTAAACTTTAAACTACCATGCATTTAAAGTAAAATAATTATCCCTCTCTGAAAAAAAATGATTTTCACCATTAAGAAAACGTCAAAATTTGCTGTTGCTATATTAATTGATAGAAACCCAACATTTTCATCTTAGCTAGCGTCATTCCTTATTGGTTTTTATTGTATGAGTTTTGTTCCTTCTTCAAAGCCAATTGATGAGCTCAGTCAACATTCGTCAACGAGAAATTATGAAAAATTAGAGGAAATTAATCGAATATCTTATTTCATTTCCTTCTCGCTTTTTTTTACTAATTTTTCTTCTTGACAAAGCTAAAACACAAAGTGAATAAATTTGCCCTAACTTATTGTTTTGCCACGCAAATGGAGTATTATTGGACCCACATTTCACGATAGCATTTGAGTACATAATTTGAAGGATAATTAAATTTTTGATTTGATAAATCCACAATATTTTTTTTTGAAACCAAATTTGCTGAAAAAGTTGATCGTTCTGAGCCAAATAAAAAACTCTTTCTTTTAAAAAAGATTTTCAATGACAATAAGATTTCTTATATTTCTCTAGTGTAGCAAAAAACCTTTTTTTTTAATATTTGAGACCGTTGATTTCCGATGATAACCGAGAACGAAAAATTGGAATTTACTGAAGCTCCTCAACGTGTCAAAGCAGACTTATCAGCTTTTATGTCAAGATTTTTCCTCAGTTTTGGCAGTCATCTCAACTAGAGTATCATAAAGGACTGTTGGCCATATTTGTCATGAAGTTGACATCTTATCAGGACGTGATGCCCATATATTTATCTGAAGAAAAATTGTAAGTCACAAGGCATCTTAAATTTTTGGCCGCCAGAATCAAGACCATGCATATCTTTGCAAGATGTATCAAGTTTGGTTTCATTGGGATATCACAGCTGCATAATGAGCTAGAGCAAGCATCATATATTTCGCAGCGAGTATTGAGGGCAAATTAAGCGGATTAGGTTTTAATTAAGAACCAGTTATTGAGTTTCGCTAACAAAATTGGGCAAGTTTAATTAGAACTCATCATATTTTTGAGATCTACTCTAGCTGGTAATGTGGCTATAAAATTACTCACCACTGATTGTAGATATCATTGTCGATGGTTTTTGTGATAACTGAATAGTTGGTTAAGAAGAAAAACAAAGAAGTTATTATATCTGTTGAGGCCAGAACAATACAGTAGCGAATGAAATTAGTCTTTTTCAGATCTCGACTCCGATAGAGGAAGCATGAACAACCAAGTGTCGTCAATATTATACAAACGAAAACCTCGTTTTGCAAAATAAACTCAATCATGGTTCAGAAATTTTTCGGGAAAACGGTTTTTTGATATTTATTTTTGCTTTCTATGGTCAATTTAATTTAACCCAGGCAATGGACCGCTCGTTGAATATTGTGATGAAATTAATTTAAAAAATTATTGTATATATTAAAAAATAAAAAAATATGTTTTCTTTTACAAACGCGAGCTTTATTTTCAAATAAGATATTGAAATGATGTAAATGTTTATTTAGTTTCAGCGATAACAGGGAAAATGGAGTAACTATATCTTCATAAAGTATAAGCAATTTGAGGAAATGAGCTCAAAAAATATCAGCTAAGGCTACCATTAGACTAATTAAAAACCTTTGCTCGACGGCTTAATATCACCTAATAATTGCGATACTTCATCTGTTCAAAACATTGTTAAAATCTGCAAGCAAAACCAATCAAAACACTCGAACGTCAAGAAACTGACATGTTTGTTTTTCTTTTTACGAATTTGACAGTGAGGAATAGGTTAAAACTAAATTGTGGGGGCTGAAATTGAGCAGATTATCACAAGTTGTGGAAATGGGAAATTTATCAGATCAACGAAAAAGGGCAGTAGATTAATGATGGGCAAAATGACATTTGGGTGGAAGTGAAAAGAAATCAGGATCAAATGTCATCCAATTTTGATTCCGTCTGGTCATATTTTTTCTCCTATAGGGCCAGACGCTTTATATTTAAATTAATACAATATTCAATTCTAATTTTTCAAAACTAATTAATTTTCAACAAATGTCAAATTTGATATTGAAAAAGAGTGTGATACTGCGTTGAAGAACTAGTTCATTTCACCAGTTTCAACATACTCACTATTGATTATTATTTTTAAAAATTTTTATGAAATCGGTTATTGCTCGATGAAAATCTTATTATTTAAAATATCAAGTGAAAGAACATGTGAAAACATTGAAATAGTATGAGGCATTCCTATTATAGCCCCCACGAAATTAAAAACCTCCTATTAAATGAGAACAAGGTTATAGGGGCTCAATATTTTATGCGTGTGGCCGCTATATTGGTATGTTCCCATATGCTCCCTTAAAAAACAATAGTTATAATTTTCATCGGAACAGATAAACAAAGAAAACTACAAATTTTATTCACAATTTTTGAAGACCGAGAGAACTGAACCGAGAGAACACCAAAAGGCAGTGTTGCCTCACCGTGTGTTTCCTTCTGAATTAGAAAACTCATAGTTTTTCACAT